>NC_135659.1:945530-1259874 GCF_964188315.1 Podarcis muralis
GCGGCGGCAGCTTCAAAGAACTGCATTACCTGTCACCGCTTCAACCCCAAGCGGGAACCCAGAAGACCGCCAGGAGCTAGACCCTGGGCCTTTGTCCCCTTCGAGAACTTGCAGCTTGATTTCATAGATTTACCTCAATGCCAAGGCTTTAAACATGCTTTGATTGTAGTCGACCAATTTTCCTCGTGGGTGGAGGGATTCCCTTGTCGGGCCGCCACTGCGTCCGTAGTTGCTAGGGCCCTCCTACAGGACATTATTCCTCGATACGGCATACCCCGTCGCCTAGACAGTGACCGGGGAACTCACTTCACTGCCGAAGTGGTGCAATTAATAGCCAAAGCCCTCCGAATTAAATGGGACCTCCACACACCATATCACCCACAATCCTCTGGCCAAGTAGAACGCATGAACCAGGAGATAAAGACTCAGTTAGGAAAACTCTGCAAACTCACAGGACTAAAATGGGTGAATGCATTGCCCTTAGTTCTCCACAATATACGCTGTGCCCCAACCGAACGCTTGAAACTCTCCCCATTTGAACTTTTGTTTGGGAGGCCTCCTCCCATCTACCACACCAAATTCCCACTCTCTGAACTTGAACTGGGAGAAGCAGAACTTACTAATTATATTATTCAGCTCCAGACACACCTACAGCGTCTTCACCACTACGCGGCCATCGAGGGACAGAACCTTCCCATCGACGTCCACGCCCACTCCTTCCACCCTGGGGACTGGATCCTCGTCAAGGTCTACCAGAAGGAACCTCTTCAACCCACGTGGGAAGGCCCCTACCAAGTGCTCCTGACTTCGCCAACCGCCGTGAAGATAGGTGAGAAGAATTCTTGGTTACATCACACTAGGTGCAAGTCCTCCCCACCTCCTCAGGAGACCGAAGACGACAACGGTGAGGACTTCACCTTTTCAACCCCACCTGTACCGCCGGCCTCATACGTTGACGGCGACGAGCAACAAACCGGACCTGTGGATCGGGGCCACGATCGGGCTCAACGGACCGGACCTGTGGATCGGGGCCACGATCGGGCTCAACAGACCGGACCTGTGGATCGGGGCCAAGGTCGGGCTCAACAGACCGGACCTGCGGATCGGGGCCAAGATCGGGCTCGACAGACCGGACCGGACACCGCGACTTCGAACTGGACGTCGGAAATCATCCCGGACACCAACGACATCAAGCTACGCTTCAGACGCGTTTGACAGCTCCGCTTGACAGCTCCGTCTGACAGCTCATTTGACAGCTCATCTGACAACTCCGTTTGACAGCTCCGTCTGACAGCTCATTTGACAGCTCATTTGACAGCTCCGTTTGACAGCTCCGCTGACAGCTCCTTTGACAGCTCCTTGGCAACTCCGCTTGACAGTTCGTCCGCCCGCTTCACTTCACGGCTACGCTTCCCCTCAAGACCCCACCCCGTGACTTCTCCACATCACCAAACAATGGGCTTTCTCCATATCGCATTTCTTCTCGCTACCCTGCCCCGGGTCCCAGTTACCTTATCGGACCACTGCGCAGGATTGCAAACGGACTATCACTTCCTGGATTACCATGAGGTCGAGACGGGGAGGTCTAACCCTGACCGAATGGGGGACTTTGATTTCTGCCTCCCTGAGTCTCGAATTCTCCTCCGCCACTCCCTGGTACCCCGACTCGTTGGGGATGAACACTGGGAGCTTTTCGTCCGAGACAAAGACTTACATCGGATCGGGTCCGCAACCCTCACCCTTGACCACTCTGCATACCGGCTGACCTGCCAAAATGGCACTTATCTTCTTTACGAGAAAGGTGAAATCACACGAAACCCAAACTGGACCGAGGTCAGGACAGGAGGGGCCTCTCATGCCTACACGGACTTAAACCACCCCTCTGGAAACCTGATTTTCGGGTTCCAGTGTCTCTTCTCTACCCCAGAAACTCGTAAACCTCAACTCCAAGGACTCTGCCTGCGACGGTTCTGCTGCTTATGGGATCTAGGGATCACCCATGAGTGGAAAGGTGCTGAGTATCTTGAAGGCTGGCACCTCACAATACACCCTTCGCGCTCCCCCTCTTGGGACCACGTTGGGCCCCTGAGGTGCGGCGGCATCGCCAGGGATAGGCGACTATTGAACACCACCGACCCACTCCACCCGGTCGGTACGGCACCCCGACAAGTCGGCGCTGATCCCGCACTTCCGGGAGAAGACCTCCTGTCGTCCTGGGAGCAAAATTCCTATATGAAGCTACTCAGCCAGGTGGCCAAGGAGGCACCTTACCCGGACTGCTGGATTTGCGCACACGCGCCCAGCCATCTCCAACAGAGCCTTCCATTGGTTCCAGTGCCAGTGACCCTGGAACAGTTCCGCTCCGGAAACGTTACTTCCTGGAACTTAACTGCGCTCAACTTGACACATCAATACCTCTATCTCACCGGCCCTACAAAAGGACCCCTTTGCCGCAGCTTCTCAGGCGAAGGAACCTTCATCGGATCTAGTACGTGCCCAACCACCCTTGAAATCTTACCAACCGGACCGGTCACCGTCTCCAATACAAGGGATTCCCGGACCTTCCCTAACCTCACCGTCGCCTGGGCCACTGCTGTCGGACACCCCTCGGACTGGAAACCACAACCCACAGACACCATGCTGCTGCAAACCTTTGCCTCCGGCAGAATGGAATCTTACCTAAGCGGCTTGTTCTGGGTGTGTGGGCACCGCGCTTATACGTGGGTGAGCCCACACATGTCCGGATCCTGCTTCATTGGCTACATCGTACCCGGAATTAGAATAACCCCTCACCTACCCCCTGGAAGACAGCGGAACAAAAGAGAACAAAAGGACCTGTCAGACCTGTCAGATGTTGCTGCAAATGGAGAGACCGTTGGCCGCTCACTTTTCCCTGCTTATGGTGCTGGATCAAATCATGTGGATATTCTCCGACTTACCGACATTCTCCTGAAATTCATGCAGGAGGCAACCCAGATCACGGACTCTCTCATGTCAGAATTATCTGAGGTAAGACAACTGAGCCTGCAGACGAGGATTGCGACAGATTTCCTCCTGTCTAGCCAGGGAGGCACCTGCGCCTTAATAGGCACCGAGTGCTGTACCTATGTGACAGACCAGACCTTAAACATAACCGGACATTTGAACAATATCCATGAGCTGGCTGGGAGACTACAAGATGTCCAGCATGAGGGACTGTCCGATGTAGACTTGTGGGGATGGTTGCCTAAGATGGGATGGCTCCGGCAATTGCTCAAAGTTGTGTTCTTAACGATCCTTACCATTCTCTTCTGCATCTCCGTACTCTGCTGTGCTATACACTGTGCCTCTCCTTGCTGCTCTCTCCTACGCCTACCTATGCAGGCCACTCCTATGACTTTTCGAGCCTATTCCCGCTCCCACGATATCCCGACCTTCCCCGAATACGTGCAAATGAGGCATCTGGGGGAAGGGGAGTATGAAATCACCGGGGTATAGTGTGCGGAGAAAGGATTTGCAAGTTCTTACAGAACTTCCATGCAAATCTATCTCCGAATGGGGGACTGATACGGAAGACCAAAGGGGGGGGGTACCCATTCTTCCCTAACGCTTCCTGGAGGGACTCGAGGGAATGACCAGCCTGGCCTCGAACCCTCAAACCCCACACCGTTGCACAAGCACCACACTATACCCCCGTCTTGCCTTGTAAATAAAAGGCTCTCTTTGTAAAAGGCTCTCTTTGTTTCTCCACGCGGGCGAAAATAAGCCCCATCTTTTCTATTGCCTTTCTCCTCTCTATTTCTCATAAGGTATCCCCATTCATAAAAACGGGCTGCGCCTTAGCCAATCACAACCGTGCATTCATCCTGCAAGAACTAGCTCAGGCAGCTCAGCGAGCTCTTGCACGCCTCATTAAACCTGTTGACAAGCTACTGACGGCCCACCCCCCCCGCAGCGAGAACAATGGAACCGAAACTTCTGACCTCCTAATCCAATCAAAACCTGTTACAATGTATCCGTTTTGCTCGTAAACCTGTCAAAACCTGCTACAATGTATCCACTTTAGTTCTGACTTGACCGAGACTACGGAATAGGTTGGAAACCATCAGAACCTTTCAAAAATCATATAAAATCAACCATAATTCCGATTTCCTTGCTTTTGGTGTCATTCAACTCAGCTCCCCTTGGACTCCATGATGACATCCTGGCCTCCATAATCCCCGAAGCGGCAGGGCACGTACACAGGAACTTCATAATCCTGTCCGATCGTTCTGCCAAACCCTTCCTCCGGGCAATACCAGGTGGCAGACGATGCATATCACTGTCCTTTTGTCCAACCACCACCGGTACTCAAGAGATGTTTACTTATGTATATCCCTCACTCTGCACATTTTCCCTTCCTTGTCTCAAATGCTAATCAGTGTAACCCCACCTCTCTGCAAATATATTCATGACGTGTGTAAAATATTCGTGATGTAATTTCTGAAACCCAACCCTCCCATAATGTATTCATGACGTTTTCACGCACTGTACCCTGGGATGTGGAGGGAACTTTTAAAAGTTTAGGTCGCCCCATTCTCGGGGTTCAATCTCGCCTTGAACCTGTTGCGCAATAAACTTGGATCTTCGCATTTGCTCCTGCGTCCGGCTGAGCTTCCTTTTCCCGCTAGGATCCACGGACTTGGTCCGAGTGGCCGGGTGGCAGGGTAAATACGCACCCGGATTTTCCGTAACAATTCCATCTTCAGCTAAATCCCCCATCTTATCCTCATTTGGTTTAGTAATTGTCTAAAAAAAAATGTGCCTGTATGTATTGTTGTGGTGACTGAAACCTAGGTTGAGGGTGCCATTTCTCCTAGCTTTTCTGAATTATTATTATTATTTATTTATATCCCGCCCATCGTGCCGGGTTTCCCCAGCCACTCTGGGCAGAACTCAATAGAATATTAAAAACTTCAACCATTAACAACTTCGCTATACAGGGCTGCCTTCAGATGTCTTCTAAAAGTCAGGTAGCTGTTTATTTCCTCGACGTCTGAGGGGAGGCTGCTCCACAGGGCGGGCGCCACTACTGAGACGGCTCTCTGCCTGGCTCCCTGTAACCTCACTAGCACTGGTGCTGCCACTGGGAGCTGCATTTCTGCAAGACTTTGGACTACAGCACCAGGAAAGCCAAGCTCAGCACAGGGATGCTCCAAGGGCACGGATCCCCGCAGGCACCGGAGCGGGAGCATTTCAGAGAAACGGGGCCTCATGGGGTGATTATTCCCTATGACACCTGCCCAAGGCGACCCAAGGAGGCTTCCAGGCGACCAACAGCAGGCAAAGCCCCGGGGAGGGAGGCGGCCCACTCCTGAGAGGCTGACGGGCCAGAGCGGCGCCTCGAGTCCCCTCGTGGGAGAAGGGGCGCGGGGGGAGGAGGCCTCTCGGCGGGCGGAGGCCCCGCGGGGCCTGAGGCTCACCTGGCGCCCGCGCGAGCGAGGGACTGGAGCGGCACTTCTCCCGGCGCCCGGCTGCTCCTTCGGCCGCCGCTCCTCGGGGACCCTCGCGGCAGGAGGCGGCTCTTGCCCTTCTCGGAGCAACAGCAGGCGCCGAGACCCACGCACCGCTTTGCCCACACGCCGCCTTCGGAGGGCGAGAGAAAGCGTCCAATGGAAGGGCAGCGCCCGGAGCACGTGGTGCAACGAAAGCCAATGCGGGCGCTCGCAGCGATTTCTCGAGGAAGCGACGCTGGACTGCGCGTTGACGTCTCCGGCGCCTCCCTCCCTTCCGCTCCGCCTCCCTAGAAGGGCCTCGAGGAGACGCCTCCGAGCAGGCCGCCGTTTCCCTGCCTGCCTGCCTGCCTGCCTGCCTGCCTGCGTTCACGTGGCCGCATCTAGTGAGCCTGATCTTTATTGATCTTTAAATTCCCTGCCCTAGAGCTCAAGACCACCCCTCCATACATACATCACAGAAGGGGTGTAACCCAAGACCATCCCCCACAAACATACCTACATCACAGTAAAGGTGGTCCACAACAGAAATTTGAATGTTGTTTTTCCTGTCTGCCAGGTTATCTGATAATGCCTTATCTGATTGCCTTTCCTGGTAGTCTGTCACCCTTTGAAATGGTGATTACTCAATTCCTGAGTCAATGGGTGGGCTCCCTGACAGCCTCCCTCCTTGCAGAAAAAACATTTTGTCAGCTTGGGAGTCAAAATGGTTTCAGGTCAGTCTTCCTGTGTTGATCTATATGACCTTAAATTTTATTATTACACAGGCTAGGCGTGGTGGCAGCGCCAGGGTGGAGGACATGGCTGTGCAGGTTCTGCGTGGCATCTGCAACCGGACCATCCATTCTGCGTGCTGTCAAGCAGATGCACCTCGCATGTGGGAGCTCTCGGCAGCAACGGATGGCACTCAAGCACCTCCTGGTGAATGACAAGCACTGCTTCCCGTACTGCTACGTGTCCAAGGTGGCCTGCTCCAACTGGAAGCACATTCTCAAGGTGCTGGACGGCACCCTGGGGAACGTGAATGCAAAGCATAAGCTTTCCCATCATATTGGACTTGAAACCGAACTTATGGGTGATGTTGCACAAGTGCAGACTAGACAGCATCATTTTTAGTCTTGGGTGCCTTGGGTTAGCAAAGCGAACTTTGTCTAACATATTTCCATTCACTTTATTATCGTCTACATCTCTGTCAGTGCTGGAGTATGTGTTCCTACATATCAGGAATGAGGGAACACTTTTCCTCACGGACAAGCTGCTGGGAGTCACATGTCTGCAATGGGTGGGGAGAGAGTGAAAAGTACACAGAGAAATGGAAGTGACATGACTCCAACATGCCACTTTCTCAATGCCCTCCAGCCTTCATGCTCCTTAATATTGTTGATAAGTCCTATTAAATTCTGAGTAGACATGGTTAGGATTGTGCTGTTAAAACTATTCCTTATATGTTTTCAGAGCTTTCCATCATACTGCTGGCTTTAAAAAATAGCAAGAAATCAGTGAAGAGACAGGATTTTAAAATTCATGTTCTAGGCCCTTTACCTCAAAAGGAAACTTGAAATAATCACAGATCAATAATAGACAAATCTCTCAGATTATTTACTTGTATCCAATGGTACAAACTGCTCGCCTATTTAAAAATAGTGAGGGCCCTTATTTTACTACTACTGTAGCTGCACAAAACAATGTGTAAGCTTTCAATGAATATATTTTTGTGCCTAGAAACAGAAACATTAAGGGAGCTTGATATATGGAGTTTAAAAAAAAAAAATAATCCACAAATATTATGCTGTCTACATTTTTCAGTCCAACATGAAACAGATTTATTTCCTCATTCAACTGGATAGAAAATATATTTCAGTGAAGCACAAATCACTGCAGATTTTGAAAACACATGTCCATGCATAACTTTACAAAATATTTCAGAATGTTAAACACCCAATTATTGGTTCCAAGGCTGTATCCCAAGGGGTTTGTGCACTTATATAAAAATGGACACTAGCAATAAACTGTGATACCAAAACTGCACATTTTCCATTTGGAGCCACAAAATTAAGTATATATATATTAAAGCACTGATTATAGGCTTTATATTAATTGAGGCAGTCTTTTGGGCAGAGGTAGAAGTTACTTCCTGGCTTTTAATCCAAACTTCTGGCTTTCCCCCCAAACCCATTTATTGACTTTGGAAACAGTAATCATGACTACTGTGGTATTTGTTTTCAAGCTAAGAATTTACTGCACTCTTGATATGTGTCCCTAAATATAGGCTGATTAGGTTCCTAAACTCTACACAAATAAAACGAAGGCATCAACTTCCTTCATTTTTCACTGAGAAGCAAAGGAAACTCACACTATGCCTAGAACACAATTTGCAAATTATGAAGATGATCCAAGGATGCTTCCAGATGCACAGCTCTGAAAGATGCACAGCTCTATCCAATCACTGCTTTACATAGTGTTAGTTATGAGCAGACTTCCAATAGATTTTCCACACTGCAGGGATTATTGTGCCTTTTCCACATAAACACTCCACTAAGCTATGTTCACACTCACACCAGTGCAGAAGAGTACAATTCACATCCAGGCAACTGTTCATTAATAATTCCTCAATGGGATTTTTTAAAGCAGTTTCAATGCATTATAGTGCTTTTTAAAGAGCAACTGTCTTATTACTTAGATGCCCTTTAAGGAACTTTTAAAAACAACCCTGCTTTTTGTTCAACAACCCTAGCAACGGGAGAAGAAACAAACAGTAGCAGCAATGACCTTCTTTCAAATATTTACTCAGAAGGAAATCCCACTGAGTTTAAATGGAGTTTATTCCTGTTGTTAGCATTGTTGGGATTCAGGGGCATATGTGTTGGGATAAATCTTTGTAAGTTTCTGCTGGTGAAAGAAGAGTAGTCAGGTAACAAATGACCTTGAACTTGCCTAATTCAACCTATGCCTGATGTAAATCCCAAAGCAGTCACTTTAAATTTATTTGATTACTTCTTCAAATTGTTTCATTCTTTCTCATCAGGTGCTTCAGGAAATAGTTACTTATTACCGCACAACATTCTTAAATGCTTGTTTTTTCCTTTCCTTATTGTTTATTTTTAATCTGTTAAATTTCACCACAGTGCATTAGCACCAATTTAAAAATAGCCACTACACATCTCAAAATGGAAGAGAAGTGCTAGGCCATCTGCACCTGTGGAACTAGCATTGTTCTTTCTTCTTTTAAAGTCAGACTTTATGCAGCATGGGGAAATATGAAATAACAACAGTGAAAGCACAGCAAAAACTTAATGATACTGTAAAGTGAGTAAATAAGAGTAACAGTTCTGGAGTATAAACAGCTAGTATGGAAGCACCCCAGAAAAAGAAGTTCCACTTTTTGGTGACTCAAGCAAAATGAACACAAAATCATTAAAAATAGAAGTGAACTACTTATTTACTTTGATTGTAAAACATTTGATTTACAGAGCTATGCTTTAAAAAATTCAAGACAGAATAGCCACATATCAGTCTATTGTACAGTAGAGTGGGTAACATAATGCTTAATGATAAAACCTCATTGTTAGTTCAAAAAGTTGCCTTTCTGAGCTAAATTGCATAAGGCTTTTCTGGTACCAAATTGTCAAAAGTTGTCTTTGTCAAAGTCACAGCAGTCACTTGCTTATTTTTTTCCGTGGTTGTTCTCCGAATCCAGAAGTGCAGAGCGAATTCCTAATTTCTTAAGCTCCTCCACTAGGTCCCCGCTTTGATGCATCTGAAGTAGTATATCACAGCCCCCTACAAATTCACCATTCAGGAAGACCTGGGGAATAGTAGGCCAGTTGGAATAGTTTTTGATTCCTGAATCAAAACAGAAAGACAAATTAAACCAAATACATTAGACAACTTATAACAGTGTTTTTGAACTGGCAAGGCAGTTAAGACTATACTGGAGAAAAGAAGCACACAACCCATAGCCTTTTAGCAAATCTTATTGGCTCTAAGTCTGTATCACCTTCTCTCTTCTCCTCCTCGACTTGGGGCAGGGGACCTGTCCTTTTGCTACTGTGTAAAACACAATTTAAGCTGACAAAACTGACTAATTAAAGACCTGAGGTTTCCAAGCATGGAATTATGGAATAGAATCAGTTCATTCAAATTAAAAAAAATGCCGCAGAGCCAATTATTTCAGATTAGAGACAGAAGTACCAAGGAGAAACACAAAACTATACAAGGGCATTTTGGAGCCAGGCAAGTGGAAAGCGGTAGTATATTGATTAAGCTATATGGAGAACAGAGCAGCATTTCATTCCAATAACCCCATAGATTAAGTTTGTCCATTGCAATTTGAAATGGGGTTTCCCCACAATCAAATCCAGTACTGTACTTTAGCTACCTACAGAAAACTAGTGTGGTGCTGTAAACAGATAGAATCATAGTTGGAAGGGATCCTAAGGGTCATCTAGTCCAGCCCCCTGCACACATAACCCCCGTACACACAGCAAGTTTCCAAGATTGGTGTTAGGGTATGGAGGATCCAGGATAATCTCATAACATTTGAGAAACACTGGCCTGAGGAATCATCAGTTCAGTTTGATTAATTCCCACAAGTTTAAAAAATTGCTACAAAATTACAATACAGGCAACAACCATTTTGTGACCCCTGCGCACATCAGTGGAGTGTGCATCAGCCCACTCTGCCCCCCAGTCCACCCTCTTTTCTGCTGCATATTAATTAGTAAAGGTAAAGGTACCCCTGCCCGTACGGGCCAGTCTTGCCAGACTCTAGGGTTGTGCGCTCATCTCACTCTATAGGAGCCAGCACTGTCCGCAGACACTTCCGGGTCACGTGGCCAGCGTGACAAGCTGCATCTGGCGAGCCAGCACAGCACACGGAATGCCGTTTACCTTCCCGCTGGTAAGCGGTCCCTATTTATCTACTTGCACCCAGGAGTGCTTTCGAACTGCTAGGTTGGCAGGCGCTGGGACTGAACGACGGGAGCGCACCCCGCCACGGGGATTCGAACTGCCGACCATACGATCGGCAAGTCCTAGGCGCTGAGGTTTTACCCACAGCACCACCCGCGTCCTGCATATTAATTAGGCGTGTATAAATCAATCATTGCCTGCAAAACACATGTTGCAGTTTATCCTTCCTCCACAAAGTAGAGACCCTGGTTCCAGATTCTATCCAGCCACTTTCCCCCAAAGCAAAAGATTCTGCTCTCACTGCCCCATCTTTCCTTTCAATTGTCTCTCTACATTCCATGGCTCCTTAGCATGTTGAAACAGCACTGCATTCTTATCTTTACTATTACATTTATATCCCACATTTACTTTCAAGGAGCTCAAGGTAAAACACATCGTTCACCTTCACATTTTATTTTCACAACCAACCTGTGAGGAAGGTTCAGTCAAGCCTGATTCACACAAAGTCACCTTCATGATTGAGTAGAAATGTGAAACCTGGTCTCCCTGGTCCTAGGCTAACACTCAAAACACTGCATTGGCTCTTGTTTCCTCCATTAAGACTTTTCTTCTTGCAATTCATTCAAGATTCAAATTCTAGCCCTGATCCCTGGCCAACAGATTCACAGAAACTACATGAAGACTTTCCTAATGCATTAAACAGAAATTTTTGAACAAAGATATAGCACTTCTTGGACCTAACCTTAAATGTATTTGCATATTTTTAAAAAAATTAGGATATTTTACTGCTTTTCAACACCTATTTGCTCTGTTTGGCAAATACAAATTCTTTATCTCTGTCCAAATTATTTATCTATTCCCGACAGACATTTGGAGTTGAGGGAGTGGTGCAAGCTCTTGTGTATATTCTAAAAGTGCTCTGAAAAATGATACAATCTCATAACTCTTTAGAAGCCAGGCAAAAACGTTCCTTTTCAACCAGGCCTTTGGTGATTTATATTCTACAGCCTTTTAAACGTGTTTGTGGGAGGGGGGTGTTATTGTTTTGCTTTGTTTTTAAGTATTTATTTTGTGCTTTTATCCTGTATTTTTATCTTCTGAACCACCCTGAGATCTTCGGATGAAGGGCAGTATATAAATTTAATAAATAATAAAATATTAAGAACTTATGCAAACCCCAAACTGGAAATCTCAATTTGGTCGCAGGGCCCTCCTGAGTTGCAAAAAGAGACTGGCAATCGTACAAGGATCATCCGAGCACTTGCACGGACATCTCCATCCAGCTCCCAAGTTGCGGGGAAGGCAGGACCAAAGGGCAACCGCTTCCCCTCACATTACTCGAGAGCAGGAAAGGCCGGTGGAGAGAAGCGCTGGAGGCTACGGCAGCCTGGATGGGTCCGTGTGTACACGCAACACTTCACACACATCAGATTGAAGGGGAGAGAGGAGGGTTGTGCTCTTCTGCCGAAAGAGGCTCAGGGCGCCTGCAGGCAGTGGCACCCAGCAGCACCCACTTTCCCCGTTCTTCTCCTTGGGAAAGACTGGGCGAGCGGTGCCGGGAGCGAGAACTGGGTCCCACGCCCGGCCACACAGTCGTAACGCGCAGCCACGCTTCCCACCCGCCAGGCACAGAAACTTAATGAGGAAGACTCCGTGGAACCACAGCAGGCCCTTCTAAGGAAAGAGGGGCGGGGGGGGGCACTGCTCAGGCCTTGGCAAATGCAGGCGGGCAGCAGCAGCAACGAGGTTTCCCTGCCGCCCCGCAAGCCCGCCTTCCCCTCAGAGGTGTCGCGGGCGCAGAGGCCCCTCCGCCGAGCCCGCCTACCTTGGCGCAGGCCCGGGTCCTGCAGGACGTCGTAGGCGCGGTAGTCGCTGACGCCGTGCAGGCGCAGGATCTGCACCACCGCGTTGCTGAAGCCGCACTGGGGCTGCGCGGGGCTGCCCTTCATGAACACCACCACCGGGTGAGCGCGCACCAGGCGCCCCACCGCCTCCTTCGACCCGGCGGCCGAAGGGACGCCCTCGCCGCCCTCTGCTCCGCCGCCTCCGGGGCCGGCCTGGCTCAGCGGCCGCGCCAAGAGTGTCGTGGGCCGCGCGCCGCGCCACCGCCGCAAGGCTGCGGGCAGCCGGCAGAAGGACCCGCTCATGGCTGCGGGCTCGCCGGAGGCTCCCTCAGGCGACCTCGCGGCCTAGCCAAAGGGACGCAGGCCACGGTTCCGCTTCTGTCACTCACGCTCGGGCTACCAATAATCTTTAAGCGGGGCTGCCTGCGCTTCCTTAGCACCGCCCCGTACGCGCCGCTACGGAAAGGCAGGCATTCCTGTCAGTCGAACTCAAGCTACCAATGACTATTGAGGCTAGGCAGGCCGGCCGCTTCCTATTCGTCGCCAGTGGCCAATCGTACCGCACGGGGTCCTTTGAATAAAATCTCTCCTGCGGTAGAGGAGCTGTTGCTGCCTCCTATGACTGCGCAAAGGAAGTAGCGCGACGCGCTGTGCTGTGATTGATGGGGCTTTCTGTCACTTTCCCATGGGAGGCGGGGAAAGTTGGAGTCTTGAAGAAACGAGATTTGCGGCGGCGGCACTTCCGCTTCCGGCGTGGTGGTGGTGTGTTTGTTTTCTGTTTTCCGGCCTCCGAAGCTAAAGGGCTTCAAGGGCCCGATGCGGCCCCTCGGCGGTTCTCGGGAAGAGCACAGAGAAGAGCAGCCTGGCCCGCGTCCGTCGCATCCTCCGTGGGATCCGCCTCGCTTAGCCCTGCGCCGGGCGAAGAGGCCTGGGGTCCGTCCGAACCCCTCCGCCCCACCCATTGGAAGTCCCAGCAGCCCGAGGTCGGCCGAGATGGGGCCTGTGGGACCAAGGAAACAGCAAGAAGGTATTTGTGCAGCGCTTTCTGTTTAAGGCGCTTCCAGCCCCGTATTCCTCTACGGCAGCCCACAAGGTTCGTAGGGACATCAGGAGCTGCCTGCTACCGACTCAGACCTTTGGTCCTTTCACCTTCCTCAGTCTGCAAAAAATGTTAGGAATCAAAGGGTAGTAAATGTGCAGAAATAACTACGCTCATTTCCTACTTGCTGGCGATCTGTATTCTAGACTTCAAAGGGGCAGCCTCAAGGAATTATCAATGTAACTATCGGCCCTGCATGAGCATTAAAATTTGGGGGTAAAGATGAATGACTATATAGTATGTGGGACTGCTTGGGGACTCGCCCTCCTTCAAAAACAGCGAAAATCCAATGGTAACATTGAAGGCAATTTTTGGGTGGTGGTGTGCCCATTAGACTTTATCAGAATGACCCATCTTTGTCTCTGATATGATGGATGGGAAGTGGGGAAAGATTTGTCTTTCATATGTGGTGGTGTTGCAGATAAATTGGACACTTCGGGAGGCCCCGTTAGCTAAAGTGGTATCTCAGGTTAAGAACAGTTTGAGGTTAAGAACAGAACGAATTAAGTTCTTAACCTGAGGTACCACTGTATGGGGTATTTTTTGTTTCCTGTGTGTATTTGACTGATAAACCAATAAAAATTACCTAACTGGTAATTAGTTTCAAACTGCCATTTCCCATTGAAGTTCCTTGCTCAAGAGATTACTACATCTAGGTCAATAATATAGTGATCTTCTCAGCTAAAAAGGTAAAGGTATCACTGACCGTTAGCTCCAGTCGCAGACGACTCTGGGGTTGCACACTCATCTCGCTCTATAGGCCGAGGGAGCCGGCATTTGTTCGCAGACAGCTTCTAGGTCATGTGGCCAGCATGACTATAAGCCACTTCTGGGGAACCAGAGCAGCGCATGGAAACGCTGTTTACCTTCCCACCAGAGCAGTACCTATTTATCTACTTGCACTTGACGTACTTTTGAACTGCTAGGTCGGCAGGAGCAGGGACCGAACAACAGGAGCTCACCCTGTCGTGGGGATTCAAACTGCCAACCTTCCGATCAGCAAGCCCTAGGCTCAGTGGCTATTGACTATTATAGTTTGTCGTTGTTGTTGTTTGTGTTGCTCATGGATGCTCCATGACTGCTGGGAGGAGTACAGAGAGAAGAAATACCATGGTGTATCTGCAGCAGCGCAACCGGACACCTTCATCTGCCCCAACTGTAACAAAACATGTCTCTCCCACATCTGACCTTTAAAGCCCTAAACGGCCTCAGTCCACTATACCTGAAGGAGCGTCTCCACCCCCATCATTCTGTCCGGACACTGAGGTCCAGTGCCGAGGGCCTTCTTGCTGTTCCCTCCCTGTGAGAAGTGAGGTTACAGGGAACTCAGGCAGAGAGGGCCTTCTCGGTTGTGGCGCCCTCCCTGTGGAACTCCCTCCAACCAGATGTCAAAGAGAAAAACAACTACCAGACTCTTAGAAGACATCTGAAGACAGCCCTGTTTAGGGAAGCTTTTAATGTTTAATAGACTATTGTATTTTAATATTCTGTTGGAAGCTGCCCAGAGGGGCTGGGGAAACCCAGCCAGATGGATGGGGTATAAATAATATATTATTATTATTATTATTTATTATTGTTGTTTTGTTGTTGTTTTGTTGTTGTTGTTATTGTCATCATCAGACCCTATAGTTACAGCAGACACTGCAACCTTCCAACAGTTGACCTCACTCTCAAAGGCACACTCCTCCATTGTCTCCTGAGACAGATGGATGCCCACAACCTGTTGTTATTTGCATTGCGCATGCATAATGCCTTAAGTTCAAATTAATCTCTGGCACTGATCAGTTTTGTAGAGCAATATTGGTCGCTAACATTCCACAGCCCCTTTGGTAAATGGAAACTCAATAATTTGTTGCACCATGCACTCAGGTTATCTTTTCTCTTTGGCAGCCTGCAAGCCTTTTGGATTATATAATAAATCAGAGTTGGAAGGGACCCTAAGGATCATCTACTCCAACCCCCTGCAATGCAGGAATATGCAGCTGTCCCACACAGAAATAAAACCTGCAAACCTTGGCATTATCAGCATCACACTTAAACCAACTGAGCTATCCAGGTGTTGCTTTTTTCTTTTGTTTTTTTATTGGGTTTTATAAACAAGAATATTGTTATACAAATAAGTATACCAAGTTTCCTCATGTCATTTGTATATCACAAAAAAATAGCATAATGTGGATAAATATCTACAACATATGTTGCATTGTTAGTGGTCAATGTATAAGTTCTTGGTTTATGAATTGGTTTAAACAATTAGGAAGGAGAAGAAAAGGGGGGAGGAGAGTGCCAAGTGGGATTGAGTTGGGTGATTATGCTTCTATTACTCAGTGTGTCTGAGGGGTTGTGTCAGCATTACTTGCTATTCAATTGTTGTATTTCCTTGGCGGTGAGAGATGTTGGGTGTGGCTTAGGGTGTGGTTGGTTGTATTTGGTTGGCTGTAGTGAGATTTGTTTTTGTGTGTGAGCTGTGAGTGAGTGTATTTTTTAATCAGGTTAGCCAGATTGATTTGTATGCAGTTGGGGGATTTTTGTTGTTGTCTTGTTGGGTTATGTATGTGATAAAGGGGAACTAAACAGGGGTGAAGGCATCTTCTTCTATTCGTCCCTGTGTCAGTTTCAGTTTATTGGTTAGTTTTTCTAAGAAGGCTGTTTCCCATACTATTTGATACCCTTGGTCCATGCTTACTCTTGACAGGTCTCTCCAGTGTCTGGCTATCATGTTTCTGGCTGCTGAGAGTAGGTGGGTTATGAGCTCTTTGTGGTATGAGTGGGCATTGTTATATTGGAAGATTTTTAGTAGGGCCAGTTCTGGGGTGACTTCTAATACTTGTTTAGTTATTTTGTATATTTCTTGTGTGACTGCTGTCCAGAAGAGTTGGTTAATCTCATAGCCTATGTCATCCTCCCATTGTTTTTTGATTACATCAAGGGGGTTTGTGGGGTTTTGGAGCAGTATTTTGTATATTGTGGATACCAGCCCTTTGCCATGTCCCTTTGTTGTTAGGAGGAGGTTTTTGAAGGTTGTCAAGGGCCTAGTTGCAGCTGATTTTACAATTGGGTTGCTTAGGAGGGCATGTAATTGGTGGTGTGTTAGCCAGGGCATCTGGGTATGCCCTAGTTTGTCTTTTATTTCTTGTGTTGATATGGATTTGTTGTTTTCGTAGAAGTCTGCTAGGAGGTATAAGCCTTTGGCCTGCCAGGTTTTTATCTGAAGGTTTTGTTCTGCGTGGTGGAATAGTGGGTGGCGTGCCAGGGGTATTAGTGGGGATGGGGTTGGGGACAATTTACCTACTTATTCTTTCCATGCTTTAAGATGGTCTGTGTAAACCTGTTTAGTGTTGTGGGGATTTCCCTTATTTTGTTTGGGAGGAATGGGTATGCTGTGGTGGGGGTATTTTCAGTTGTGTCTCTCTCCAAATGTTTCATCTCGTCTTCTAGAATATATGGGATTATGTGGCATACTTGGTTGGCGGTGTAATATGATTCTATGTTGGGGATTCCCCATCTTCCTTCTGAGGAGGGGAAGTGCAGGTATTTGGGGCTTATTCTTGGTTTATTATGTGAGAATATAAATACCGTATTTTTTGCTCTATAAGACTCACTTTTTCCCTCCTAAAACGTAAGGGGAAATGTGTGTGCGTCTTATGGAGCAAATGCAGGCTGCGCAGCTATCACAGAAGCCAGAACAGCAAGAGGGATTGCTGCTTTCACTGCACAGCTATCACAGAAGCAAGAACAGCAAGAGGGATTGCTGCTTTCACTGCGCAGCTATCACAGAAGCCAGAACAGCAAGAGGGATTGCTGCTTTCAAAAACTCTTACTGTTCTGGCTTCTGAGATTCAGAATATTTTTTTTCTTGTTTTCCTCCTCCAAAAACTAGGTGCATCTTGTGGTCTGGTGCGTCTTAGAGTGAAAAATAGGGCATGTGTATTTTTTTCTGCCATTTGTGAAGTTGTGCTGGGGGAATTCGGATTAGGAGAGTTTGGAACAGGTAGGTTGATTTGGGAGGGTGATCATTTTGATCATGACTTTTGTCTAAGAGAATGAAGTTGGTATTGTTCCATCTCTTCAGGTCTTAGTTGATTTGTCGCCACAAGGGGTTGTGGTTGTGGAGGTATAATTTGTTGAGGTTTCTGGTTATTTGTACCCCTAGGTATCTGAACTTGGTGCGGGAAAGTTTTATCTTGGTGATGTTTGTGAATTCTTTTGGGGTATGAGGGGGGGGGGGTGTTGAAGCACATAGCCTCAGACTTTGCAAAGTTTACCTGTAGGCCTGACACTGTTGCAAATGTGTTGAGTTCCCTGATTACGGATGGGTAGGCAAACTAAGGCCCAGGGGCCATATCCGGCCCAATCACCTTCTAAATCCGGCGCGTGGACGGTCCGGGAATCAGCGTGTTTTTACGTGAGTAGAATGTGTCCTTTTATTTAAAATGCATCTCTGGGTTATTTGTGGGGCCTGCCTGGTGTTTTTACATGAGTAGAATTTGTGCTTTTATTTAAAATGCATCTCTGGGTTATTTGTGGGGCATAGGAATTTAATCCCCCCCCCTCAAAATATAGTCTGGCCCCCACAAGGTCTGAGGGACAATGGACCGGCCCCCTGCTGAAAAAGTTTTCTGACCCCTGGTTTAGGGGGTCTGGTGTTGTGACCATTAGGTCTTCTGCAAAGAGCCCCAATTTATAGGTTCTGCCTTTTATTTCAGGTGTTGCTTTTGTGATTGAACAAAATTACCTCTTCACTGAGCATATCAATGGACACTGACCTAGAATTCCTGTCTGAAACCAACTGCAATAAGCTGTCAATGAGCTGACTCATTGGAATGGAAGTTAGTAAAGAACGGCCAAATTCTCAAAAAGGCAAGTACTTCCCATCTTAGTTAATATTAATGGAAATGTGTTCAGTTGAATTTAATAGAACTGGGACATAATATGAAACTAGTCTGGGAAGATCAGTATTGCTGATCATTCCAATTGCTAAATGGAGCCTCCAGGACCAGAGGTGGTATTATTTGGCATGCTAATTGCTAGGAGTGGGGAACAAAATTCGGAGAATGTCTGGTTCATATTCGCCTATGGGCTGTGCAGAAGCATATGGCTGTCTGCTGTTGAAAACCGTCAGCACTGAACATTTACTAAGTGTTTTGAATAAATTGTAGAAAGGTACCCATGTTGGCTGACCACAGAGAAAGCAACACTATTGTGCTTCTTTAAAGACTAGTGCATGTGTCGTTTAAACTTGTAGGCACGGGCCTCCTTCAGTACCCTTTGTACGGGCTCTTACCAAAACACACCACAATCAATTGGTTGGTTTTGAAGGTATCACAAGACTAATTTGCATGGCATGCCAAGCTTATCCATTCATTGCAGTAAATCTGCAGCCTTGGAATTGCCCTTAGTTGCTCTTGTACTCTGGGCATATTGGCTTTGCAGAAAGAGTATCTGACTGAGGAAGCCGAGGCAGGACTGTAAAAAGTAGCATCCGCTCCATGTGCAATGTTCCTCTGACATATGCAGTACTGTTGCCACGGAGATAATGATTGTCCTAGTGTCATTATCCATCTATCAACAGTAAGAGTGAATTTGCTGTATGATATTGTTCAGCAAATGGAGCATTTCTGCTGAACACTAAAAACTGCTACATATTTGAGTAGGTTCTCTAAAACCAATTGGAGCATTATATGTTTCATGTTCTGAAAATACCAAAATCACTAACAATTGCCCTTTGTACGTTTTGCTTTTTAGGTTAAGTGACTCAAATCTTTCACTTCCAATCCAGACCTGAAAATTGTATGCCACAAATGCAACTGGTCAGGAACACTGTTAAAATTCTTAAATGTACTACAGCTCGTTGGCATTTCCTGCCTTGAAAATTCAGCACCACGGGGGCCGAGGTGTTCAATGGGGACTTATTCTCAACTACTCATAGATGCTGCATAAACTACAAAGCAGATTTATAAATAACTATGACAGGAGACCACATGGTCAAATGTACTAAACACCAGTGTCAGAGCTGCCCCTGGTCCCAGCTCACAAAGGACCAACGCCAGTTCCTCTTTATATACAGAAGTCTTTATTGAAGTTCATTATTGGTTTGACAGCCGTGGCGCCCAGCCCTACGTCTGAAACCCTAGACCGTCGAAGCTCCGTCTGAGTCTCCTCCCCCCAGACACCAGTTTAAGACCCTAGCCTTGCTCCACCTCTTCCTCTGCTCCCTTTTCCTCTGGGTCCGCCTGTCCGCCGGGGTTTTCCCCTTTCTGGACTCTTCTGACGCTGACTCCCCCGAGTCTTCCCCCTCCCTCCGGCGGGCTTTAGGACCTGGTTCCCAATCCGGGATTTCTGCTGTCCCGCGTGCCTGTACATTTGAACTTGGCGCGCGCGCCCAGCCTGCCACCTTCCTTCTGACCGTTATACTGCTCCTGTCGCTGCTTGCCGGAGGAGACGCTGACTCTGACCTATGAGACTCTTCCCCCCCCCACTACGCTCCGGTGGGGAAGCTGGCCCTGATTTCCAGCTACTGCTCTGGGAGTCTCCGCTGGCCCCCTGCTTCTGGTGTGTCCCCCCTGGGACCCCCCTTGCCCTGGCCATCGGCGCCCCCTTCTGGGAATCTTCTGATTCACTGGAGAGGCTCATGGAATCTCTCAGGTCACTGTCATTTTGCCCTCCACTGCCCTCAGATTCTTCCCCTTCGCTCTCCATTTCCTCTCTCCCCTGCGCCTCTGCTCCTGAGCCCCTGACAACCAGCTTTTCTGTTTAGGCTGTGGGTGCCCAAGCTGTCTTCCCACCTGCCAAATTTATCTCCCCCCTGGAAAATTTGCTTAGAGGCAATAGGTTGTTTTTTGTTGTTGTTGTTGTTGTTCTTGTTTTTATTATGTATTTTTATGCTGTGAACCACCCTGAGATCTTCACATGAAGGGTGGTATACAATCTATTTCTATGATGAGGAGGAGGAGGAGGAGGACACATGTTGAAAGTCGCCATCCTGTGCCTTCCTCCTCATAAAGTCCACATGCCTCAAAGAGTTGTTTAGCAGGCTGAAAAGACTATGCTCTCCTGTGTGCACACTTGCACACACGTGAACTACACCATTGGCACATGGACCCCAACTGCCCCCCCCCACTGGACTGGATATAGCCATTGGATGCAAAAGGTTTGCCTACTCTTGCTTTAGCTACTGGTTTATGCATTGTTCCAATTATAAGTTGACCAGTAACCTGATGACTGTGAGTAGTATTATCAAATTGAAAATAGAATTTTATTTGATCATAATTTGTATGCTACTTAATTGTAAAAACTGCTACGTTGGGTTTACAGAGAATCTAAAATGTACACAAAAAGGAACAATAAAAGTCAAGTTTAATGTAAGTTTACCTTAAACTCAAAATATAAATAAAATAAGCAGTTTAAAATATACATCATAAAATAAAATTGCACATTAAAATACACACTAACTTTACATATTTGGATAGGTTCATCTAAACACATGTATTTAACTGGTGTTGAAAACAGTTATAGCAAAGGAACCTGATGAATGTAAATGGTATGAAAGTTCCAAATCGATTTCTACATTTCAGGTTCTAGGAAGCCTGCGCTCTGGAGGCTTCGCTTTGCTTTCGCTGAAGCCAGAAGTGTCTGCTCTTTGAGGCTGGCGGTGGGGGAAAGCAGCACTTCCCCCCATCGCCAGCCCCAGAGGATGGGGGGCAGCGGGAAGGTGCGCGAAGTCTTCCCGCTACTCTCCGACCCGGCTTTGAGGCTGGCGGTGGGGGAAAGCAGCGCTTCCCCCCATCGCCAGCCCCACAAGCTGGGTCGAAAAGCCCGCAGGAGCCGCGCAGCCTTTAAAGAGCGCACGGCTTTTGCCTGCTTTTCCCCAAGGGGGGAGAAGGGACTGACTGGCCGTTTCAGTCCCTTCTCCCTCCTGGTCGAAAAGCCCGCAGGAGTCGTGGCGTGGCTCCTGTGGGCTTTTGCGGGAGGTGGGGGAATTCCGCCACCTCCCGCAAAAGCAGGAAGAAGGTCTTGGAGTAGCGCACAGGCTGCATGCAGCCTGTCCGCTGCTCCCAGAGCTGCGGGGGGCGGGGGATAATATTTTTTCCTTGATTTCCCCCCCTAAAAAACTAGGTGCGCCCTATGGGCCGGAAAATACGGTACATATCTAGCATGACAGTATAAATGATAATATTTTCCAGCTGCTGCTGCTCAATGTTGTTTCCAGAGCAGAATTCCTGGGGGTTGGACTTTGATCTCCAAAACACCATCCTCTTGGGAGCCATCAGAAAGCAATCTATGGTTTGTTTTTCTAATTTATATTATAATGCTTAGAACCAGATAATGCAAGACACTGGAGAATGCCAAAAAATTATTACTACTACTATCTGAATGAGAAAGTGAAATATGAATGTGCAGTCACAACTTATTTAAAAGGCAGAAGATAGTGCAAATTGTACTTAAAATTTGTTTACATGCATTTTATATTTGGAAAACAAAAGCACATTTGCTACATTTGTTATCTTTTTATATGCAAACATTGTATATAATAGAAATGTAAGAATCATTGCATTGGAGGATTTGCATTGCCACATTGCAATCCTGGATTTGCATAAAGTCATGGCAGGGGAGGGTGGGAGCACTGAGACATAAAAAGGGGACAATGGTAGAAGTCTAAGTAGAGCAAGCAGGGGTGACACTGAGGAGAGGAAGTGACTGTTTAAAATAAGGTTTGAGTATAACAAGAAGGAAGTTAGCAATGTTAGCTTTTTGGAGTTAGCATTTGTGTTGAACCCATCTCTTTAATTTCTTGTTAGAACTTTTTAAAAATCCCTCAGTGTTCCACCATCCTTGCTTTACTCAAACCTTTACTGCTGTTTAAAACTGCCATTTCTCCTTTCAATGTTACTACATAATTTATGTGGAAATGGTTTAATTTGGTTGCATACTTTTTGATGTTTTATTTGTTTATGACCACTTTTGTTATGTTTGCAATTTATATTTTTTCATGTTGTAAGCCGCCTTAAACATGATTTGAACTAGGAAAAGGTGAAACAAATAAAATTATGTATGACCATTACTGCTTTATTCAAACTTCTGCCATTGTTTAAAACAACCACTTACCCCCTCTCACCGTACTACCCTTCTTGCTGTACTCAAACATCTCTCTCTGCCATTGCTCAACTGTCTTGTGTGAGATAAAGGATGCAGAGCCCGCAAATATTCCATAATACCTTCCCACAATGTATTTCACTTCTTGTACAATGTGGTGTGCTCAACATTAAGTGCAGGATTCAATGTAGTAATTTACAGCAGAAGAGATATTTTGTGAGCAGGCAAACCACCCACATGTGTGCAACACCCCCCAACTGATCTTAACTGAAGAAGCTAACTGGGAGGCTTGCTCTTAAGATTCCATTCATCTTAAAGATGGAATAACATATCATGGGTGCATGCAAAGGGGGGTGCAGAATAGGAGAGAAGCTAAGGTGTGGATATGGGGGTGATCTGTGCAAGTATTGTTGGCATCCGACTTGTCTCAAGAAACAATGAAGTGCATCTCTGGGGGTGAAGTCAAACCACTGTGTTAGCAGCATTGAAGTGAGCTCCCTTTGACACAAACCTGGACTGTGTATGGAGGTTCTGTGCTGTCCAGACAAGACCCCACCCCTTGGCCTTGCTGATATGGTCCAAAGGAAAGCAGAGCAATACATTTGGCACCAGTTCAGCTGCAGGTGTTATCAGATGTGTACCATTTTCATCTAACCATTTTAGGGACTCCACTCCGGATTTGTGTAGGGTTTACTTCTGAGTCTTTACTTCTCCTGAAGATATCCCACAAGGCAGCGGAGATTTTGGATCAATTTCCTTCTAGATGGGCTACCTTCCCAGGTGGACAAGCCCCATCTGCCCCATACATACCTCAACAACACCTGCAGAAACTGCCTTCTTGATCACTGGACCCCCTCTTGCTCTCATCCACTCAATCTGCTGGAGCCTGCCTTTCCATGCAGGAGAAGTCCCTAACTCGCCAAGGGTTTGAGACCCATTGGCTCCCCTCACCTGGTTTAGCTGGCCAGATAAATCCATTGGGGGGGGTGACGTGGCTGCTATCGCATACTGACAGCTTCTAGGAGCCAAAGGTGAGAGCTGAGTGCATGATGGGGACCGGAAAATCTGTGTGAGTAAGAGGCATCAAAATAGGGGTGAAGATTAAAGCAGGGGCATATAAGGGTCCACAGAGTAGAAGGGTATGGTGGCTTCATAATCAGAAGGAGAAAAGGATGCGGGAGGAGGAAGGTGCACGTTACCATGGGGTAGTTTTGTGTGCAAGGGGGTGTTTGGGCTATCAGGAAGGCAGGTTCATCCACAGGTCAGAAGGAAAACTAGAAGTGCAATCAGCTTTTTAATTCAAAAAAGTCAAGGTGAATACATTGCTGAGACTTGTCTGGCGCCTCCTTCCCTTTCTAGTCCTCTTCCTCTGGACTCCTCCTAAGCAGCCATAAACTACAAGGAGGAGCCCCTCTGGGCTTCCTCTTCTGTGTCATCCGGGGAGGGGGGGGGGACATTATTGGGTGGTTAATGCGCACAACTCTTCCTCATCCAGCCAGGCCCTGACATCGGGGTGCACAAAAGGAAGGGGAGGAGGTGGCATGGGCATAAATGTTAAAAAGGGTGTAAAGCAGGTATGCAGAACAGAAGAGAAGTGTCTTCAGAAGTGGGGTTAGGAAGATGAAAGTGAGCTTAGTAGTTGTAAAGTGTAATGGTTGAGTGTTGATGTGGTTGGAGGATGGGTGGCGGCTAACAGATTGAGGTTGAATCCGGACAAGACAGAAGTACTGTTTTTGGGGGACAGGAAATGGGCATGTGTTTAGGACTCCCTGATCCTGAATGGGATAACTGCCCCTGAAGGACCTGGCGCGCAGCCTGGGAGTCATTTTGGACTCGTAGCTGTCCATGGAGGTGCAGGTCAATCCTGTGTCCAGGGCAGCTGTCTACCATCTAGTACGCAGGCTGAGACCCTACCTGCCTGCGAACTGTCTTGCCACAGTGGTGCATGCTCTAGTTATCTCTCGCTTGGGTTACTGCAATGCGCTCTATGTGGGGCTACCTTTGAAGGTGACCCGGAAACTACAACTAATCCAGAATGCGGCAGCTAGACTGGTGACTGGGAGTGGCCGCCGGGACCACATAACACTGGTCTTGACAGACCTACATTGGCTCCCAGTACGTTTCCAAGCACAATTCAAAGTGTTGGTGCTGACTTTTAAAACCCTAAACGGCCTCTGTCCAGTATACCTACAGTAAAGGAGCGTCTCAAACCCCATCGTTCTGCCCGGACACTGGGATCCAGCTCCTGGGGCCTTGTGGCGGTTCCCTCACTACAAGTAGCGAAGTTACAGGGAACCAAGCAGAGGGCCTTCTCAGTAGTGGCGCCAGCCCTGTGAAACACCCTCCCACCAGATGTCAAAGGAAAAAAACAACTACCAGACTTTTAGAAAACATCTGAAGGCAGCCCTGTTTAGGGAAGTTTTTAATATCTGAAGGATTGTATTCTAATATTGTGTTGGAAGCCGCAAAGAGTGGCTGGGGAAACCCAGCCAGATGGGCGGGGTATAAATAATAAATTATTTATTTATTTATTTATTTATTTATTTATTATTATTATTATTATTATTATTATTATTATTATTATTATTATTAATTTGAGGATCCTGCTGGCCCACATTCTGGATTCACCCACAACAGGGAAACCAGAGAGAAATGTCATGATTAAATCTGATATATGCAATTCTAGTGTTTCACTTTTACCTGCAAGATAAAAAATAGATGGGCGGGGTATAAATAATAAATTATTGTTGTTATTATTATTATTGTTATTATGGGGAAGCCCATGGGGGTTAATGTGGGGGGAATGGCAAGGTGTTGGTGAGTGGAGTAAGGGGGTGCAGCCTCCCATAAACCTAAACCTAAAGACCAATTGTTCTAAGAGCTCATTGGTTCCCACAGTCAGTCCGCTCTGGAGGAAAATACAGTGGCACCTCAGGTTACATACGCTTCAGGTTACAGACTCTGCTAACCCAGAAATATTACCTTGGGTTCAGAACTTTATTTTAGGATGAGAACAGAAATCGCATGTCGTCGGCACAGCAGCAGCAGGAGGCCCCATTAGTTTCAGGTTAAGAACAGACCTTCGGAACGAATTAAGTTCTTAACCTGAGGTACCACTGTACCTGTGCCAACAACCAGCTTGCTATGTTGTTGTACATCTGAGTCTTCTGAAGAGGCAAAGCATGGACATAACCATGGACCCATTTGACCAGTTAGACTCCTGTACCTGTGATGCTGGATGGTCCGTGCATATTGTGGAGTTCCTGTCTGCTGGCACCAACCACATATCCAGCACGAGTGCTCTTATCTTTTTTCTTTTTAAAAAAACTTTTATTTTGCTTTAAACAGGTACAAATAAACAGGTGCATATAAATATAGACAACCAAAATTACAAAGGAAAATTCCTTAATAGTAATGAAAAAAACTTTAAAAACTACAAAAAATATCGAAGTACATGACGCAGAACATAAGCAACTATGGGAAAGATAAAAGAAAAGAAAAAAAAGAAGATGAGCCAAAGCAGGAAAGCTCATCTATTGTACACTTCTGTCAAGCTCACAACAGATCATTATTCTTATCAATTAACTCTATCTGCATTCCAAAGGAATCCCTCATCTTGGTATCAGGGAACATTTCTCTCTCTTATCGCCCTTCTTCCTAGGAGTAAGAGCTGTTCTGAGGGTTACTTTATGCCCTAGCCCTCCAGGGTCATGGTGCTTGACCATCAGCCATAGCCATTCTGATGGCCAGGTCTTGTAGAGGTCTGCAGTTTGCCAAGCATTGCCACCAACAGGGTCTCCTTCCTGTTGAGGAGGTGACCCTATGCTATCATCCTGGAGCTCATCCTGATTTCTAAAACACGGGTCCATCTACCCATGTGAATGCACAAGGCAGGGACCATTTCAGCTGCCACTGCTAATCTCATCATCCTTTTCCCTACACTACAGCTTTCTTTTTAATACCCACTTTAATGGAATATTCCTTTTCATTCAACCAGAGTAAAGAAGGGAGAGGCCACACAGCTTCTGCAGCACCCCATGACGGGTGCAAGAGGTGTTCCAGGACCTTATAAGAAACAAAAGGAGAAAAGAGGATTGGGGTCATTCCCAGGTCATACCAGTAAACCTAGCCAGGACCTCTCAGCCACTGTGAGACCAAGCCAGCCTAGGGAAGGCCAGCAGCCCCTCCTGACACCATTTGGGAAAGGAGTGGGGTACTAATGCTGGCAGTAAGAAGGCTTTTCCCTGGATATAAAATCTGCAGAGAGGATGGGAAAGGTTGTACTGATGCTTTCCATTCTCTTGCTAAATTAGAGATCTGCCTGAAGACTTCTAATTCATTGTGCTCAACGTCCTCTATGACACTCTGTTATGATAAAGGGAAATATTCATAAACCAGAAAAGAACTTGTAGCGTCTTTTGACACTCTCCTGTGGACTTGTAAGGGGCCAGTCTTTAACAAAGAAACCTTTTTTTAAAAAAAAGGGTGACATCAGCATGACGCCACAGAATCTCATCTATAATTTCTGGATTGAATAGTAATTTTGGGATGTTTGAGTTATCAAATGCTACTGTTGCAAATTACTGTGTTTATTTTGCAATCATGTAAATTTTATCAAATTTGCCCAACTGTATTTTTCCCCCATTTCATCTCTAATCCTGTATCAGGAAGTTTTTTATGTTTGATGTTTTATTATGTTTTATATATGCTGTAAGCCGCCCAGAGTAGCTGGGGAAACCCAGCCAGCTGGGTAGGGTATAAATAAATATTATTATTATTATTATTATTATTATTATTATTATTATTATTCCATTTGACCTCATTGTTTACATTCCCCCCCTCCACAAACATGTATACAGACACCTACCAATTGAATATAACACTTCACGGAACTGATGAAATAGCTTCTAGTCAGTTAGGTCAGTAAGGCAGAAAAACTTTTCCCAGAAGGAGCATCTGAGGAATAAATTCAAGCATGTGCATTGGTGGTTCAGTGGTAGAATTCTCGCCTGCCACGCGGGAGGCCCGGGTTCGATTCCCGGCCAATGCAACTTATTTTTTTTTACATTACAAATTCATACTATATTGTAACAAGTGTTTTCTTACAATCTAGAAAATCCGCAAGAACTGTGTTTCTTAAAATGAGGAAGAAAACTCACGTATAAGCCTGTATTTTCAATGTTCTAAGTAATGAATTTCAAACCGTCTTAGAAACACATAAACTCAATAGACAAAAGTATACATGTTTTATATGTACTGGCTGACAGAGGGGATTGAAATTGGAAAATTTGCACAAGAGAATAAAAAACACTGGAGATGCCGGGGATTGAACCCGGGACCTCACACATGCGAAGCGCGCGCTCTACCACTGAGCTACATCCCCCAGCTCCCAGTGTCTGCTCAGTGAAGTATATGCATTCTACACTTATCCTTCAGAAAAATGTTAACCCTTTAATAATGGTTGTGTACTTGTCTCAGCATGAAAGGACAAGCAAAAGAGCAGAGCCAAGCCACAACAACCACAATGCTACACAAAAGGATACAAAAGATCGCTCGCTGAAAGTTCCCTCAAGTGTCAAATTGCATTTTGCACAACTCCTCCTCTGACAAGCTGGCAGGCTAGTCTGAGAGGAGGATTATCTCATTGTGCTGAAGTGAAGCTAGAGACCTTGACCCCTGCCTATCTGGTCAGAAAAACACACAAAGGGAAAAGCTACCCAAGGTGCTTAGGGAGAGATTTACAATTGCTGTTTTCCATTACTATTTTATCAGTTGACATATTGAAGAATACCGAGTTTACCTTTCAAACCCATGTGAAAGCCATAAATGAGCAGCAGACCTTGGAAGCTCCCCAGTTCCTCACACCCGCCCGACTAATTGTCCTAACTGGGCTCTGCTTCCTCTTTGGGGGCGAGAGGCCCGCGGAGGGGATGCGCAAGCAACGTCCTCGCGCTGGCGGGGGGCCTTGGTCGCGGCGGGGCCGAGAGGGAGGCTGGCCTCGAGGGGCCCCTCTGGCAGCGCGCGCGCGCCCGCCCGCCCATCCCGCCCGGCTGACGTGGAGGCGCCTCAGCGGCTCCCGCCTTCCCGGCGACCCGTCCCAGCTCGAGGGCCTCCCTCGTGACGTCGCCACCCTCGAGCCAATCGCGGCGCGAGAAGTGGCTCCTCGTTGCCACGCCCCGCCCTTCAGGATTTGCCGGCGCTTCCCCCCCGAGTGGCAGGCCGCGATTGGTGGTCTTCCAGGCTTGTCCAATCCGAGAGAGGCACCTCAGGGCATGCTGGCAGTGTGCGTGCGCCTGTCAAAGGGGAAGGCCTCGCCCGCTGCGCGCGCACCTGCCCCGCCCCCTCTCGGCGGCTGCGCGTGAGGCGAGCTCGCCTGGCGGCTATAAGGGCCGCGCTGCTCCTGCCGAGTCCGCGGAGCGCCTGGTCCGAGGCCGCCTGGCGGGGAGAGAGCGAGATGGGCGCGGCCAAGGTGCTCGTGCTGGCGCTGCTGCTGGCCGTGGCGAGCCTCGCCTCGCCCGCCAGCGCCCAGGCGGAGCGCGAGGGCCCCGCGGACGGTGAGCGCGGAGCGGGGTCGCGGGGAAGGGCGGGCGGGCGGATGGAGGGGCTTGCGGGCCCCGCGGCGCCTTCAGAGCCCCTCTCGCCTGCCTCTTACAAGACTTGCGGAAGCGAGCAGCCGCTTTCACGGCCCCAATGTCTCCTTAGCGTTTGGTCCGTCCAGTGGTTGCCGCTTTCTCTGCCTCGGGCTGCAGGGCAGCTGCAGCAACAGGCCAGAGCTGCAACTTCTGGCGTCGGAGGAAGGGGCCTGCCCTCTAGGGAAGCTCATGCGTGGTAAATTGGTTAGTCTCTTAAGGTGCCACAAATACTCTGTCTGGGGTGGTGGTTCTTCCTGCAGGAAGATGTAGAAAAGAGTGCTGAACCCCTTTGTCTCATCTGGAAAGATGATTCTTGCCTCCTTATGTACGTAAATCTAGGCACAAGGAGCACCAAAAGGCAGTAAATGAAGTTTCTATTAATTGCCAGATCTGTTTCTGACTTGAGTGACCTTCGGGGAGGGAGGTCTTTAACACAGTGGCAGAGCACGTGCTTCAAATGCAAATGGTCCCAGGTTCCCTTCATGGCATCTCCTGGTAGGACTGGGAAGATGCCTTCCAGAAACCCTGGAAAGCTGCAGCTGCTATTTAGTATTGAAGACAAAGCAAAAACTATGGTCTGACATTGTGAGACAGCTTCCTGTGCACACAACTTTGTCTCTTTTTTTTTTTTTTTTTACTTGCATCTTCTTTTGCAGAAAATGGAACCAGAG
Organism: Podarcis muralis; assembly: GCF_964188315.1. Taxonomy (NCBI): domain Eukaryota; kingdom Metazoa; phylum Chordata; class Lepidosauria; order Squamata; family Lacertidae; genus Podarcis; species Podarcis muralis. The sequence goes on from NC_135659.1 coordinate 975,249, forward strand.
TTGTGTTGTGTAGTGCTCCAAGGTACTGTGTTTTCACAGTAGATGTTCATACTGGATTGTGCCAGTTGTTTGCGTTGTTATACAAATGAGTTCTCTGGAGACACTTGTTTGCAATTTCAACCATACTGATTTAAACACATGTAATTAAATCTGCCTAAACCCTATTATCAGTTCAGCTTGCATGTGTAAATTGGGGTTAATGGCAACATTCAGGATAAAAGCTCTTCATTTATATACTGGGCATGAAACAATCATTTCTCCCTCACACAATTTGCTGTTATCCCAGCATTCTTTTTCATTTCATCTTGTTGGAAGAAGAGTTATTCCAAGGTCAGTGTTTTAGGGACCTTTAGAATTAAATATTCTAATTTTGGAAAAGGAACTTAACAGTTTTTAATGACTGGTGTTTTAATGTATTTTTAATCTTTTGTTGGAAGCCGCCCAGAGTGGCTGGGGAAACCCAGCCAGATGAGCAGGGTATAAATAATAAATGATTATTATCCAAGTACCTTTCAACATGGGTTCTGTTGTAAGAATCTTCTATAAATGATTGTAGATCAGGGCTGTGAAAGCTAGAAAATAAATGTCCTTCGTGGCTTACCTGCTTCTTTTCTCTCAGTTTATTAGCCACTGAGACCTTTCTATTCTAACACAAGCTGGATAGCAAGCTTGAATTTAGGTTTGTTGATGTTGGAGAAGCTGTACAGGTGGCATGATAATAGTAGTGAATGTTATGCCTATTTTTTTGTGACCAAATATTATAGCAGCATGTTTCTTGTTCAGAGAATGACTTATCTTTTCCACATTGATGTTTGTTGCTTGATGAACTGGGCTTGTTTGATTCCCAACGCACCACACTAACAGCATACTCCACCGTAAGGCCTGTTCATTAACAATTGTTACTTTTGTTTCTTTCTAAAGCTAGCTTACGAAGCCAAATGAAACCCACTATTCTTTGGGAGGTTGGTGGGATTAGGGTGGGCCTGTAATAGAAGCACAATAAATGGAAAAGAGAGGGACTCTCCTGATTCTGGGTAAAAGACACTGGGCTGAGAAGGCCCAAGAACCAATAGGCAGGGCAGCTGAATTGTCTGTTCTGGTTTCTTTTATTTATCTCTTTTGCTACCGCTCTACCCCGCCAAACACCTGATTGGCGCAGCAGCAAAAAAAGGTGCATCGTTTGCTGCCACGCTGCTGGGGGGGGTAGCGCTTAAAAAAAAGACATGTATTGATTTAACGTGGCTTGCAACGACAAACCAAGTGCAATGTGCTATGCATCAGCCTGCCTTTTGAACAACTTGGGAACTGTGGCTGATGCAGAATTCAGTGGCCAGGATTGCTTACTAGATTGCTGACTGGAGCACAATGATCTGAGTATAAATCTCGGTATGACTGCATTGGCTACAAACTAGGTTTGGGGCTCAGTTCAAAGTGGTGCTTTGGACTTATAAAGCCTTGCGCAGCTCAAGGATGCAGGTGGCGCTGTGGTCTAAACCACTAAGCCTCTTGGGCTTGCCAATCAGAAGGTTGGCAGTTCGAATCTGCACAATGGAGTGAGCTCCTGTTGCTCTGTCCCAGCTCCTGCCTACATAGCAGTTCAAAAGCATGCCAGTGCAAGTAGCAGGAAGGTAAACGACGTTTCCGTGCACTCTGGTTTCCGTCAGTGTTCCGTTGCATCAGAAGCGGTTTAGTCCTGCTGGCCACATGACCTGGAAAGCTGTCTGTGGACAAACGCCAGCTCCCTCGGCCTGCCGCACCCCATAGTCGCCTTTGACTGGACTTAGCCACCCAGGGGTCCTTTGCCTTTTTTACCTACGCAGCTCAGCACCCCAACATCTCAAGGGCTGCCTCTTCCCAAGTGAACCAACCCGAACCCTGTGCTCTTCATTTGAAGGCCTTCTCAGTGGTGGCTCCCCATTTGCCCAGGGAGGGGCAACTGACACCACCTCTGTTTTTAGACACCAGATTTTGGGTCATGAATTAAGAGGGTACTTGGGTATGTTTGTGGTCTCTTGCTGTGCTCATCTTTTTGGGGGTGGTTTAGATCTGTCATTTAATATATTTCTATGTTATGTGCATTTTAGGTTCTTATTTTATTCTTGTTCTTATAGCTGATTTAAATGTTATGGGGTTTTTTTACATTATGAAAAAAGTGACAACAATATTATATTTTTCCCTCCCCCTTAATTAGACTTTGTTGCCCCAGGGGAGACCAGTGTTGATGATGATGACGAGGACATTGATGATTATGATGAAGATGATAGTTCAGAAATCAAAGAGGAAAATGGTGTTGTCATATTGAATGATGCAAACTTTGATACTTTTGTTGAAGGAAAGGACACTGTGCTTCTGGAGTTCTATGCCCCTTGGTAAGTCTGGTTCCAGTGTTTCCATCCTCCTCCTTGAAGTTAATTCATATTTCATGTCTGCCATGCTGCAGTAGGATGTTTCTTCTTCCCGCTGTGAGTTCCCATAAAACAGGATGAAAGCTACTTAGTGCTCTTTGTATTTATTTTAAATCAGTGTGCTATATATTAAATACCCTTTTCTGTACTTAAGCACAATTGTTGATGGAGGGGATTTAAAGTGTTCAGAAGAAAAAAATATGGTTGGTGCTGTTGAAATGTGCATGCCGGAGTGGGAGTGCACAATCTCATGGTGCACTTGCATCCATTTGCAAAAAGTGTGTGTGTTATGTCTGCACTGATGATGGTGATGATAATGATAACAATAATAAATTATTTGCTGCCCATCTGACTGGGTTCCCCCAGCCACTCTGGGCAGCTCCCAACAAATTAAAACAATATCACATCAAACATCAAAAACTTCATTGAACATGGCTGCCCTTAGATGTCTTCCAAAAGTCATATAATTGTTTATTTCCTTGACATCTGATGGGAGGGTGTTCCACAGTGGGGGCTCAACTACCAAGAAGGCCCTCTGCCTGGTTCCCTGTAACCTCACTTCTTCCAGTGAGGGAACCAGCAGAAGATGCTTGGAGGAGGACCTCACTGTCTGGACTGGATGATGGGGGTGGAGACACTCCTTCAGGTATATTGGGCTGAGGCCATTTAGGGCTTTAAAAGACAGCACCAGCAGTGAATTGTGTGTGGAAACATCCCGGGAGCCAATATAGGTCCTTGAAGACCACTGTTCTATGATCCTAGCAGCTGCTCCCTTCCACTGAGCCCTCACAGGAACATCTGACAAGTAAGGAGCTTTCACATCTGTTGTCGGAAGTGGCACAGTCTTAGGAATTCTGCACCCTATGACTTTTCTGAACGTGTGGGTCAATTCTAAATCTTCTGTGCTCAGGCTTGACTTACTCGGTACTGCTTTTAAAAAAGTAATGGAGAGTTTCCATGATTACGCTGTGCTGTTTCCTGCAGCCACAGGGATGGCTTACAGCTCTGCGCTTGCACAGTGTAGTCCATAGTCATTTTGAAGAACACCTAAAATCTGCTAGTCAAACTGCTTTCTTAACACGACTGTGCAGCTGCATACATGGCTGTATGGAGCAGTGTGAGCAGACCAGAAGCACTTGGCTGGACACAGCTTCAGTAATGCCTGCAGCCAGCAAAGCCCCAGTGTTTAAGTGACCCTGGAATTTATTTCCTGGTGGGCTTTGGCTTTCTGGGCAGTGACTTTGTTTCTTTCCAGAATTTGAGCCAACCTGTTCAAGCTACCCAGACATGTGACATACCTGACTGCTGTGTTGTAAAATCAGCCCTATCGTTTCTCAAAAGTTGTGCTGTAGAAATTGAGTGCTGAAGTTAAACTCTTGCAGAATTAATTTGTTTTTCTTCAGGTGTGGGCATTGCAAGCAGTTTGCACCAGAATATGAAAAAATAGCCCAAGCATTGAAAGAAAATGACCCTCCCATCCCAGTTGCCAAAATAGATGCTACAGCAGCCTCCACGGTGTCAGGGCGTTTTGACGTGAGTGGCTACCCAACCATCAAAATTCTGAAGAAGGGGCAGCCTGTGGATTATGAGGGCTCAAGAACAGAAGCAGGTGAGCAGCAGCACACTTCTGATCCTGCAGGCTTTTCTTAGGCTGTTTAATACACCCTTTCATTCACTCAAAATCTGAGTGGTGTCTTCTAAAATACAGGAAGGCTTAAGGCAGGTAAGGATCCTTTTTCTGCCCGGGGTCCCCATGCCCGTGGTAGCAGAAGGGCCAGAGGGAAAGGTGAGCAGAACAAGGCCTATACCTTTTGTCTTTGTGCAGTAAACTAGCTTCTACACCCACACCTAGACACCCCTCTGTCCTGCATCCAGGCAAGGCAGCAGCATTTTCAGAGGTCAGGGACACCACCCAAGTTGTGAAGTAGAGCCAGTGAGGTCTGAGGGTCCTATCTGTGGTTCTAAGGGTATGTTACAAGCTTGCATTGATAGAGGATATACAATTGACTTCCCATAATACTCGTGTATACCGTAATTGACATCCATGTTTCTGGATATCATGCAAAGGAATTGGGTAATTCCCTCCACAGGGAGTTGTGCTAGCTGTCCCCACACCAGGGGCCTCTTCATCTCCACTTGGGGCAGAAGCTCCGGAAAAGGGATGCATGGGATACTTAACACAGCACTGTAATATGAAAATAATCCTAAGGCAGAGTATTTTGCATTAAAAGCTTTTGAAATGGCTTAAACACACTGCAGTATCACCAGAAAAATAAGCTGTGTTAACTGAAGGATTTTCTAGGAACCATGCCTCCTGCCCCCAGCTCCAAGCTAGGCGAGCTAGCAGCAAATCTGTAGGTGATTTTTGTAATCAGCAGTACTGTGGTAGCAAATTCCTTTTTCTGTGTAATTGTAGAACTGCAACATAGAATTTCAGAGCAAAGTCAGTTAAGAAGGGCTTGTTTTTGTGCATTTTAACTCCTGTGGGATGTGAAGTAGAATCAGAGCTGGAACGGACCATGAGGGTAATCTAGTCCAACCCCCTGCAGTGCAGGAATCTTTTGCCAAATGTGGGGCTCAAAGCCACAACCCTGAGATTAAGGGTCTTGAGCTTTTTAGATAGCTCAGCCGGAGAGCCTAGGACCAACCTGCCAGTTCTCCATCATTCTAAATGGGTGGCTGGAAGACTGATAGTGCCGTGCACAAAGATTAGGTTTCTATGTGATTAACATTTAGTATAATGGATTTTTTTAAAAAAAATTATCTGTGTGCTGACATGCTGTAACATGACTTAGAATTCAAGGTGAGTGTATGTAGATAAGAATAGGCCGGTGATAGAATTAGTCGGCAGGCAGTATTTTGCCCAGGTTCTTTCCGCATAAAGGGATAGTTGTTGTCAAGGCGAAGGCGACCTGGTTCCACATGCAAGGTCTTTGCAGTAGACAAGCTGCCCCTTCCACCTGTCATTGCTCATTTTTCTCTTCATATTCTTTTTGTAGAAATTTTGGCTAAAGTGAAAGAAGTTTCGCAGCCTGATTGGGTCCCACCACCTGAAGTCACATTAGTGTTGACCAGCGAAAACTTTGATTTAGTCGTGAACGAGGCTGACATAATCCTGGTTGAATTCTATGCTCCATGGTAAAGGGAAAGAGAGTTTTTTGCCTTTTAGCTTTCACAGTGTTTATATATTCCTTCATTTGATATAGGAACCGCAAGCAGACTTTGTGTCCCCTGCCCCTGCTACAAAATTATAGGGCATGTTCAGTTTGGCTTTATGGAGTCAATATTCCTGCTGCATTTAGAGCTTTGGAAAAATTTGGAGCTAGTGGGAGGGGACTGACTGTATCTCCGTAATCTCCAGTGCACACTTTTATCTGGTATGTGCAAAAACATTACACCATGGTTTATCTTTTCAAAGAGTTTGATTTGTTTAAAAGGCTGGGTAACAAAAATTATAGCTGTATGTATGGTGTATTCAGTTTTTGATGTAGGTTGCTTCTAGGTAGTACTTGGAGTAGACCTGTAATCTTATTAGTTTTGTGGCATGCCTTCAGATGAAATGAAAACGTGTAATGTCTTGAGATGAGGATTGGCAAGATCATTTTCTGTTTCTGCCTTCCTGTTTGCTGCATTTGAATACATTGGTACCTCGGTTTACAAACTTAATCTGTTCCTGAAGTCCGTTCTTAAACCGAATTCTTTCTTAAGCTGAGGCGCACTTTCCCTAATGAGGGCTCCCGCCACTGGTGCCCTTCCACTGTTTGGATTCCATTCTTAGACCAAGGTAAAGTTTGCAAACCGGGATACTGTTTCCAGTTTTGCGGAGTTCATAAACCGAATTGTTCTTAAACAGGACTGTTCTTAAACCGAGGTACCACTGTATTGACAAGTATTCAGTCTGTTGAACCTCTATGCAAATGTGCAATTTTCACTGCTTATGTAAGTTATTAAGCAGCCACTGGATAACCAAGGTCCTGTGTGTGTATGCCTGTTATCTGCAATTTGCATAGGAACTTGAGGATCCAGCTCAAAACATTGACAGTATTTTCAAACCAGCTGCATCTCTGGGGCACTTGCCTACAAAATGGATACAGATGTATGCTGTGATATTTTACCTTACCCAATCAAAGTATTGGCACTTCAGAAAAGACAGGAAGTTTAAGTACTAGGGGAAGGGGAACAGAGCTATCTTTTCAAGCAGTGAGAATAGATTTCTCTCCATTATCTTTGAGAGCTTTTGGCTACCAAGTTACCCATTCTTGTTCCCTATTGAGGTGTGGGCACTGCAAGCGGTTGGCTCCAGAATATGAGAAAGCAGCCAAGGAGTTGAGCAAGAGAACGCCTCCAATTCCCCTTGCTAAAGTTGATGCTACTGCTGAAACCGATCTTGCTAAGAGATTTGACATTTCTGGATATCCATTACTCAAGATCTTCCGCAAAGGCAAACCTTTTGATTACAATGGTCCAAGAGAAAAATACGGTATGGTTTGTAAAGCACCTTCTTTTTCTTCACAGTAAATACATGATGTTGGACCTGTTTGTGTTTCATAGACACTGAGCTAAGAATTACATTTTATATGTATGTAAGATGATGTTGAAACTGCCCTGGACTTAGGCAGCATTTCTTGTTTCCATTAATGCTATTTGTATAATTGGTCTGTGATTGGTAATTGTCTGCACCTTATTTTGAAATGTTATAGAAAGTTTTTGTTAATGTATAAGGGTTTATGCATGCAGAGAAAAAGGACAAAATGGTTAATTTCAGTGTTTTGTTTAATTTGGGTGTGTTTTGTCTTGCACCTGCAGCTAGTCAAGCAAGTGGGAATGACTCACCACAATCTATAGTATAAATACTTTTGTGTTTAAGGCAAGTTTGCTCTTGGCCAGAGCCTAGTCGGTCTGTGCTGGATCTACAATTGTATGTAACTGAAAATGCATTATGCTGTCAGTAAAGCAACTGACTCTTCCTAGATCTGCTTGGTGTTTCTCTGTTGCTTTGGCACACTCCATGGGCATTAGGATGGGACGTGCCCAACATTTTTCATGCCTAAGGCATAAATGTATCAATGGAGGGAGAGAGTGGAATCTTGTTTCTTCTGTGGATTTAAGCTTCCAGCCTGAGAGCTCATTCCACACCAACTGAGGAACTCCTGAAGATGTGACACAAAACCTCAATGTATTCTGAAGATTGCTAGGATTTTTGAGCTTCACTATTTTCTTACTGGCATTAGCAAAGCACCAGGGAACCATGATCAGACAAGCAGTAACTATAGCACAAGGATATCATTTTGAACCAGGATAAACTCCGTACTGTATGATGACAGCACTTTTAAAATTGTTTTGAATCTTGGCACTGCTTGTTGTGTTTGGTCATATATAAACTTTATTTATTTTTTAATATGTATTACTGCTTTCAGTTTGAAAACTTGCAACATGGTTCATCTGATGTTTTATTTGCTACTGTAATTTAACACTAATAAGGCAATAGTTAGCAGCTACATAATAGAATAAAATTACTAGCAATAATAAAACTATCAACAGGGTGTTTTTTATTTAAAAAAAGCCCTGGGGAAAACAAGTCTTTGGAACATGTTAATTTTTAGTGGTCACCTAGTGCCTCTTTCAGAGAATAGAGCACTTGCAAAACATAACCAGTTTTCACTTTAAAAAATAAAATGCTTTTTGTCAAGCAATAACACAAGTTTGTGTTTTTCTTTTTGTTAACCAGGCATTGTTGATTACATGATAGAACAGGCTGGCCCTCCATCCAAACAGATACAGGCTGTCAAACAGGTACAAGAATTTGTGAAAGATGGAGACGATGTCATTATTATTGGGGTTTTCAAAGGAGACCAGGACCCAGCCTACCAACTGTATCAAGATGCTGGTAAGCCCTTCCTCTCTTGTCCATAGTATGTCAACATTTGCTCAATTCCTACACTTAGAAAGTGCTTTGTACACATTTCTGATAGTGGAAATTAGGAGACAAACTTGCATCTTAGAAATATTAGTCTATTTTCTTGTAGCTACAGTGGCTTGTCAGTTCTCAAGATGTTGCCCACATCCATTTTCTGGCTTTTCCCCTTGATGTTTTCTGGGGTGACTGCCTCAAGAATGGAGGCAAAAAAAATTGAAATTTATAGGGAACATGAAACATAGGTATAAAAACACAAACACATGAACACATGAAAATGAAATTTAAGCAAGTGGAAGCAGCATCTGTGTCTCTTGATGTAATTGAGCATGTGCAGAGCAACAGAAAAGAGCTAAAGCAGGAAAGAATGGTTTTATTATCTGGGACTTGAAGACTTCAGTCCTGTTCTAGTCATCCCAGCTCAGAAAGGGCATTCTCCAACCAGAGTACTAGAAAGAACTACTAAATTGTTTAGGTGTTTAGCACTCTTTCCCTATAAAGAGAGGCAAATGCAATTGAGACTGTTTGAGAGGGGGATGACTATGGGGAATACATGAAAGGTTCTTAAAATTATGAATAATATGGAGAAATTAACAAGTGTAACTTTCTTGGTCATCCACTGAAATAGATTTGTAGTAGCTTCAGGACAGAAAATATTAGGTTCTACTGTACACATTGGTTTGGTTTGTACACATTGGTTTGGTTTGTAATGTTACAAGAACAAACCCAGCAACACTCCATCCTTCATGCAAGACAGAAGGAGATTTGAAAACTCCCACACCCAGTTTTGAATTAGTTGCAGTTCACCATCCCTTGGAAGAGCAAGGGAGCCCATGAGCCTCATATTTTCCCCAACTAGGTCTCATGATGGCAAATACTGATGTCCAAACCATGCCAGTGTGTAATTAATTTTCAGAATGCAAAACCACAAGAATGGGGGTGAGGCCACTAGTAAACAGGCCTTTTTTAAAAAAAGGATTAGACACGTTCATGGAAGAGGTCTGACAACAGTCATTAGCCTTCATAGCTACATGGAAGCATTTGATCAAGAGAGAGTGTGCCTCTTAATTCTCATTGCTGGGGACAAGAGATGAGCATTGCCTTCATGCCCTTTTGTGAGCTTCCAGATCCATGTGGAGGTTGGTAGTGGTTCATTATTGGATTTGTGTGTACTGTTTGAAGCTTTGTCATGTAAATTGTTCCAAAACTAAAGGATAGTAATGCTATGCAAAATAATTCAGATCGTTCTGCATTCATTTGAGTTTTCAAGCTCAACATAAAATGCATAAAACAAATACAGAAGGAAAAAAGGAAAAACAACAACCGGATGTATATCCATTCAGTCTCTGTAAGAAATCATATCATTACATAAGATCTCTAATAGCAACAGAACTTTAGACCAGAGTTGTCTGGGCAGTAAATCCTTCCAAGAGGAGATCTGGGAACTCAGCAGTACCATAGACCCAGATGGTCTGTTTACAAACCCTCACTCCAGGTGTCAATACTTTTGCATTTCTGACCCAGCAATTTCCTTTCTCCTCTTTGGTATTCCTCCAAACCTATATAATAATATTATTATTTTTCAGCTAATAACCTAAGAGAAGAATTCAAGTTCCATCATACCTTCAGCAATGATATTTCAACCTTTTTGAAAGTGGACCCAGGAAAACTGGTGGTGATGCAACCTGAAAAATTTCACTCAAAATATGAACCTAAAATGCATGTTTTAGACATTAAAGTGAGTACTTCTATCAAGACTATACTGGGTACAAGCAAGTTATTTTTCTTTCATTCATTCTATTTCTTGGTGCTCCAGCTTGCATCTTAAATCTAATGCTCAAGACCCAATATAGCTAGAGCTGTGGCTACTGAAATGAACATATGAGAATTCTGAGTGTGCCCAGTTGAAGCAAACCCCAGCAAGTGCCAAAGTGATAGATGTGCAAAATCTGAACAGTCACTTGCAGGAGAGACTAAGCTAAGAGAAAATGGAAACAGGCTCTTAGGGAGACTTCAGAAATGAAAAATCTTGGTGGAGAGTAGAGCACAAAAATCTAGCTTGGCGGGGGCGTGTATAGTGGTGGCAGGGGTGGAGAGAAAGAAATCTACCCAGCCAACATGGCATGGAATAAGCTGTTTCACTTAGCAGACACTTGGAAGTAAGCTACACATCGCCAGAGCCTGTCACCCAACCTGTCTTGTAATCATGGTAGCCAGGCTTTCTGTGAGATAGCAGGAAATCCTGAATTCTGTAGCTAATCCTATTTTCTGAGTCTGAAAACTGAAATACTTTCAACACACCTGTTGTTTCTTCTGGGTGGTGGTGGTGGTTTTTTAAGAAAATGTTTTTTAAGAAGAGGCCTTCTGTAATGTAAACTCCTCCAATGGTCACATCCCACTGATTTTTGTTTCTGTAAACAGGATTCCACTGATGCCACTGAAGTGAAAGACCACGTGGTGAAGCATGCCTTGCCTCTTGTGGGTCATCGCAAATCTGCCAATGATGCTAAGAGATACACCAAGAAGCCTCTGGTAGTTGTTTATTATACAGTGGACTTCAGCTTTGATTATCGTGTTGGTAGGTATTACTTTTAGTTAGTGTTGTACCCAATGTCATACTTGGAGTAGCCCCAATGAAGTCATACAAACATAGAAATGTAGAGTTGGAAGGGACCCCGAGGGTCTTCCAGTCCAACTGCCTGCGATGCAGTAATCTCAGCTAAAGCATCCATGTGAGAGAGCCATCCAATATCCGCTTAAAAGCCTCCAAGGAAGGAGAGGCCGCAACCTCCCAAGGGAGACCGTTCCACTGTAACAGCTCTTACTGTCAAAGTTAACTGGAGGAGAGCTCAGTCAGTAGAGCATGAGATTCTTAATTTTAGGTTTGTGGGTTCAAGCTCCATGTTGGGCAAAGGATCTCTGCATTGCAAGGAGGTTGGACTAGATGACCCTCATGGTCCATTCCAATTCTATTATTCTGAATCCATTGGTTTGAGTCCTACTCTCTAGAGCAGGAGAAAACAAGCTTGCTCCATCTTCCATGTGACACCCCTTGAAATATTTTTAAATGGCTATCATATTTCCTCTTAATCTCTTCTCCAGGCTAAACATACTCAACTCACTTAACTGTTCCTCATACGGCTTGGCTTCCAGACCCTTGATTATCTTGGTTGCCCTTCTCTGCACACGTTCCAGCTTGTCAATATCCTTCTTAAATTGTGGCATCCAGAATTGGACAGAGTATTCCAGTTGTGGTCTGACCAAGGCAGAATAGAGTGGTAATATTACTTCCCTTAATCTGGACACTCGGCTTCTGTGGATGCAGCCTAGAAGAGCATTAGCTTTTTTGCTGCAGCATCACACTGTGGACTCATGTGACGCTTGTAGTCCACCAAGACCCCAAGGTCCTTTTCACATGTGCTACTGGCAAGCCAGGTGTCCCCCATCTTATATTGGTGCAGCTGGTTATTCCTGCCTAAGTGCAGAACCTTACATTTGTCCCTATTGAACTTCATTTTGTTAATTTGGGCCCAGTTTTCTGATCAAACAGTTCAGACAAGCAACCAGTCTTAATTCAAAAGAGACACGCTCACCCGCTTTCAGTCTCCTCCACCAATCTCTCACAAACGCCCCTATTTCCAAGTCCTGGTCATGAGCTCCTAGAATCGGCAACCAGGTAAGTATAACTGGGTTGAATATAACCTGCTCCAGAATAAACCAGATGTCTCTAACTTCATTGTGTGTTTGTTGTCTTCAGCTACTCAGTACTGGCGAAACAAAGTCTTGGAAGTGGCTAAGGACTTCCCAGAATATACTTTTGCAATTGCGGATGAAGAAGACTATTCTTCTGAGATAAAGGATCTGGGACTTGTTGACAGTGGAGAGGATGTCAATGCTGCTATCTTTGATGAAGGTGGTAAAAAGTATGCCATGGAACCAGAAGAGTTTGATTCTGATGTGCTGAGGGAATTTGTTGTCTCATTCAAAAAAGGTAAACTGTAGTTGGATTGTGGACAATCCATGCTTCCTGAAGGCAGCCCTGTTTAGGGAAGTTTTTAATGTTTAAAGTTTTATTCTGTTTAATATTCTGTTGGGAGCCACCCAGAGTGGCTGGGGAAACCCAGCCAGATGGCCGGGCTATAAATATTATTAATTATTATTTACAGTATTATGCTTCCTTAAATTTGTGTGTAGGTTCACTAGCCCCCTGTGTAATTGATGAGCTTAGTTCTCTCTCACACTTTCCCAGAAGCTGGATAAACCTAGATGTAGCACCATTTAAAGAGAATACTGAGCCTTTTCCCCTTCAAATGCCAGCAAAAATAGTTTGAAATATCTAGTCCTACCCTCTGCATACTTGATATTACTATTTTATCATAGGGAAATTGTCTTAAGATAAACCACCCAAAATGTCACAAATAGTGAGCCAGCTTTTCAGCTCTTCACCAGGTTATTATTATTATTATTTATTAAATTGGTTAGTGGCTTTAGCTTGCGCAGGGCAACGCAAGGGAACAAAAAACCCCACATAGATACAGTAAAACCAGAGGTTGGGGGGGATACATTACAGTGGTACCTCGCAAGACGAATGCCTCGCAAGACAAAAAACTCGCTAGACGAAAGGGTTTTTTGTTTCTTGAGCTGCTTTGCAAGACGATTTTCCCTATGGGCTTTCTTCGCAAGACGGAAACGTCTTGCAAGTTTGTTTCCTTTTTCTTAACACCGTTAATACAGTTGCGACTTGACTTCGAGGAGCAACTCATAGAACGCGGTGTGGTAGCCTTTTTTGAGGTTTTTAAAGACTTTGGTGATTTTTGAAGCTTTTCCAAAACTTTCCCGACACCGTGCTTCGCAAGACGAAAAAAATCGCAAGGCGACAAAACTCGCGGAATGAATTAATTTCGTCTTGCGAGGCACCACTGTAAAATCATCCCACACACCTCTAAAAGGCGACAGACTGCTTAATTAGCCAAAGGCCTGGTTATAGAGGAAAGTATTTACCTTGCCTCTAAAGAGATGTAACAAAGGTGCCAGGCAAGCCTCCCTGGCGGGCAGCCACTTCAAAAAAGCCCATTCTCATGTTGCCACCCTCTGGACCTCCCTTGGAGGGAAGGGAGCACACAAAGGGCCTAAGATGATGACCGCAGAGAGGGTCCGTTCATATGCAGAGAGGTATTTTGGTTCTGAGCCGTTTAAGGCTTTATAGGTAAAAACCCAGCACTTTAAATTGGGCCCTGAAACTGATTTGCAGTCAGGCCCATCTTTCCTCAGTGAGCAACCTGGCTGCTGAATTCTGTATCTTAAATTGCAAAAAAGGAAATATTTTAGTTTTGTTCTTCCCTATGGGCCAATATGCCGTATGTCCCAAATGCTGTGAAAGGCAATTTTCATCAAACTGTACTTTGTGATCTAAACTTTTCACAAGTGATCATTCAAGGAGCTATTTACTGAAAAATTGGAGCTGTGGATTGGGGTGGGGGCGGGTTGGCGGTAACTCATCTATGTTAGTAGTGTTGTTGCCAACTTCTGTGAAATAACTGCAAGGGACATGGTCTTTATGACAGTATTCCTGTTTCCTTTCCTAGGTAAACTGAAACCCATTGTGAAGTCCCAACCAGTACCAAAAAATAACAAGGGTCCTGTGAAGATTGTAGTTGGCAAAACGTTTGAATCTATAGTGATGGATCCAAAGACTGATGTTCTCATAGAGTTCTATGCTCCCTGGTGTGGACACTGTAAGAAGCTTGAGCCTATTTATACTGAGCTGGGTAAAAAATACAAAACTCAGAAAAACCTGGTCATTGCCAAAATGGATGCTACTGCCAATGATGTCACCAATGAAAATTACAAAGTAGAAGGATTCCCCACGATCTATTTTGCTCCTAGCAATAAGAAAAAAGATCCTATTAAATTTGGAAGTGGAGAAAGAGATCTGGAAAGCTTGAGCAAATTTGTAGAAGAATATGCCACCAAACTAAGTAGGACAAAAGAAGAACTTTAGGTGGAACAACAATCATTGGTGAAGAGTTAATGCAAACTTACTGAAATATTGATTGGGGAAAACAACTTAGCACCTGGAGCAAAGAGAATTTGGGGGTGGCAAAACAATGCTGTATGAGATTTTTGTATTACAAAAGAAATCTGAACACTGAACTTTTTGATGTAAATGGTTTTTATTAGTTTCAACAGTTTTGATCTAAGAAAAATACATTATTTTTTGTTACTAACTTGAGCTCCCCACCCCCTGAAAGCAAAGCTATCATACTTTTTCCAGACCCTTGTAATAAAATCACTTCTAGAGCTGTTGTCCCTTCAATATTGCCTCTTTCTCCTTCTTCCCCCTCAACAAAAGAAGCACACACACCAGGCCTGGGACTCAGTGCTGCTGCTGTGGCCGCCCCAGAGCACCAACTGGGTGCTGAAGTTGGGAGCTTGAATCTCACCGCCAGCTGCTGCGTAATCCTGGTCATGTGGTTGCTCTTGCCTTTCCCCGCAAGACATCCTGCTTTTCCTGTGTGCTCAAATTATGCAATGCCCAAAATAATAAAAGGAAACCTCCAAAGGAACAAAAGGTTCCAAAGTTTGGCAGAGGAGCGGCCACAGTGAGTGCGAAGCAGGTGGGGAGGGAGGCTGCCATGAGCGTCACCAGAATTTATGTTGCGGGTACAGGACATCCTTTCGTCATCCTCTATCTGGCTTAATCTAGCAGATTTGGAATGAAATGCCTCAACAACAGTTTTAAATTGCTTTTGACCTCAGCAAGCAGTTCAATTCCAAATTTTCTGATTATTTCTACCTTTAAGTATTTTTATTTATTTACGTGTTTTAGGGGATCAGCTGTCCCCTGCCTACACCCATGGATGCTGCTGCTACAAGCCCCCCGGAATAGCATGCTGCAAGGTTGCTGGTACTCTGTGAAAGGCAGCCCCACGGCTCACGGGCCACAGGCAGGAGGGCTGGCCCAGTTGGCCTCGCAGGGAGGATGGAGACTGAGCAAGTGCCTTCACTGTTGGCTTTCATGCATGGCCAAATGTTGCAGAGGGCCACAGAAAACGCCTCAAGGGCCATGTGATCGCCCACCCTGACCTAAGGCCACAGGGGATGCTGCTGCTGGAGAGTGCCAGGGGGGTGTTATGCCAGGCAGTCTGTCCTGCACTTCCGAGAATCATAGAGAGAGTCATAGAGTTGGAATAGACCACAAGGGCCATCGAGTCCAACCCCCTGCCAAGCAGGAAACACCATCAGAGCACTCCTGACATATGGTTGTCAAGCCTCTGCTTAAAGACCTCCAAAGACGGAGACTCCACCACACTCCTTGGCAGCAAATTCCACTGTCGAACAGCTCTTACTGTCAGGAAGTTCTTCCTAATGTTTAGGTGGAATTTTCTTTCTTGTAGTTTGGATCCATTGCTCCGTGTCCGTTTCTCTGGAGCAGCAGAAAACAACCTTTCTCCCTCCTCTATGTGACATCCTTTTATATATTTGAACATGGCTATCATATCACCCCTTAACCTCCTTTTCTCCAGGCTAAACATGCCCAGCTCCCTTAGCCGTTCCTCATAAGGCATCGTTTCCAGGCCTTTGACCATTTTGGTTGCCCTCCTCTGGACACGTTCCAGTTTGTCAGTGTCCTTCTTGAACTGTGGTGCCCAGAACTGGACACAGTACTCCAGGTGAGGTCTGACCAGAGCAGAATACAGTGGCACTATTACTTGCCTTGATCTAGATGCTATACTCCTATTGATGCAGCCCAGAATTGCATTGGCTTTTTTAGCTGCCGCGTCACACTGTTGGCTCATGTCAAGTTTGTGGTCAACCAAGACTCCTAGATCCTTTTCACATGTACTGCTCTCAAGCCAGGTGTCCCCCATCTTGTATTTGTGCCTCTCATTTTTTTTGCCCAAGTGCAATACTTTACATTTCTCCCTGTTAAAGTTCATCTTGTTTGTTTTGGCCCAGTTCTCTAATCTGTCAAGGTCATTTTGAAGTGTGATCCTGTCCTCTGGGGTGTTAGCCACCCCTCCCAGTTTGGTGTCATCTGCAAATTTGATCAGGATGCCCTTGAGTCCATCATCCAAGTCGTTGATAAAGATGTTGAATAAGACCGGGCCCAAGACAGAACCCTGTGGCACCCCACTAGTCACTCTTCTCCAGGATGAAGAGGAACCATTGATGAGCACCCTTTGGGTTCGGTCAGTCAGCCAGTTAGAAATCCACTGAGTGTTAGCATAGTCAAGACCGCATTTTACCAGCTTCTTTACAAGAATATCATGGGGCACCTTGTCGAATGCCTTGCTGAAATCAAGGTAGGCTACATCCACTGCGTTCCCTTCATCTACCAGGCTTGTAATTCTGTCAAAAAACGAGATCAGGTTAGTCTGACATGATTTATTTTTCAGAAATCCATGCTGACTATTGGTGATCACAGCATTCCTTTCTAGGTGCTCACAGACTGTTTGCTTAATGATCTGCTCCAGAATCTTCCCTGGTATTGATGTCAGACTGACTGGGCGATAATTACCGTATTTTTTGCACCATAACACTCACTTTTTTCCTCCTAGAAAGTAAGGGGAAATGTCTGTGCGTGTTATGGAGCGAATGCCTGTGGGTGGCGGGGGGGGGGGGGATCTGCTGCAGTTGTGAGCAGAGGATCCATGGTTCCCCTTCCTTCCCTCCTCCGTGGTTACAAAGCATGGATCCACATGGATCCTCAGGATTTTTGCATTGGGCTACTCCAAACTCATTGTCAGATCACATGTCTGTGGCCACAGCATGAACCACAAAAATCATATATCCACTATTTCGTTTAGAATATTTTTTTTCTTGTTTTCCTCCTCTAAAAACTATGTGCGTGTTATGGTCTGGTGCGTGTTATAGAGCGAAAAATACGGTATTTGGGTCCTCTCTTTTCCCCTTTTTGAAAACAGGGACAACATTTGCCCTCCTCCAGTCTGCCGGGACTTCGCCTGTTCTCCAGGAATTCTCAAAGATGACTGCCAGTGGTTCTGAGATCACATCTGCCAGTTCTTTTAATACTCTTGGATGCAGTTCATCTGGCCCTGGAGACTTGAATACATCTAAACCTCACTTCTCGCAATGAGGGAACCGCCAGAAGGCCCTCGGCGCTGGATCTCAGTGTCCGGGCTGAACGATGGGGGTGGAGACGCTCCTTCAGGTATACAGGACCAAGGCCGTTTAGGGCTTTAAAGGTCAGCACCAACACTTTGAATCGTGCTCGGAAACGTACTGGGAGCCAATGCAGATCTCTCAGAACCAGTGTTATGTGGTCCCGGCGGCCACTCCCAGTCACCAGTCTAGCTGCCGCATTCTGGATTAATTGCAGTTTCTGGGTCACCTTCAAAGGTAGCCCCACGTAGAGCGCGTTGCAGTAGTCCAAGCGTGAGATAACTAGAGCATGCACCACTCTGGCGAGACAGTTTGCGGGCAGGTAGGGTCTTAGCCTGCATACCAGGTGGAGCTGGTAGACAGCTGCCCTGGACACAGAGTTAACCTGCGCCTCCATGGACAGCTGTGAGTCCAAAATGACTCCCAGGCTGCGCACCTGGTCCTTCAGGGGCACAGTTACCCCATTCAAGACCAGGGAATCCCCCACACCAACCCGCTCCCTGTCCCCCAAAAACAGTACTTCTGTCTTGTCAGGATTCAACCTCAATCTGTTATCCACCATCCATCCTCCAACAGCCTCCAGGCACTCACAGAGGACCTTCACCACCTTCACTGGTTCTGATTTAAAGGAGAGGTAGAGCTGGGTGTCATCTGCATACTGATGAACACCCAGTCCAAACCCCCTGATGATCTCTCCCAGCGGCTTCATATAGATATTAAAAAGCATGGGGGAGAGGACAGAACCCTGAGGCACCCCACAAGTGAGAGCCCAGGGGTCTGAACACTCATCCCCCACCACCACTTTCTGGACACGGCCCAGGAGAAAGGAGCGGAACCACTGTATGACAGTGCCCCCAGCTCCCAGCCCCTCCAGATGGTCCAGAAGGATGTTATGGTCAATGGTGTCAAAGGCTGCTGAGAGATCCAGCAGAACTAGGAAACAGCTCTCACCTTTGTCCCTAGCCCGCCGGAGATCATCAACCAGCGCGACCAAGGCAGTTTCAGTCCCGTGGTGAGGCCTGAATCCCGATTGGAAGGGATCAAAATGGTCCGTTTCCTCCAGGCGTGCTTGGAGTTGTTCAGCAACCACCCGCTCAATCACCTTGCCCAAGAATGGCAGATTTGAGACTGGGCGATAGTTGGCCAAATTGGCCGGGTCTAAAGATGTTTTTTTAAGAAGCGGTTTAAGGACCGCCTCTTTCAGCGGGTCTGGGAAGGCTCCCTCACAGAGGGAAACATTCACCACCCCGCAGAGCCCATCGCCCAGCCCTTCCCGGCTCGCTTTTATCAGCCAGGATGGGCAAGGATCAAGGAGACAGGTGGTCAGTTTCACTTGTCCAGGCAGCCTGTCCACATCCTCGGAGGTAACAGATTGGAATTGATCCCATGTAACAGGACCAGACAGAACTCTAGCACTCTTCCGCCCTGGCCCTGCTCCCACGGTGGAGTCTACCTCCTTCTGAATCTGAGCGATTTTATCTGCAAAAAACTTTGCAAAAGCATTGCAGGAGATCTTGGGGTCCCTACCAGGCCCCGGTGGTACAGGTGGTTCCGATAGATTGCGAACCACCTGAAATAGTCTCCTGCTGCTGTTTTCTGCAGATGCAATGGAGGCGACGAAGAAGGCCCTCTTCGCCGTCGCCATTGCCACTTGGTAGGCTCGACATTGAGCTCTAACCCGTGTTCGAGACGGAGTTGCAGGCGTTCCTGGGACTGCTGAACTTTTATAACATGTTCCTGCCCCACAAAGCCACAGTGGCTGAGCCTCTTCACCGACTCCTCAGCACGAAGACACCTTGGTCCTGGGGTCATCGGGAGACGGCCGCCTTCAACGCGGTCAAGGCTCTCCTTTCATCGGACAGTGTGCTGGTACAGTACAGTGAAGCCAGGCCGCTGGTCCTTGCCTGCGACACCTCACCATTTGGCATCGGCGCTGTCTTTAGTCACCGTTTTCCAGATGGAAGAGAAGCTTGCCTACTTTTCCAGGACACTATCTCTGACGGAACGGAATTTCAGCCAGCTTGACAAGGAGGCACTGGCGCTTGTGGCTGGAGTGAAGAGGTTCCATGAATACCTCTACAGCAGGACTTTCGACCTCATCACTGACCACAAGCTGCTCCTGGGCCTTCTCGCCGGTGATTGACCAACTCCACTGGTCCTCTCGCCACACATGCTGCGATGGACTGTTTTCCTGGCTGCCTACCACTACCGGCTCGTCCATCGCCCGGGGAAATCGATGGGCCATGCCGACGCCCTCAGCCGTTGCCCTCTTCCAGCGTTTGTGGAAGACCCATCTCCTGCTTCATCGCTCCTCCTCATTGAGGATCTTCCGGCAGCGCCTGTATCGGCTGCCACTGTGGCCTCTGCATCTGCCCAGGATCGCACCATCAGCCGTGTGTTCAACTGGGTGTGGAGGGGGTGGCCACAAGGGCCTTTTGCATCGGAGTTCCAGCCCTTCGCAACCAGACAACATGAACTCTTGGCTCATCGCGGCTGTCTGCTGTGGGGAGACCACGTCGTTATCCCCCAAAGCCTCCATCAATGCATCCTTGAGGCTCTGCACGTTGGCCACCCAGGAATCGTCAAAATGAAGGTGTTGGCTCAGTGTTATGTCTGGTGGCCTAACATGGACGATGCCATCACTGCCTGGGTTTCCACCTGTTAAGCGTGCCAAGTATCGAGGCCACCGACAGCTAAGGGACACACCTGGGAGACGCCCAAGACACCCTGGTCGCGGGTGCACATCGATCTGGCCAGCCCCTTTCGTGGCCGGACCTTTATGGTAGTGGTTGATGCCTATTCCAAATGGCTGGAGGTGGCCCTGATGCCCTCCACCACTACCGAGGCCGTCATCTGGGTCCTGCGAGGCCTCTTTGCAACGCATAGGTGTCCTGATGTCCTTGTCTCCGACAACGGACTGCAGTTAATGTCAGGCACTTTTGAGCGGTACCTTTTGGGACTGGGCATCCGCCATGCCCTAACGGCACCATTTCATCCATCCATCCAGCAACGGGCAAGTGGAGAGAATGGTGCGCTCGGCAAAAGAGGCACTCGGACGCCTGGACCGGGGAGACTGGCACAAGCGGGTCGCCGAATACTTGTTCGTGGAACACATCACCCCTCATGCGGCCACAGGGCGGAGTCCTGCCGACCTGCTTATGGGCCGCCGCCTCGACTTTGCCGTGGCCGAACCCCCCAGGCTGTGCCAACGCACCATGGTCATTTGTTCCAGGAAACCAGGTATTTGCCCGGAACTTTGTGGGGGACATTCCTTGGGTGCCAGCCACAGTAGTGGGAGTCACTGGACCTTGCTCGTACCAGGTGACACTCGAAGACGGACGCTTGTGGCGCCGGCACATAGACCAGCTTTAGGCGTAGGGTTGGGGACTTGGACACTACCGTGGTGCCCCCAACTGCGCTCGTGGCTCCGGAACAGACACTTACAGATGGTGAGGCTCCACCTACACCTCTCTCGTAAACTGCCGGCATGGAGCCGAACCAAGCCACTTCAGATGGTCTGCCGGACTTACCACAGACTCAGACCACTGCCGTGCCTGACATTCCGCCAACTCCACTTGCGGAGGTTCCACCCACAGCAGCGGATCCAGGGGACTTGGTTTCAACACCACCTAGGGTCGTGCCTCAGCAAGAATCGGGCAGTCCACCGGACCTGGGTACCGCTCCCCAGCAGTCTGGCAGAGTTTCCAAGCGCCCAACTTATTTAAAGGACTATGTTGTTGGACATGTAACACTGTTGGTCTAAGTATGTGGAAGTATGTGAAATGTAACCGATATGCTTTTGTGCCTAATTGAACCATTACGTGTAGTGCTGTATATAAGGAAGCCATTACGATTGTAACTAACGCCTTATCTTGGTGGGGAGTGGTGTTATGTACTGAAGTTCTCACCCTAGGCCAGCAGGGGGATACTGTAGATAGTTATGCAAATGAAGGATCGAAAGTGACGTTCAGTGATTGGATGGATACTGTAGATAGTTATGCAAATGAAGGATCGAAAGTGACGTTCAGTGATTGGATAGTTTTAGAAAGTTGTTACAGTATTCAGTTATGTCCTAGCCTGTGAATAAACAAGAGCTGTTTGAAGAATCGCTGTGTCGTCTGATATGTTCACCCACAACTTAACACCAAGTTTGGGAAACGCTGTTGTAAAGTGAAATGTTTTATTAGGTAGGTGACAAGGGAATAGATTAACTGTATTTTATCTATCTAGACAGACATGTGTGAGTTAACAGACAAAATCAGCTTATCGCTTTTGTTTTAAATAATAGGGCTAAGCAGAGTTTCAACCTCATTTTAGGCAGTTTAATTGAAAGCATAGGAATTAGCCATTAGGCTGATCTCCCCCTTTGCTACCTATTTTTCAAAGAAACAAACTAGAGATTGAAAAGTAAACTGAAAAACATAGTTTAATCACAGCCAAGCATTAATCGTTAGCAGCAATAGCATTAAAATAATTGCAGGGGAAATACTTGTATTTGCAGCAAAACAGCTTCAGGCATGTGACTCATGATGGAACAAGAGGAAGCCTGTCTTCCTCCATCGTTGGCTGAAGAAAGAGAGAAAGAGAAAAGGAACAGGAAATACTATAGTGTCATACCTTGTGTTGCGTCCGCTTCATGTTGCATCTTTTCACATTACGTCCCGTGGCAACCAGGAAGTACTGGAATGGGTTACTTCTGGGTTTCGCCGCTTGCGTATGCGCAGAAGCGCTAAATTGCGCTGCGTGCATGTGCAGACGCGGCGCTTCTGGATGTGAACGCTTTGAGTTGCAGACGTGCCTCCAGGACAGATTATGTCTGCAACTTGAGGTTCCACTGTATGCTCCTTTCCTCTTAGGAAAGGAGGGGAAATTATGTTGAACAGAGCCTTCTCTACCAATCAGCTATAAAGCTTTATGGTCTTAACACTTTCATGTGCTAACAAGCAATAATATACATTGTTAGACTGACTGCAAAATCTCCCACATATAGTGCATAGGATGGATGGTCACTTCAGGGGGCGCCAAAACAATGCTGCAGAGTGGAGCATGAGAGGAGAGCGGTGCTGAATTTGAGCATTGCACATGGCACCACTGAAATTTGAGAACCCAAAGTCTGCCACTGGGCAAATGCAAGGCAGAACCAACAGCTCCATGGTCATGCACACACAGGCTTCAGCAAAGGCTTTTGCTCCTCCATTTGCATGCAGCAGTCCTGGAAAAAATGGTCCAAAGGAACAGCAACATGTCTGAGAGTCCGTTAGTAATATTTATTTATTCGCCTTATTTATAAAAATAAATAGACCAGATCCAGGCGCTTTGGGAAGAAACTGATTTTATGGAACCATTTCAATCGGGGTTTTGGCACAGAAACTGCTTTGGTCGCCCTGTATGATGACCTCTGTTGAGAGAGAGACAAGGGAAACATGTCCCTGTTAATTCTTCACAACCTCTCAGTGGCTTTCAATACCATCAACCATGGTATCCTTCTGGAGTGACTCTCCAAACTAGGAGTGGGTGGCACTGCTTTGCAGTGGTTCCAGTCCTACTTGGATGGTTGTTCCCAGAAAGTGTTCCTTGGGGAATGCTTTTCTGCCCTGTGGAACCTTCAGTATGGGGTTCCACAGGGCTCAGTCCTATCACCCATGTTGTTTAACATCTACATGAAACTGCTGGGTGGGGTTATCCGGAGGTTCGGAGTATGTTGTCAGCAGTATGCTGATGACACTCAGCTCTATTTCTCCTTTACATCTGTAGGTGAGGCAGTGGAAGTGCTGGACCAGTGTCTTGCCTCAGTAATGGACTAGATGACAGCCAACAGACTGAAGCTCAATCCAGATAAGACTGTTAGTGGGTGGTTCCCTAGACCAGATGGGTGGGAGGTCGCCTGCTCTTGATGGGGTTACACTTCCCCTGAAGGAGCAGGTTCGTAGCTTGGGGCTACTCCTGGATCCTTTGCCTCAGTGGCCCGGAGTGCCTTCCATCAGCTTTGGCTGG
The DNA here is from genome assembly GCF_964188315.1 of Podarcis muralis. NCBI lineage: Eukaryota > Metazoa > Chordata > Lepidosauria > Squamata > Lacertidae > Podarcis > Podarcis muralis. The sequence goes on from NC_135659.1 coordinate 998,688, forward strand.
TGACCTAGCTACGCCCCTCTCTGGACAGGAATAACCTAACTACTGTTGTCTATGCTCTGGTAACCTCAAGGTTAAGATTACTGCAATGTGCTATACATAGGGCTGCCTCTGAAGATGGTTCGGAAACTTCAGCTAGTGCAGAATTGAGCGGCCAGGTAGCTTACCGGAGCAAGACAGTTTGAGCATATTACACTGATCCTGGTCTGACTGCACTGGCTACCAATTAGCTTCCAGGCCCAATTCAAAGTGCTGGTTTTGACCTATAAAGCTTTAAGTTTTACAGAGCTTGTAGGGCAGCAGCTGAAGAAGGAGCAAAAAGGTTTTTCTTGTGTGTGTGTGTGTGTGTGTGTTTCTTTGTGGCTGATTAGCTGCTCTCCCTGTGCAAAGGTCAGAGGGGGCAGGGCTTCTGTTGAGGTAGGTGATTAGCTGTGGGAGGAGCTTATCAGCGCTTGCAGGGCAGCGGCGCGCGCAGTTTGATCCATCTTTCAGATTTAGGGGAGCTAGTCTCAAACGTTTGTTGGGGGAGACCTAGGGGTTTTTTTTTAGGGGGGTTATTTGTCCTGTCTTCACGCTTTTTATGATGGAGGACCACTGTAGTCACCCCCAACGGCACGTTTTCAAGATGGAGGGTGACTCATCTGCTTCTGTTGTAATTCTCAACTGTCATCTTCTTCTCTGGAAGGGTCAGGCTGGGGAAGCCATCTCCACCATTTCTCCTCTGCCCAGTCCCTGACATACACTGATGTGGATAAACTGTCCAAGTCACTCCTTCTGAGCCTCCTTATACAAGCATCAAAATGTCAGACTACTTAATAAAAAGTTTCAGCAAGAAAATATTAACATCAGCTAATATCCATGAGACTTCTGCACAAGTAACTCTAGTTGGGATGTAGCAAGATATATATTCACAGCAAATTTCAAGAGGAAGAGTATGCTTTGTTTTTGGGAAAATGAGAATGGATTTATTACTCAACAGTGGAGGAAAGACAAGGCACATGAGTGGGAATGAGAAAGGAGACTTTGGTTCTTAAAGGCATGGAAGCCCCATTTGCCACTTTATTTTTTTTTTTAATATTTTTTATTGCGTTTCTTTTCATAATTTTATGCCTTCCAAACAGTACAGAAGAAACCAAATACAAGAAACAATTTTTTGATTTTTTTTTACAAAAGAAAAAGAAAAAACCATTGGACTTCCCCACACCTTCCAGATCTGCGTTCTTTGTAACAACAATATCAGCAATTTGTTACCTTATTTCAAACCTTATTACAACTTTCAATTATTATGTATCCGTATTCAATATATTGTATCTCAATTTTGATATCTTTAAAATAAACATAATATGTTTGGTTCACTTTGTCTTCTTTTCTCATTTGTCACTTATTTTGCCATTTGCTTAATCATATTTGCTAAAGCATAACATTTCCAATAACATGCACTATCTTAAGGTTCATACAACTTATAATATTTTTGCAAATAGTCTTTAAATTTTTTCCAATCCGCCTCAACTGATTCTTCATCCAAATCTCGGATTCTGCCGGTCATTTCAGCTAGTTCCATGTAGTCCATCAACTGCGTCTGCCATTCCTCCAACGTGGGTAAATCTTGTGTCTTCCAGTTCTTTGCGATGAGTATTCTTGCTGCTGTGCTAGCGTACATAAACAAGGTTCTGTCCTTCTTTGACACTTTCTGGTCTACCATGCCCAACAGGAAGGCCTCTGGTTTCTTAGGGAAGGTATACCTAAATACCTTTTTCAATTCATTATAAATCATTTCCCAGAAAGCCTTCACTTTTGGGCAGGTCCACCAGAGATGAAAGAATGTCCCTTCTGCCTCCTTACACTTCCAACATTTATTATCAGACAGGTGATATATCTTAGCCAGCTTGACTGGGGTCCCCATTTGCCACTTTAAGCCTCTGTTCTCCTTTAGGACCTGATGCTCCTTTTTCTTAACATAAAACAGAAGAGGTGCAGTTCAACAAGACAAGGTTGTTCCTTATCCCTGTTCTTTTTCATATTAACATTAGAAATACTAAATTCGGTAATGAGGTAGGAGGAAGAAATCAAAGGGATTGCATTAGGGAAAAGGTCCTTTAAACTAAAAGCTTTTGCCAATGATTCAATATTAACAGTTGAAGATCCAAAAAAAAAGTATTCCCAAAGCTTTAGAAAAAATAACAGAATTTGGCGAAGTGTCAGGATTCAGACTCAACAGAGCAAAAACAAAACTAATGGTTAAAAATATGCAGGAAGAAGAATAAAAAGGATTTGAGGGAAATAACAGGATTGGAAATAGTTAAAAAAGCACAATATTTGGGCATCCAAATCACAATGAAAAGCATTAATTTGTATGATGACAACTACAAAAAGACCTGGAAAGAAATTAGTAAAGATATAGAAATCTGGTCAAGATTGAAATTATCATTTTGGCGAAGAATCTCGGTAATAAAAATGAATATATTGCCCAAGTTACTTTTTCTTTTTCAGATGATTTCAATCATAACAAAACAAAACAAAACAAAAGATTGTAGGAAAGTGCTGACAAAATTTATCTGGCAAGGAAAGAAACCTCGCATCAAATATAAATTATTGACTGATAGGAAAGAGAGAGGAGGATTTGTGTTGCCAAATTTCAAAATTTATTATAAAGCTGAGTATTTAATCTGGATAAATTATTGGATTCTATTGGGAAAATTAGATATATTAGATCTAGAGAGCCTCAACAAGAGATATGGGTGGCATGCCTACCTGGGCTATGATAAAATAAAAGTCCACAAAGGATTAAACAACTATATTATCAGGAAGCAACAACCATATTATTGGAGGCATTTGCGGTTAAAAAATGAAACATGACAGGGAATTGGGAAACGTATAGGCAACTATTAAAGGAAGAACAAGACCAGATAAAGTTGAAATAATTTGAAGATAAGGCACCACCTCACAGACTGGCTCCAATATCACCACTTAAACGTTTTTAATTTGGATAAAAAATTAGGCTTTGAAAAGGAAGAATCAAAATTACAAAAAGTTCTATTAAGAAACTGTTACATTGTGGGTGAACATATCAGATGACACAGCGATTCTTCAAACAGCTCTTGTTTATTCACAGGCCAGAACAGAACTGAACTGAAGGGTTCAGCCAGCCTGCTTATATAGAGCTCCACTACAACGCAACTGTAACAACTTTCTGTAACTATCCAATCGCTGAATGTCACTTTCAATCCCTTATTTGCATATGTGGACCTGAGTGAAAACTATCTACAGTATCCCCCTGCTGGCCCAGGGTGAGAACTTCGGTACATAACAGAAACAATAAAAAATTATTATCAAAAGTATATGATTTCATATTGGAATGGAACTTAAAAGATGAAGTAAAAGAAGTACAGATCAAATGGGCCCAGGACATCGGTCATGCAATATATTTAGAACAGTGGGATAGGCTTCTAAAGATTGATATAAGGTTCACTGCCTGTTACTCCATAAATGAAAACATTATGAAAATGTTTTACAGGAGGCACATAACAACTTCAAAACTTGCCAAAACATACAAGTCTAGATCCAACCTTTGTTGGAAATGCAAGGAGGTAGAGGAAACCATGATGCATTTATGGTGGGGCTGCGGAAAAGTCAATTTTTTTTGGAGTTGTGTGAATGAGGAATGAAAAAAGATGCTCAAAATTCCTCTAGGAAAAAAACCTGAAGCATTTCTTTTGAGCATAATTGGAAAGGACATACCACAGGACAGGAAAGCAATATTTCTATACGCAGCCGCCGCAGCCAGGCTCCTACTTGCCAAAAACTGGAAAAGAAACTAGATACCCACAAAGGAAGATTGGCTAAATAAACCTTTTGAATTCACTGAAGGTCACAGTGGAAATGGTTTGAAGAATACATGAGTAAACACTGTTCTACAAACAACATGCTGATATGTTTAGACTAAATGTGTAAAGCTGACTCAGAAAACAAAATATTAGTAAAATAACAATATTAAGGATGAGAGATAAAGATTGCAATGCAAATAAGAATATTAAGGAATAAGAAATGATGTATACTGGTGGAGGGAAGTCACATAAGTGTAGTGTTTTTGTATTATTTGTATTTGTATTCAAGTTTTCTAAAGTAAGTGAGTATATGTTTGGTTGTATGTGCATATTAAATAATAAAAGTAAAAAAATTAAAACGGAAGGGGTGCAGTTCAAATGCAGCTCAAACTAGGCAAATAATAAGCAATTAAGCCTCGAATACAGAGGTCGGCAACCTAAGGGCCATGGGTCAGTAGTGGCCCATGAGGCTTGTCTAACTGGCCCATGGCGACCCCTGCTGCCCCCGCCACCCGCTCTTACTGGCACGGCGCAGCGCAGGGACTGACTTCCGGGTTGATGGCGCCTATACACACGGAAATAGTGTGTGCACATGGGTGCTCCGCTGACCCGGATGTGCACCGGAAATAGTGTGTGCGCAAGCATGTGGGACCCCTTCATGGATCACTGCCTTGCCGTGGCGAAGAGGCTTGAATAACTCAGAGAAGCTATGAACTATGCCGAGCAGGGCACCCAAGATGAACAGGTCATAGTGGAGAGTTTTGACCAAACGTGATCCACCTGGAGGAGGAACTGGCAAGCCACTCCAGTATCCCTGCCAAGAAAACTCCATGGACAAAGGCAACAGGCATATAAAAGTTATGACTCTGGAAGATGAGCCCCTCAGGTCGGAAGGCATCCAACATGCTACTGAGGAAGAGCGGAGGACAAGTACAAGTAGATTCACAGCTGATGAAGTGGCTGGGCCAAAGCCGAAAGGACGCTCAGTTGCGGATATGCCTGGAAGCGAAAGGAAAGTCCAATGCTGTAAAGAAAAATATTGCATAGGAACCTGGAATGTAAGAACTATGAACCTGGGTAAGTTGGATGTGGTCAAAAATGAGATGGCAAGAATAAATATTGACATCCTGGCACCAGTGAACTAAAATGGACGGGAATGGGCGAATTCAGTTCGGATGACCATCATATCTACTACTGTGGGCAAGAATCCCATAAAAGAAATGGAGTGGCCTTCATAGTCAACAAAAGAGTGGCGAGAGCTGTACTGGGATGCAATCTCAAAAATGATAGAATGATCTCGATAAGAATCCAAGGCAGACCTTTTAACATTACAGTAATCCAAGTTTATGCACCAACTACTGGTGCTGAAGAAACTGAAATTGAGCAATTCTATAAAGACTTACAGCACCTTATAGAAGTGACACCAAAGAAGGATGTTCTTCTCATTATAGGGGATTGGAATGCTAAAGTAGGGAATCAAGAAATAAATGGAACAACTGGCAAGTTTGGCCTTGGAGATCAAAACGAAGCAGGGCAAAGGCTAATAGAGTTCTGTCAAGAGAACAAGCTGGTCATCACAAACACTCTTTTCCAACAACACAAGAGACGACTCTACACATGGACATCACCAGATGGGCAGCATCGAAATTGGATTGATTATATTCTCTGCAGCCAAAGATGGAGAAGCTCTATACAGTCAGCAAAAACAAGACCTGGAGCTGACTGTGGCTCATATCTTCTTATAGCAAAATTCAGGCTTAAACTGAAAAAAGTAGGAAAAACCACTGGGCCGGTAAGATACAATCTAAATCAAATCCCTTATGAATACACAGTGGAAGTGAGGAACAGTTTTAAGGATTTAGATTTGGTGCCTGAAGAACTATGGATGGAGGCTTGTAACATTATACAGGAGGCAGCAACGAAAACCATCCCAATGAAAAGGAAATGCAAGAAAGCAAAGTGGCTGTCCAACGAGGTCTTACAAATAGCGGGGGAGAGAAGGCAAGCAAAATGCGAGGGAGATAGTGAAAGATATAGGAAATTGAATGCAGATTTCCAGAAAATAGCAAGGAGAGACAAGAAGGCCTTCTTAAATGAGCAATGCAAAGAAATAGAGGAAAACAACAGAATGGGAAGAACCAGAGATCTGTTCAAGAAAATTGGAGATATGAAAGGAACATTTCGTGCAAAGATTACCATAATAAAGGACAAAAGTGGTAAGGACCTAACAGAAGCAGAAGACATCAAGAAGAGGTGGCAAGAATACACAGAGGAATTATACCAGAAAGATATGGATGGCTCATACACCCCAGGTAGTATGGTTGCTGACCGTGAGGCAGACATCCTGGAGAGTGAAGTCAAATGGGCCTTAGAAAGCACTGCAAATAACAAGGCCAGTGGAAGTGATGGTATTCCAGCTGAACTATTTAAAATTTTAAAAGATGATGCTGTTAAGGTGCTACACTCAATATGCCAGCAAATTTGGAAAACTCAGCAGTGGCCAGATGATTGGAGAAGATCAGTCTACATCCCAATCCCAAAGAAGGGCAGTGCTAAAGAATGCTCCAACTACCGCATAATTGCACTCATTTCATACACTAGCAAGGTTAGGCTTAAAATTCTACAAGATAGGCTCAAGCAGTATGTGGATCGAGAACTCCCAGAAGTGCAAGCTGGATTTCGAAGAGGCAGAGGAACCAGAGACCAAATTGCAAACATGCGCTGGATTATGGAGAAAGCTAGAGAGTTCCAGAAAGACATCTACTTCTGCTTCGTTGACTATGCAAAAGCCTTTGACTGTGTCGACCACAGCAAACTATGGCAAGTCCTTAAAGAAATGGGAGTGCCTGATCACCTCATCTGTCTCCTGAGAAATCTCTATGTGAGACATCACCTTGCCAACAAAGGTCCGTATAGTTCAAGCTATGGTTTTCCCAGTAGTGATGTATGGAAGTGAGAGCTGGACCATCAAGAAGGCTGATCGCCGAAGAATTGATGCTTTTGAATTATGGTGCTGGAGGAGACTCTTGAGAGTCCCATGGACTGCAAGAAGATCAAACGCATCCATTCTTAAGGAAATCAGCCCTGAGTGCTCACTGGAAGGACAGATCGTGAAGCTGAGGCTCCAATACTTTGGCCACCTCATGAGAAGAGAAGACTCCCTGGAGAAGACCCTGATGTTGGGAAAGATGGAGGGCACAAGGAGAAGGGGACGACAGAGGACGAGATGGTGTGACAGTGTTCTCGAAGCTACCAGCATGAGTTTGACCAAACTGCAGGAGGCAGTGGAAGACAGGAGTGCCTGGCGTGCTCTGGTCCAGGGGGTCACAAAGAGTCGGACACGACTAAACGACTAAACAACAACAAAGCATGTGGGACAGAGAAGCGCCCGTGCACATGTGCATACACTATTTCTGGTGCACTTCTGGGTCGGAGGAGCACCAGAAATAGTGTGCGCGCACATGGTTGGATAAGGTTGCCGACTAGTAGCTCTAAAACCATAAGTTTGCAGTGCTGGGGGGGAGAGAGACGGGTTCAGTGGGAAGAGCCAACAGCAGGACAGGCTGCCAGTTCCTGCCACAACTTAATCCGCATAATACCTCAGTTAACTCCCAAGAATTTGAATCCTGATTTGCAGGGGGTTGGGCTAGATGACCCTCGGGGTCCCCTTGGCTGCTCTACAAGTTGATCCTGAACTTATTTGGGCAGACCTTCCTGAGCTAGGCGTGCAAAGCACCTCCTCATTTGAAATCTCCCAAAGCAGCCATTCAAAAGCTCTTGGGGAAGCGAATCTCTGTAGGCGCTGCAAGGCAAAAGACTGGTCAAGTGAAGCAGTGGGAGTGGAGAAAGAACAAAGAAACCTGTAACTGACTGTGATCAATTAATTATAAGTACCACTGCAATCGGACCAGCCAAAACTACTGAGTGTCTCCAAATGTATTTATACCTACACTTTGTATCGACACGCGGGTCATGGTGAAGGATTCTCCCCCCCACCCCCGCCCCGTAAACAAAAAGCCAACTGGATTCTGAGGATAATTACAACGACGACTTCGTCCAAATATCCAAACTTGCACCCAGACGTTATAGAAGCAAAATATCTCGGTTTTTTTAGTTCGATTCTTGCATCAAAGGCAAGGAAAACCGCCGTGTAGCATTATGGGTGCGTCCTATGCAAACGAAAGAGGGCTCTCGACCAATCAAGAAGGCTTGCAGATGACTGGCTCCCTGCGAGGTTTCGATTCCGCTTGCAAAGCGTCTCAAAGGCAGAAGTACAACCGGTGGAGCGCGTGGGGTCGTGTGCCAAAGCCGCGCTGCATCCGCTGAGCCAGAGGCTGGAATTGCGCGGGGCACCGGGCTCCCCGGGGCGCGCCAGCCACCAGCGCCATCCGCCAGAGCAGCGGCGCCTCCCGCTGACGCGCGGCGCGCCTTCCCCTCGGGGCAAGGGACAGTCCTGGCTCGGCCTGCCGGGCTTCCTTTCTCCCCAGCACCCGAGGGAGACTCTCCTGCCCCGCCGCAGGGCGGCTCAGGCTGGAGAGGACGGGGGGCCGGAGGCCCAGGACCCAGAGCGCATCGCCGCTGGGAAATGGAGCCAAGCCGGGGTGGAATCCGCAGGGACGGCCGGGCCAAGAGAGGGGCGGCGAGCATCACTGCAAGGAGGAAGACCCCTCCCGACACCCCCGAGACACCAAGGGGGGACCCTTCCCCTTAGAGGCAGCCCCTGGGGCCACACCAGCCAAGCAGCGCCCAGGGCGCCTGCCCTCGAGGGACACGGGCCCACAGCTGCCCGGGGGGCTGCTAGGCCAAGCAGGCGAGGTTCCGGGGGGGGGGTTCCTCGGTCCCACACGTCCCCGACTCCCCCCGGCTGCTACACAAAAGAAGGAGGAAAACCAAGCGGGTGGGTAAGCAGAGAGCCGGTGGGAGGAGGAGGCGCCTCAGCCAATTCCAGAAGGCGAGAGGGCACCGAGACCGACCGCTTCCCTCTCGGAGGAGGGCCGCCATCTCCGGAGACCCCGGCAAAGACACGCCGCCGCCCCCGCCCCCCATTCACGGCAGCGCTGATGGAAACGGGAAGCGGAGCAGGATGGCCAAGGGGACGGGGGGGGGGCTCCCGATGCGGGGCCAGCATGATATTCTGTCGGGGGCACGTCAAGAGGGCAGAGGCCTCCCCCCTGCAAGGAGACTCTTCTAGTGCCCTCCCTTCAGATGTCAAGGAAATGATCTGACTCTTCTTAGAAGACATCTGAAGGCAGCCCTGCTCAGGGAAGTTTTTAAGGTTTGAGGTCCTACTCTGTTTTTATATCTACTGTAGGCCGCCCAGAGTGGCTGGGGAAACAGCTAGAAAGGGGGGTATAAATCATAAAATTATTAGTATTCTTATTAATTATTACTACTGCAGCACCCTACTCTCCATCTACTGGCAGGCAATATTGCCCCATGGGATCCTTGTTCCATGAAGCTGCTCCCCGCCAGGACTCTGGTCCAAAAAGTGGGGTCACCTGTGTCAGAGATGTAATGGAGACAATTTCTCATAGGTGCTTCACTGCCTGATTTGCCTCTGTATTGCTGTGCAAACTATTAAACTCTGCTTGCAAGAGGCCGTGAGGAGAGAGTAAAGAAAGCCTCACGGATTGGAATGAAAGTCACACAACCATTAGCCCCAATCAGGGTCCCCATCTAGGTGGCGCCAAGCGCCTCCCATTCTCTCCCCCCCCCATTTTCAATATTTTGCGGCCTGCGGCTGACGTCGTCAAGCCTTCCCACAGCTGCGACAGGCCTTGCGGCATCCTCTCACTGTGTGACATCACACACATGGTCCTGCACACCCACCCAAAAGTTGGGCGGAACCTAGTACCTGGGGTCCCATTGTTACTGTGTAAATGCATGTGGGTAGCAGGGATCACTATAAAGTAGGGTTATCAGATGTCCCTGGGGACAGTCCCCGGATTTGCAGATCTGTCCCCGGGAAAGGGGTAGCGCCAGCCTCAGCCCTGGCTGGTGAGCCGACTGCGCTACCAGGCTGGCTCCGGGCTGCTGACTGCCGCCACTGCCAAAGGGGCACCAGGGATGTCCAGTGGTACAGATCTCCTGCCCCCTTCCCCCTTTGTTTTGACTGATTGGGGGAGGCTTGGGAGTTGCTGGCAGGCGGCTGTTGCCCAGTTTTTTAAAAACTCTGCTCATTTATGTTGCACAGGGTGTGAAAGAAGGGCTTTGCACCTTTATACAATATGCATGTGTGCTTGGGCCCAGGATCTTTTGCCTCACCATTCCCACTACAGATTCCCTGTTGCTTGTTGTTGTTGTTTAGTTGGTTAGTCGTGTCCGACTCTTCGTGACCCCCTGGACCAGAGCACGCCAGGCACTTCTGTCTTCCACTGCCTCCCGCAGTTTGGTCAAACTCATGCTGGTAACCTCGAAAACACTATCCAACCATCTCGTCCTCTGTCGCCCCCTTCTCCTTGTGCCCTCCATCTTTCCCAGCATCAGTGTCTTCTCCAGGGAGTCTTCTCTTCTCATGAGGTGGCCAAAGTACTGGAGCCTCAGCTTCACAATCTGTCCTTCCAGTGAGCACTCAGGGCTGATTTCCTTAAGAATGGATGCGTTTGATCTTCTTGCAGTCCATGGGACTCTCAAGAGTCTCCTCCAGCACCATAATTCAAAAGAATCAATTCTTCGGCGATCAGCCTTCTTTATGGTCCAGCTCTCACTTCCATACATCACTACTGGGAAAACCATGGCTTTAACTATACGGACCTTTGTTGGCAAGGTGACGTCTCTACTTCTCAAGATGCTGTCTAGGCCTGTCATCGCCCTTCTCCCAAGAAGCAGGCGTCTTTTAATTTCGTGGCTGCTGTCACCATCTGCAGTGATCATGGAACCCAAGAAAGTAAAATCTCTCACTGCCTCCATTTCTTCCCCTTCTATTTGCCAGGAGGTGATGGGATTCCCATCCCTGTTGCTACTCAACTTAAAAAAAAGAAAAAAAGTGTCCCTGGATTCATTGAAGAAAATCTGGTAACCATACTGTAAAGCATTCAATATCTACCTAACTCCCTATCAAAAAGTCATGGCCCCAGTCATATGGTAGCTTAATCTCAGAGCTAAAAGTATTTTTGAGAGATTTTGAGCATTTTTCGATTAAAAAAAAAAGAATTTTAAACAAGTTTTACTGTTGCAATTTCTGTTTTGGCCAATAGATGGCAGTGTTGTGATGTGACGCAGCCAACTATTGTAAAAGGAAAAAAAATTCCTTCCAGTAGCACCTTAAAGACCAACTAAGTTAGTTCTTGGTATGAGCTTTCGTGTGCATGCACACTTCTTCAGATACCAAGTGTGCATGCACACGAAAGCTCATACCAAGAACTAACTTAGTTGGTCTTTAAGGTGCTACTGGAAGGAATTTTTTTTGTTTTGACTATGGCAGACCAACACGGCTACCCATCTGCTATTGTAAAAGGATCAAGCTTCTCGTTTTTTCTCTATGCTTTAAATTCAATGCAGGTACCTTGGTTCTCAAACAACTTGGCACTCAAACAACTTGAAACCCAAACACTGCAAACCCATAAGTAAGTGCTCCAGTTTGCGAATGTGCTGAATGTGCTCCGTTTTGAGTGTGACGCTTCCAATTTGAGTGCCACACTTCTGTTTTGAGTGTTATGCTGAGGTCTGTCTGATTTTGTGTTTTTGTTTTTGCGGTGCTTTTTTGTTTGTTTTTGTGACTGTGTGGAACCCAGTTCAGCTACTGATTGCTGGATTGTGTGACTGCAGTACATTGTTTATTGTTTTCATTTTATGGTCGTTAGATAGTAAAAATTCATGTTAAATTGGGTTAATTCATTTTGCATTACCTTCTATGGGAAAGCACACCTGGGTTTTAGAACGCTTTGGTTTTGGAACGGACTTCTAGAATGGGTTAAGTTTGAGAACCAAGGTACCACTGTACAGGCAGGATTTTTTGATTTTTGATTTTTGAATTTTTGTTTTTTGCATCCTGAGAAAGTTTTGAAATACTAGCATTTTTGCATTCTATTTGTGCATTTAAAAAATAATAATTTTTGGAAGGTTTTTTTCCCCCTTTTCCATTTTTTAATGTATTAAGAAATCAAAACCCAATAGAGATGAAGACTCAAAGTCCCAGGGGAACCAAAACAAGTGAGCAGTGTTTATCATCTTCAGAAATTTCACAGGGCCCCAGATGATTTACACCAAAGAAGGTAAGAGGCAAAGATGCTCCAAAACTTAGAAAAAGCCTATGGATTCACAAGCGTATGCATTGTATATTTGTGAGAGATTTCTTTAATCTGAGGCTTGAATCCAAGAAGGATTGTAATGAGCATGTGACAGAGTTCCTAATCATTAATAAAAAGGTAGAAATTTTAGAATACAAAATGGATGAACAACACACATCTTCCTGGCAGTTTTAGAAATTGGGATAGAAAAGCTATTCGCCACATGGTTCCTGCAACCTGGTTACAGGCAAAAATAATGAATGGCTAGTTGCCTTTTGTACCCCCAGTGCAGCAGCACTTTCTATTTATATTTTTGTACAGAATCTGAATAATAATAATAATAATAATTGTCAGGGGTGCCTCAGGTCCCAGCTCACAAAGGACCAACGCCAGTGTCTCTTTATATACAAAAGTCTTTATTGAAGTTCATTGTTGGTTTTACATCCGTGGCGCGCAGCCCTACGTCTGTAACTCTAGACCGTCGAAGCTCCGTCTGACTCTTCTCTCCTCTGGGTCCTCCTGCCCTCTGGGGTCCCACCCTTCCTGGACTCTTCGGAGGCGGATTCCTCTGACTCCTCCCCCTGTCTCCGGCGGGCTTTGGGACCTGGCTCCCAATCCGGATTTTCTGCTGACCCGTGCGCCTGCACATTTGAACTTGGCGCGCGCGCCCAGCCGGCCACTTTCCTCCTAACGGCTACACTGCTCCTGTCACTGCTTCCCCCTTTGGGGGGGCTGGCTGGAACTGACCTCCGCTCCGCCCCTCCACTCTCCGACGGAGGCGTGGTCAGTTCTGACTCGCTCTCTCTCCCTGCTGGAGAAGACGCTGGTTCTGATCTGTGGGCTTCTTCCCCCCCGCTACGCTCTGGCGGGGAAGCTGGCCCTGATCTCCAGCTGCCGCTTGGGGACTCACCGCTGGCCCCCCTTGCCCTGATCCTGGGCGCCTCTTTCTGGGAATCTTCTGATTCGCTGGAGAGACTCATGGAATCTCCCGGGTCACTGTCATACCCTCCTAAGCTCCCCTCAGATCCTTCCCCTTCGCTCTCCAACTCCTCTTTCCCCTGTGGCTCTGCCCCTGAGCCCCTGACAATAATAATAATAATAATTATAATTATTATTATTATTTATTATTTATACCCTGCCCATCTGGCTGAGTTTCCCCAGCCACTCTGGGCGGCTCCCAATCAGTGTTAAAAACAGTACAGTGTTACATATTAAAAACTTCCCTGAACAGGGCTGCCTTAAGATGTCTTCTGAATGTCAGGTAATTAATTATCTCTTTGACATCTGATGGGAGGGCGTTCCACAGGGTGGGCGCCACTACCGAGAAGGCCCTCTGTCTGGTTCCCTGTAGCCTCACTTCTCGCAATGAGGGAACCGCCAGAAGGCCCTCGGCGCTGGATCTCAGTGTCCAGGCTGAACGATGGGGGTGGAGACGCTCTTTCAGGTATACAGGACCGAGGCCGTTTAGGGCTTTAAAGGTCAGCACCAACACTTTGAATCGTGCTCAGAAACGTACTGGGAGCCAATGCAGATCTTTCAGAACCGGTGTGATGTGGTCCCGGTGGCCACTCCCAGTCACCAGTCTAGCTGCCACATTCTGGATTAATTGCAGTTTCTGGGTCGCCTTCGAAGGTAGCCCCACGTAGAGCGCGTTGCAGTAGTCCAAGCGTGAGATAACTAGAGCATGCACCACTCTGGCGAGACAGTTTGCGGGCAGGTAGGGTCTTAGCCTGCGTACCAGGTGGAGCTGGTAGACAGCTGCCCTGGACACAAGAGTTAACCTGCGCCTCCATGGACAGCTGTGAGTCCAAAATGACTCCCAGGCTGTGCACCTGGTCCTTCAGGGGCACAGTTACCCCATTCAAGACCAGGGAATCCCCCACACCAACCTGCTCCCTGTCCCCCAAAAACAGTACTTCTGTCTTGTCAGGATTCAACCTCAATCTGTTATCCACCATCCATCCTCCAACAGCCTCCAGGCACTCACACAGGACCTTCACCGCCTTCACTGGTTCTGATTTAAAGGAGAGGTAGAGCTGGGTGTCATCTGCATACTGATGAACACCCAGTCCAAACCCCCTGATGATCTCTCCCAGCGGCTTCATATAGATATTAAAAAGCATGGGGGAGAGGACAGAACCCTGAGGCACCCCACAAGTGAGAGCCCAGGGGTCTGAACACTCATCCCCCACCACCACTTTCTGGACACGGCCCAGGAGAAAGGAGCGGAACCACTGTATGACAGTGCCCCCAGCTCCCAGCCCCTCTAGATGGTCCAGAAGGATGTTATGGTCAATGGTGTCAAAGGCTGCTGAGAGATCCAGCAGAACTAGGAAACAGCTCTCACCTTTGTCCCTAGCCCGCCGGAGATCATCAACCAGTGCGACCAAGGCACTTTCAGTCCCGTGGTGAGGCCTATATCCCGATTGGAAGGGATCCAAATGGTCCGTTTCCTCCAGGCATGCTTGGAGTTGTTCAGCAACCACCCGCTCAATCACCTTGCCCAAGAATGGCAGATTTGAGACTGGGCGATAGTTGGCCAAATTGGCCGGGTCTAAAGATGTTTTTTTAAGAAGCGGTTTAAGGACCGCCTCTTTCAGCGGGTCTGGGAAGGCTCCCTCACAGAGGGAAACATTCACCACCCCGCAGAGCCCATCGCCCAGCCCTTCCCGGCTCGCTTTTATCAGCCAGGATGGGCAAGGATCAAGGAGACAGGTGGTCAGTTTCACTTGTCCAGGCAGCCTGTCCATATCCTCGGAGGTAACAGATTGGAATTGATCCCATGTAACAGGACTAGACAGAACTCTAGCACTCTCCTGCCCTGGCCCTGCTCCCACGGTGGAGTCTACCTCCTTCTGAATCTGAGCGATTTTATCTTCAAAATTTTTTGCAAAAGCATTGCAGGAGATCTTGGGGTCCCTACCAGGCCCCGGTGGTGCAGGTGGTTCCGATAGATTGCGAACAACCTGAAACAGTCTCCTGTTGCTGTTTTCTGCAGATGCAATGGAGGCGGCGAAGAAGGCCCTCTTCGCCGTCGCCATTGCCACTTGGTAGGCTCTACTTTGAGCTCTAGCCCGTGTCCAGTCTGATTCAGAATGAGTTTTCCGCCACCGGCGCTCTAGCCGTCTCAACGATTGTTTCATCACCCTCAGCTCCGGGGAAAACCACGGGGATGTCCGGGCTCCATGCAATCGGAGAGGGCGCTTCGGAGCCAGACAGTCAATACCCCTGGTTAACTCCGCATTCCAGCGTGCCACCAGGGAATCAGCTGAAAGGCCATCAACATGGGATAAAGCATCCCCTACCACTCTCTGGAAGCCAATTGGATCCATTAAGTGGCGGGGGCGGACCATCCGAATCGGTCCCACCTCCCTGCAGAGGGGAAGGGTTGCAGAGAAGTCCAGTTGCACCTGGAAGTGATCTGACCATGGCACTTCTTTTGTTTCACTTTTACTTAGTGTCAGATCACCCACGTCACTAGAGGTGAACACCAGGTCTAAGGCATGTCCATGACTATGAGTTGGGCCAAACTTATTCAGGGACAGCCCCATGGAGGCCATGCGTTCCACAAAGTCCCGAGCGGCCCCTTGTAAGGTCGTGTCGGCATGGATGTTAAAATCCCCCAGGACAACCAAGCTAGGTGTCTCCAGGAGCATATCCGCCACGACCTGAAGCAGCTTGGGCAGGGAATCCTTGGTGCAGCGGGGAGGTCGGTACACCAGTAGGAATCCTGTACTGCCCTTATTGCCCAACTTCCAGAACATGCACTCGGAAAACTGGGTCTTCCCAATAGGACGCCTGGTGCAGACTAATGACTTCCTAAAAATCACTGCAACCCCCCCTCCCCGCCCACATGACCTGGGTTGCTGTGCGTAAAGAAACCTGGTGGGCAAGCAGCGGCAAGGACAGGCCCATCTGCTTCATCCAACCAGGTCTCTGTCACACATGCCAGGTCAAATCCTCCATCCACAGTCAGGTCGTGGATGGCAGTGGTTTTATTCATCATTGACCTGGCATTGCACAGCAACACTTTCAGGTCATGTGGGTTTCCCTTGCTGATTACTGTATCCTTCCGGTCAGGACCAGACCTGGAGGCAGGGATAGTCCTCAAACAACGACTAAACCTGCCTCCTCGGTAATGACATGGTCTGGTCTTAGCATAACTCCTCCTCCTGCCCGTGATCACTGAGATCGGGTGTCCCAATACATCCCCCCCTGTGGAACCTGCCCCACCCAATCTATTGGCTGAGGCCCACTCCCAGGCAGCCATGACCCTTCCCCTTAAAAAGCAAAATACAAACTATATAATAATTTAACAGAATAATAATAATAATAATAATAATAATAATAATAATAATAATAAAAACAGAACAAAACAAAACAAAGCAAAGCAAGAAACAATAGCGCTGAGTAAATGCTTATCCCACCCCAAGCAAAAATAAAATAATGAAATAATATAATATAAAAAACAACAACCACCATTTAAGGTGCTGCAAATTAAAAGCAATTAAAACATTTAAAACCATTTGTCCATTGCTGCCGGTAGCTGCTCAGGCCTCTAAACTGTAGTGGTAGTGCAGGCCCCGCCCCCTAGGCCGGATGGAGTTGGCAGGAGAGGGAGCGGTCCTCCCAGCACTCACGTGAGCAGCAGCAGCAGCCGTGTCCCGGAGGCCTTGATGGGGGCCTTCAAGCTGTGGCGGTGAGTGTAGGCCCCGCCTCCTAGGCCAGATGGAGTTGGCAGGAGAGGGAGCGGTCCTCCCAGCACTCACGTGAGCAGCAGCAGCCGTGTCCCGGAGGCCTCTCTCAGGCCTCTTATGCTGTGGCGGTGAGTGCAGAGAATCTAATCCCTAACCCAACCCTAAACCCCCTAACCGTCAACTCACCCCAATCCCTAACTCTAACCTGCTAAACCTATTCCTAACTTAACCCCAGCCCCTCCCCCTACCTTAACCCAAACTCTACATCCATCCTAACAAACTTTCACCATAACCATCACACTAAATCCAGGCCTAACCCAAATCTAACACTAACTCTAAACCTCACCCTTGCCTCTAAACCTACCGCAACCCCAGCCCTAACCCTCACCCCACCCCAACCTAATCCCCTAACCCAACCTTCACTCAACTCTCACCCACTCCAAACCCTCATCCATCTTTCACAGAGACTTGACCCTACAATCTTTGGGTGTAGCAGGAGACCCTAATTAATAGGAGGGTGTACCTGATCAAACTAAGGGCACGGATAAACTCCCCTCAGCCAGACCTAGGAAAGACATCCAGAAAGAAGGTTTGGGGCCACTTGGATACAGGCAAAGTGGTGATTTCATGCCCGTCTGGTTCATATGTTATGGCTTCTATCAGCATTTAAAGCTAAACTAACGCGGGTGGCACTGTGGGTTAAACTACAGAGCCTAGGGCTTGCCGATCAGAAGGTCGGCGGTTCGAATCCCCGCGACAGGGTGAGCTCCCATTGCTCGGTCCCTGCTCCTGCCAACCTAGCAGTTCGAAAGCACATCAAAGTGCAAGTAGATAAATAGGTACCACTCCGGCGGGAAGGTAAATGGCATTTCTGTGCGCTGCTCTGGTTCGCCAGAAGCGGCTTCGTCATGCTGGCCACATGACCCGGAAGCTGTACGCCGGCTCCCTCGGCCTATAGAGCGAGATGAGCGGTGCAACCCCAGTCGTCCGCGACTGGAACTAATGGTCAGGGGTCCCTTTACCTTTACTAAACTGCAACATGCCTGGAAAAAATCAAGCAGGTCACCAGAAGAAACAGTGACTTGTGTGCTGATGCCTCAGAAGACAAACCTGAGAATGAGCTGCTCTATGCTGTTCAGTGCAGGTGGTGTCAAGAAGACTGAGTTCATCGCTCCAAAGCAGGGGTCAGCAAACTTTTTCAGCAGGGGGCTGGTCAACTGTCCCTCAGAACTTGCGGGGGGGGCGGACTATATTTGGGGGGGGCAGAAATGAACAAATTCCTATGCGCACTGCTAATATTGTATTTGTAGTGCACAAAAAACAGGAAAAACTACAATATTTAAAATGAAGAACGATTTTAATCAACATAAATAAACTTAGAAATAATTCAATGGGAAGTATGGGCCTGCTTTTAGCTAATGAGATGGTTGATATCCTGTTCCATATTTGTCACTGCTAGTCATAGCAAGTGATGCAAGTGTTCATCAGTTAGTCTGGATCTAGTTGGAGATTTCAGATGTTTCATTTGGGAAAAAGTCTGTTCACAGATATAGGTGCTGCCAAAGATGGTTGCAAATTTGAGTGCATGGTTTCTGAGATTCAGATACGTCTCAGAGGGGAAAGATGCATAGAAATTTGTGAGGCTGCTTGATTTGAAAGTGTCTTTCAGAGAGTCACAATTCTGTAGTTCGACCAATTCCATTTGGTAAATTGGATCAGCAGTTTCAATGTCAAAAGAAAATAGGTTCCGGAAAAGCTGTATGCCCTGCTCATGGATGTGACGCTCTTTAAATCGAGTTTGAAACTCCTTTTGCAAAATTTCCAGTAAATCCACACGTTTCGTTTGGGAATGCAACTGGTGGTTTTCCCGCCAACAGGTTTTGAGTTGTGGAGAGATGGCAGAAGTTTTCTTCCTTCACTTGTTTAATGAGAAGGTCTAATTTTGCTTGAAACGCTTTCACGTGAAAACATATCACAGATGAGCTTCCCCTTTCCTTGAAGTTGAACATTAAAAGTGTTGAGTATTTCTGTTACGTCTGTCAGAAAGGCAAGCAGCCATTTCCATTCTGCATCTTTGAGCTCTGGTACTTTATCGTTTTTCAGAAGCATAAAATCATAAACATGTGGAAGTAAGTCATAAAAACGTTTCAAAACTCTTTCTTGACTCAGCCAACAGACTTCTGTGTGGTACGGAAGATCTTCATGTTCAACATTCAACTCAGACAGAAATTCCTGAAACTGTGGTTTAGTAAGGTAAGGGACCCCTGACCATTAGGTCCAGTCGTGGCCGACTCTGGGGTTGCGGCGCTCATCTCGCTTTATTGGCCGAGGGAGCTTCCGGGTCATGTGGCCAGCATGACTAAGCCGCTTCTGGCAAACCAGAGCAGCGCACGGAAACGCCGTTTACCTACCAGAGTGGTACCTATTTATCTACTTGCACTTTGACGTGCTTTTGAACGGCTAGGTTGGCAGTTTAGTTTAGTGGTTTAGTACAGTTTAGTGGTTTAGTACATGAGCTCTAATGAAGTTAACACAAGATACCACAGTTTTCATGACAGAGTCCAACTTCAGTGATTTTTCACAACACAGTGCTGGTTGGTGGATGAGGCAGTGTATGGCTATTGGATGTGAATGGTTGTGTTTGTCCATCTCTTGGTTAATGTGTGCAACCACTCCTCTCATAGACCCCATCATGCTAGGAGCACCATCAGTTGTCACACTGGCTATTTTAGCCCAATCCAGCTCCAAATCACGCACAATTTGCAAACTTTTTCAAATATATCCTCTCCTGTTGTTGTTCCCTTGATGGTTTGCAGTGCAGCAAGCTCCTCTGTGACTTTGAAATTATCATTTGTCCCACGAATGAAAATTAGAAATTGTGCAGAATCATGAACATCATTTTCGAGGAGTTTTGCAAATGTTGATGCAATTTCCCCCCCATTTCTTCAGTACTATGTGTACGTCCTGAAAGACACAGTGTATTAAATAAATCAGTCTTCAGTCTAAAGGTAATCAAAAGTCCACTGTTCGTTGAAAACCCTGCACTCGGAGTCAACTTTTCTTTTACTTGACATGATTTCCTAGGGATGGAAAATTGCTATTAGGTAAAGGTACTCCTTTTTTTTATAAATATTTTTATTGCGTTTCTTTTCATAATTTTATAAATTCCAAATCATACAGAATAAATCAAATACAAGAAACAATTTTTGATTTTTTTTTACAAAAAAAAAACATTGTACTTCCCCACACCTTCCAGTTCTGCATTCTTTGTAATGACAATATCAGCAATTTGTTACCTTATTTCAAACCTTGTTACAACTTTCAATTATTATGTATCCGTATTCAATATATTGTATCTCAAATTTGTTACCTTTAAAATAAACATAATATGTTTGGTTCACTTTGTCTTCTTTTCTCTTTTATCACTTATTTTGCCATTTGCTTAATCATATTTGCTAAAGCATAACATTTCCAATAACATGCACAATCTTAAGATTCATACAATTTGTAGTGTTTTTGCAAATAGTCTTTAAGTTTTTTCCAGTCCGCCTCAACCGATTCTTCATCCAAATCTCGGATTCTGCCGGTCATTTCTGCTAATTCCATGTAGTCCATCAACTGCGTCTGCCATTCTTCCAAAGTGGGTAAATCTTGTGTCTTCCAGTTCTTAGCGATGAGAATTCTTGCTGCTGTAGTAGCATACATAAATAACGTTCTGTCTTTCTTATGCACTTTCTGGTCCACCATGCCCAGCAGGAAGGCCTCTGGTTTCTTGGGGAAGGTATACCTAAATACCTTTTTCAATTCATTATAAATCATTTCCCAGAAAGCCTTCACTTTTGGGCAGGTCCACCAGAGATGATAAAATGTACCTTCTGCCTCCTTACATTTCCAACATTTATTATCAGACAGGTGATATATCTTAGCTAATTTGACTGGGGTCATGTACCACCGGTATACCATTTTCATAATGTTTTCTTTCAGGGCAGTACATGCCGTAAATTTTATTCCGGTGTTCCATAACTTTTCCCAGTCTTCAGACATAATGTTATGTCCAACATCCTGTGCCCATTTTATCATGGCAGATTTAACTATCTCATCCTGTGTATTCCATTTAAGCAGCAAGTTATACGTTCTTGATAAAATCTTAGTTTTTGGTTCTAACAGTTCTGTCTCCAAAATCGATTTTTCCACTTGGAACCCAACTTTTTTGTCCATTTTAAAAACCTCTTGAATTTGAGCATAATGTAGCCAGTCTCGCACCTTATTTTTTAGTTTGTCCTGACTCTGCAGTTTCCAATTGTCTCCAGTTTTTTCGATTATTTCCCAATACTTCGGCCAATGAGCCTCCATATTGGGCCTTTTTGGGGCCTTGGCCTCCATCGGTGATAGCCACCTCGGAGTTTTAGTCTCTAATAAGTCTTTATATTTCATCCAGACTGCAAAAATTGCTTTTCTGACAATATGGTTTTTGAACAGTTTATGAACTTTAACCTTGTCATACCACAAATATGCATGCCAACCAAAAGCATTATCAAAACCTTCCAGATCTAGGACATCGGTGTTTTCCAGCAAAAACCAATCCTTCAACCAGCAGAAGGCTGCAGCTTCATAGTATAACCTCAAGTCCGGCAGGGCAAACCCTCCTCTTTCTTTCGAGTCAGTTAGTATTTTAAACTTTATTCGAGGCTTTTTGCCCTGCCAGACAAACTTAGATATATCCTTCTGCCATTTTCCAAAACATTCCATTCTGTCCACGATCTGTAGGGTTTGGAACAAAAATAACATTTTCGGCAATACATTCATTTTTATAGCTGCAATTCTACCCAACAAGGAAAGTTTCAATCTTGACCAAATTTCTAAATCCTTTTTGATTTCCAACCAACATTTTTCATAGTTATCTTTAAATAGATTCAAGTTTTTGGAGGACAAGTGAATCCCTAGGTATTTCACTTTTTTTACCACATTTAGTTCTGTTTCTCTCTGGAACCCCTCTGTTTCTATAGATGTCAAATTTTTGGTCAAAACCTTTGTTTTTTGTTTGTCTAATTTAAATCCCGCCACCCGACCAAACTCTGATATAAGTTCTAGAACTCTTTTTGTACTGGGTTCTGGCTCCTGTAATGTCAAAACTAGGTCATCTGCAAAAGCTTTCAGTTTATATTGTTTCCCTCCGACCTCTATCCCTTGTACCAACAGGTCCTCCCTGATCATGTTCAGTAGCACCTCCAGGACTGAGATAAATAAAAGAGGGGATAGAGGGCACCCTTGTCGTGTCCCTTTTTCAATTTTAAATTCCTCCGTCACCACATTGTTCACTATTAATTTAGCTTTCTGTTCTGAGTAAATAGCATCTATTCCATTTTCAAACCCCCGTCCCACTCCCATCCCTTCCAAGTTTTTCTTCATGAACATCCAAGATATGTTGTCAAATGCTTTCTCCGCATCAATAAAAATCAACACCGCCCTTGTGTTCCTGTTGGTTTGCAAAAGTTCCAAAATGTCAATGATGTTTCTGGTGTTTTCATATAAATGCCTACCAGGGAGGTAAAGGTACTCCTAACTGTTAGGTCCAGTCACGGACGACTCTGGGGTTGCATGCTCATCTCGCTTTATAGGCCGAGGGAGCTGGCGTTTGTCCACAGACAGCTTCCAGGTCATGTGGCCAGCATGACTAAGCTGCTTCTGGCAAACCAGAGCAGCGCACGGAAACGCTGTTTACCTTCCTGCCAGAGCGGTACCTACCGTATTTTTCGCTCTATAGGACGCACTTTTCCCCCTCCAAAAATGAAGGGGAAAAGTGTGTGCGTCCTATGGAGCGAATGCAGGCTTTTGCTGAAGCCTGGAGAGCGAGAGGGGTCGGTGCGCACCAATCCCTCTTGCTCTCCAGGCTTCAAGAAGCTATCCGCAAGTCTGCGGAGCCCGGTGGGAGTTCCCGCCAGGCTCCGCAGGCTTGCGGACAGCTGCCTGCAGCCCGAAGTCCGGGGAGCGCGGTGCTGTGCACCCCGGGCTTAGGGCAGCTATCCGCAAGCCTGCGGAGCCCAGCGGGAGTTGCGGACAGCTGCCTGCAGCCCGAAGTCCGGGGAGTGCGGCGCTGCACACAAGCTGCGCAAAGCCTCCGCAGAGCGGCAGGGTGAAGGCACCTCTCCGCCCTGCGGAGGCATGAAAGGCTGTCCCCGAAGCTGCGCTCCAAAGGTTCCAGGGATCTTTGAGGTTGGCGGTGGGGGAAAGCAAGCTCGGGGAGCAACGGCAAGGCTGCGCGCAGCCTTTGCACTGTTCCCCGACCTGCTCTAGCCCTATAAGAAACACAACTTACAGCGCCAGCTCAACCTTTGCATTTTCTTTAGTGCAATCATAATCAGATGTAGCATTAGCACCTAGCAGGGCCCAGCAAGCATTGGGGTCCACAGCTACAGGTGCCAGTCTCAGTTTTAAATTATTTAAGAATAATAATAATAATAATGGCACAACACTTTAAAGAGCCCCACCACGAGGCAAAGCAGCTGCAGCTCTTGCCTTGCCCAGCATTTCTCTTCTGAGTGCCAGGCTGCGTGGGCCAGGTTCTCCACAGATCTGGTGCCAGTCCTATGTATTTTGTGAAGCAGCTGTACCTTGGTCTCCTGCCTTCCACCATCCTGTGAAGGACATGTCAGTTGCAAAGTGCTTCCAGCCATGTCTCCAGTGGCTTATCTCCCCCGGTGGCATGTGTCTGCCCTCCCTCTGGGAGGAACAAGGTACTAACCCCGAAAGTGGGTGAGTGGACCCATTGTCTGTCTATTGCAAGAACAGCTGCTCATTCCACTCTCTCTGTTGGGCCTCAACAGGGCTGCCTACAGAGCATACAGACATGAGAGTTGGCACCACCTGTTGCTTGGGGGAGCAGCTGGCTGCTCACCCCTCCCTCTCTTGAAAGATGGGGTGGGGGGGGAGAGGGGGCCACCAGAGCCACTTGCCCCCCCTAACCTCCAGGCAGTAAGTTGCAATTCCACAGGCAATGGTCTGATCCAAGGTTCTGTGGGAATAAGTTGCCAAAACTATTTTAGTTTTTCTTGAGTGCTTCTCTCTGTTTTCAGTGGGAAGCAAATTATGCTTTTGAAATATATTTGGTTCTACATTTCTTGCCCAGCTCTGACACAAGCAAACTGTTCCAAAGGCAGAAAATGGCCACCAGACATTTTCCTCACAGCACAGCTGCCTTTACAGTGAGGCTATATACTCATAATACATCCAGTAGGAACACTCTCTCAGAAACGGCTCCTTTTGTTCTCCCTCCCAAAGTGCTGTCTCCACCTCCCCTCTGGCTGCTGTCTTGATAGCCAATCAGAAAAAGGCTCTAGCCCTCTGGTGGAATTCTAAGGGACTGCATCACCAGACTGTGGCCAGGCTCTGCTGTCTGTCACAGAGCTGCAGCCCAAGATAGGAATAGAGGTGGTCCGGGAACACCTGGAGATTTAAATGAATTCAAATCTCCAGGGCCTGATGAGCTGCAGCCAAGGGTACCAAAGCAGCTTGTGGATATAACCTCAGAGTCTTTGTCTATGTTCTTTAAGAATTCTTGGAGAACAGGGGAGGTCCCTGCAGACTGGAGGTGGGCAAATGTTGTCCCCATGTTCAAAAAATGGGGAAAAGAAGACCCAGGTAACTGGGTACGTTTCCAAGCACAATTCAAAGTGTTGGTGCTGACCTTTAAAGCCCTAAACAGCCTCGGTCATACAGCTGTCATACAGTGGTTCCGCTCCTTCCTCCTGGGTCGTGTTCAGAAAGTGGTGTTAAGGGATGAGTGTTCAGACCCCTGGGCTCTCACTTGTGGGGTGCCTCAGGGTTCTGTCCTATCCCCCATGCTTTTCAACATCTACATGGAGCCGCTGGGAGAGATCATCAGGGGGTTTGGGCTGGGTGTTCATCAGTATGCGGATGATACCCAGCTCTACCTCTCTTTCAAATCAGAACCAGTGAAGGCGGTGAAGGTCCTGTGTGAGTGTCTGGAGGCGGTTGGAGGATGGATGGCGGCTAACAGATTGAGATTGAATCCTGACAAGACAGAAGTACTGTTTTGGGGGGACAGGAGAGGGGCAGGTGTGGAGGATCCCCTGGTCCTGAATGGGGTAATTGTGCTCCTGAAGGACCAGGTGCACAGCCTGGGAGTCATTTTGGACTCACAGCTGTCCATGGAGGCGCAGGTCAAATCCGTGTCCAGGGCAGCTGTTTACCAGCTCCATCTGGTACACAGGCTGAGATCCTATCTGCCTGTGGACTGCCTCACCAGAGTGGTGCATGCTCTGGTTATCTCCCGCTTGCATTACTGCAATGCGTTCTATGTGGGGCTACCTTTGAAAGTGACCCGGAAACGGAAGACAACTGAAAGATAATGTAAGAAATGTCATAGACATTATTGAATATTTAGAGAATAGGATAGACAAGCAAGCGGCATTGATATTTATCGATGCCGAAAAAGCATTCGATAACATCTCCTGGAGATTTATGAAAGAAAATCTAAAAGCAATGGGAGTTGGAGAAGGGTTTGGAAAAGGAATTGAAGCCATATATCAAGATCAAAAAGCCAAACTCATAATAAATAGCAATATATCGGAACCTTTTGATATCGCTTAAGGGACTAGACAGGGTTGCCCCCTGTCTCCCCTGTTATTCATAACAGTATTAGAGGTTTTTAACAAGAGGCTAAGAGAAGCATCAGAAGTGAAAGGGATCAAGGTAGGAAGTAAAGAGTACAAAATTAAAGCATTCGCGGATGATCTAGTGTTAACATTAGAAGAGCCAAAGAAGAGTTTACAAGAAGCCTTACAGAGACTAGAAGAATTCGGCAAGGTGGCGGGACTCAAACTTAACAAGAATAAGACCAAAATGCTGACAAAGAACATGACCAAGGAAGAGATAGAGGAACTACAACAAAGATCTGGAATTACAGCAGTTAAGAAAGTTAAATACTTAGGAGTATGGATTACAGCAAAAAATATAAACTTATACAAAGACAATTATGAGGCAACATGGAGGGGTATTAAAAAGGACCTAGAAATATGGGATAGATTAAAGTTGTCATTCTTGGGGAGAATATCCGTGATTAAAATGAGTGTTTTGCCCAGAATGTTATTTCTATTCCAAACTATTCCAGTAATTAAAGGGCTAAAACAACTTAAAGAATGGCAAAAAACATTAGTAAGATTCATCTGGCAGGGGAAAAAACCGAGAATAAAAATGAAAATCTTGGTGGATAAAAAAGAAAGAGGAGGTTTTTCCCTGCCAGAACTGAGTCTATACTACGAAGCGGCTTGCTTAACATGGGTGAAAGACTGGATAAAATTAGAAAACACCGATCTCTTAGACTTAGAAGGTTTTGATAATAGGTACGGGTGGCACTCGTACCTATGGTATGAGAAGGTGAAAGTTCACAAGGGTTTTCTAAACCATATAATCAGAGGATCAATATTTCAAGTTTGGGAAAGAAACAAAGACCTATTGGAAAGGAAAACCCCTTGGTGGATTTCACCAACAGAAGTTTTAACTATCAAAAAAGTTAATATGGAAGGGGAAAAAGCTACTTATGAAGAACTAATCAAAAAGAGAGATCAAAATATAAAACTCAAACCGTATAAAGAGGTAGAGATATACAGGGTGGTTACAGTATCACCAAGTTAATGATCTACTAAAATAAGATAAAAGGAAAAAGGGATTTGAGGATAAGAAATCTAAATTTAATATTGATATTCTAGAAGGTAAAAATAAATTATTATCAAAAACATACGATTTATTATTGGATTGGTATACGAAAGATGAAGAGATAAAGGAAGCTATGGTTAAATGGGCTATTGATTTCGGCCATAATATCGATTTTGATGCGTGGCAAGAACTATGGAATGTAAACATGAAATTTATGGCTTGTATTGCTTTAAAAGAGAATTTGTGGGAAATGATCTACAGATGGCATCTAACGCCGGTAAAGCTAGCAAGGATGTATAGAACAAAAAATAAGAAATGTTGGAAGTGTGGAGAGGTAGAGGGTGACCTCTACCATATGTGGTGGACCTGTAGTAAAGTGAAGGGCTTTTGGGAACTAATCTATAACGAACTTAAAAAAATCTTTAAATATACTTTCCCAAAAAGACCTGAAGCTTTTCTACTGGGATTGATTGGAAAGGAAATTGAAAAAAAAGATAAAAACCTCTTTTTATATGCCACGACAGCAGCCAGAAATATGTTAGCTCAGAATTGGAAAACAGACATAATACCGAATATAATGGACTGGCAGGTTAAAATGATGGACTACGCAGAACTGGCCAGACTATCAGGAAAATTAAGAGATCAGGACGAGCAGAAGTTTCAAGAAAATTGGAGTAAATATTTGATGTATATAAGAAACAATTGTAAATCTTTGAAGACACTGATAGGGTTGGAATAACTCTTACAGCGTGTAGTTGATAATAAGATATATAGAGTATGTGATATTAGAATTTTATTTGATACTTACCAAAGAAATGGAGGGAAGTCAGAGGCATGATAGAGCCTAAGTTAAATATGTAACCTATATATGTGTAATTTATGAATGTATGTATGTGTACTGAAAATCAATAAAAATTTAATTTGCAAAAAAAAAAAAAAAAAATGAAAGTGACCCGGAAACTACAACTAATTCAGAACGTGGCAGCCAGACTGGTGACTGGGAGTGGTCACCGAGACCATATAACACCGGTCTTGAAAGACCTACATTGGCTCCCAGTACGTTTCCGAGCACAATTCAAAGTGTTGGTGCTGACCTTTAAAGCCCTAAACGGCCTCAGTCCAGTAAACCTGAAGGAGTGTTTCCACCTCCATCGTTCTGCCCGGACACTGTGGTCCAGCTCCGAGGGCCTTCTGGCTGTTTAGGAAGCTTTTAATGTTTGATGTATTACAGTAGTTTAATATTTTTTTTGGAAGCCGCCCAGAGTGTCAGGGGAAGCACAGCCAGATGGGTGGGGTATAAATAATAATAATAATAATAATAGTTATTATATTATTATATTTATTATTATTATTATTATTATTATTATTATTATTATTATTATTATTATTATCTACAATTGGTTTTCTATGCCAAGCCTCATTAAGAAACCTAATTTTTTTTAAAAGAGTACAGATGGACTTATATAATTAAGTATTCAACTGCTTTACTGAGACTTGAAAGACTTGATAAAGACGAAAGAAGAAACAAGACGGCACTTGTTAATATGACGCAGCACGGAAAAATGAGAATTCCTCCCTTTTTTGAGTGAAGCAGGAAATATTTGCTGGCTGACTTTACAATGACTTGAGATAACAATTTGGGACAACATATAGTGCAACTGTTTGCAGAAGTTTTTCATTATGAGTGAGAGAGAAAGCTGAATGGATGTCCAGCAGCCCCCCCTTCTAGGGCCCGGGGGGGGGGGGAGTGTGTGGTCTCTGAGAGGCCGATCAATCGCCAAATGACTTATATCTGTGGGATACAGTTCATTTACATTCTATACTGCAAACAGTATGCTCAACAATTTACAGCAATAAGTTAACAATGTGGAAGCTACTATGTTATTAAATCTCAAACGAAAAGCTTGGACAACAGCCCGGATTGGAATGATGTAACAACTTCGGAGTTGCTGCATCATTAAACTTCAGACGATAGACTTGGACAACAGCCCGGATTGGAAGATTGGAATGGAGTCAGGGAAAGCTGCACTGGCAAATAGACAGTTGAAAAAATATATATACACAAATAAAGCTGTATTAGACGGATGAAAGGATATATGATTTCTGACATGACTGCGAATCGCAGAGCCAGGGACGGAGAACTTTAAAGCGTTAAGATAGAGATGTGGAAAATATGAAAACAAGAAGAAGAAGGCAGGAATGAAGATACTGGAGATACACTTCAAAGGTCCAGACTGTGGGGAGCCCCCCCCCAAAAAAATTATACTTAATAATTCAGACAGTAATTTGGTCATTTTTTTATTTTAGTTTATTGTTTTTAATTGGATTATGATATGGAAATGTTAATTGGCTGTTTTTATTGGAAAATCAATAAAAATGATTTTAAAAACAACAACAAAGAAGCACAAAGGGGGTGCCGCCTGACTGATAACAAAGCTGATTTAGCTCAAGTGTATCAGGTAGCTTGTGAACCTCAAAGTTACCAAGAAGTACGGTATTAGTGTTGCCATGAGAAGAAGCTTTGCTCTGGGAAGGGGCAATGAAAGAAGAGATGCAATCTCTTCAGGAGCACGAGGTGTTCACATCCACTTCGCTGCCAAAAGGCGGTGGGGTGTAGATGGGTATTCAAGTTAAAGCCTCTTGCTTCAGGCAGATTTAAACACAAGGCACGCCTGGTAGCAAAGTGTTTTCCCCAGAGACCAGGGCTTGACTTTGATGAGGTGTTTGCACCTACTGCACGGAGGGAGAGCATGCACTTGCTCCTCGCCATTGCAGCAAAACACAAGTACAAAGTCAATCATTTTTATATCCAGACTGCATATCTGAATACAAACCTGGAGGAAGAGCTGTATATGTCTGAGGCGCCAGGTTTTGAGACAGGCGCAGACAAGGTGTATAGGTTACACAAAGTTCTGTATGGCTTACGCCAGTCTGCCTACAATTGGAACAAGTGCTTGGACAAAACCCTGGTATCTTTAGGATTTAAACGCAGCATAGCTGACAACTGCATGTATGTTCATGGGGCAGGAGACAAGCAGGAATTCTGTTTGGTTTTCATTGATGACCTTTTGCATATGGCAAAAGAAAACAATCAAATCAAAAGTTTTTCCACACAACTGGGCAAGAAGTTCAAGGTTAAAGATTTGGGTTGTGTTCAAACTTACTTGGGCGTGGATGTGTGCAGGGCTACTGATGGCAGCTTTCTGCTGAGCCAGAAAACTAAGATTGTGCAGCTGCTGGCAAGGTATGGCATGCAGAACTACAAAAGTGCAAAAACTTTGCAAAATCGTTGCAGGAGATCTTGGGGTCTTTACAAGGCCCCAAAGGTAAAGGTGGTTCCATTAAATTGCGAACCACCTGAAAGAGTCTCCTGCTACTATTTTCTGCAGATGCAATACAAGCGGTGAAGAAAG
This sequence comes from Podarcis muralis, assembly GCF_964188315.1. Classification (NCBI taxonomy): domain Eukaryota; kingdom Metazoa; phylum Chordata; class Lepidosauria; order Squamata; family Lacertidae; genus Podarcis; species Podarcis muralis. Next base: position 1,028,522 of record NC_135659.1, read on the forward strand.
TCTTCTTCACTGTCACCATCGCTCGACATTGAGCTCTAACCCATGTCCGGTCCAATTCAGAGTGAGTTTTCCACCAACAGCGCTCTAGCCGTTTCAGCGATTATTTCAACACCCTCAGCTCTGTGGGAAATCATGGGGCTGTCCGGGCTCCATGCAATCAGAGAGGACGCATCAGAGCCAGACAGTCAATAGCCCTGGTTAACTCCATATTCCAATGGGTCACCAGGGAATCAGCTGAAAGGCCATCAACATGGGATAAAGCATCCCCTACCACTCTCTGGAAACCATTTGGATCCATTAAGTGGTAGGGGTGAACCATCCAAATTGGTCCCACCTCCCTGCAGAGGGGAAGGGTTGCGGAGAAGTCCAGTTGCACCAGGAAGTGATCTGACCATGGCACTTCTTTTGTTTCACATTTACTTAGTGTCCGATCACCCACGTCACTAGAGGTGAACACCAGGTCTAAGGCATGTCCGTGACTATGTGTTGGGCCAGACGTATTCAGGGACAGCCCTATGGAGGCCACGCTTTCCACGACGTCCCGAGTGGCCCCTTGTAAGGTCGTGTCGGCATGGATGTTAAAATCCCCTAGGTGTCTCCAGGAGAACATCTGCCATGACCTGAAGCAGCTCAGGCAGGGAATCCCTGGTGCAGCAGGGAGGTTGGTACACCAAAAGGAATCCTGCTCCAACTGGTGGTGGTCAAAGGTGATTGAGTGAAGAGGTTCCATGAATACCTCTACGGCAGGACTTTCGACCTCATCACCAACCACAAGCCGCTCCTGGGCCTCCTCGCCGGTGATCGACCAATTCCACCAGTCCTCTCACCGCGCATGCTACGATGGACTGTTTTCCTGGCTGCCTACCACTATCAGCTCGTCCATCGCCCGGGAAAATCAATGGGCCATGCCAATGCCCTCAGCTGTTGCCCTCTTCCAGTGTTTGTGGAAGACCCGGCTCCTGCTTCATCGCTCCTCCTCATTGAGGATCTTCCGGCAGCGCCTGTATCGGCTGCCACTGTGGTCTCCACATCTGCCCAGGGATTGCACCATCAGCCATGTGCTCAACTGGGTGTGGAGGGGGTGGCCACAAGGGCCTTTTGCATCAGAGTTCCAGCCGTTCACAACCAGACAACATGAACTCTCGGCTCATCGCTGTGTTGTGATTCCCCAAAGACTCAAAGATTCGTCAAAATGAAGGCGTTGGCTCGGTGTTACGTCTGGTGGCCTAACATGGACGATGCCATCACTGCCTGGGTTTCCACCTGTCAAGCGTGCCAAGAATCGAGGCCTGCGCCACCGGCAGCTAAGGGACACACCTGGGAGATGCCCAAGACACCCTGGTCGAGGGTGCACATCGATCTTGCTGGCCCCATTCACGGTCGGACCTTTATGGTAGTGGTGGACGCCTATTCCAAATGGCTGAAGGTGGCCCTGATGCCCTCCCCCACTACCTAGGCTGTTATCCGGGTGCTGTGAGGTCTCTTTGCAAAGCATGGGTGTCCTGATGTTCTCGTCTCCGACAACGGACCACAGTTCACGTCAGGCACTTTTGAGCGGTACCTTTTGGGACTGGGCATCCACCATGCCCGAATGGCACCATTTCATCCATCCAGCAACGGGCAAGTGGAGAGAATGGTGTGCTCAGCAAAAGAGGCACTGGCGCGCCTGGACCAGGGAGACTGGTACGAGCGAGTCGCTGAATACTTGTTTGTGCAACACATCACACCTCATGCGGCCACAGGGCGGAGTCCTGCCGAACTACTTATGGCCCGCCACCTCAGATCTCCGCTTGACCGGCTCCACCCGGACTTTGCCGTGGCCGAACCCCTGGGCTGTGCTAACGCGCCACGGTCCTTTGTTCCAGGAAACCAGGTCTTTGCTTGGAATTTTGTGGGGGACATTCCTTGGGTGTCAGCCACAGTAGTGGGAGTCACTGGACCTCCCTTGTACCAGGTGGCACTCGAAAATGGAGGTTTGTGGCGCTGGCACATAGACCAGCTTAGGCGCAGGGTTGGGGATTTGGACACTACCGCAGTGCCCCCAACTGCGCTTGTGGCTCCGTAACAGACACTTATAGATGGTGAGGCTCCACCTACACCTCTCTTGCAGACTGCTGGCGGGGAGCCGAACCAAGCCGTTTCAGAGGGTCTGCCGAACTCCCCATAGACTCAGACCACTGCCGTGCCTGACATTCCGCCAACTCCACTTGCGGAGGTTCCACCCACAGTAGCGGATCCAGGGCACTTGGGTTCAACGCCACCTAGGGTTGCGCCACAGCCTCAGCAAGAATTGGGTGGCCCCCCGGACCTGGGTACCGCTCCCCGCCGGTCCAGCAGAGTTTCCAAGTGCCCAACCTATTTAAAGGACTATGTTGTTGGACATGTAACACTGTCGGTCTAATGGAAGTGGGTGAAATGTAACCGATATGCTTTTTTGCCTAATTGAACCATTATATGTAGTGCTGTATGTATATAAGGAAACCATTACGATTGTAACTAAATAATAATAATAATAATAATAATAATTTTTATTTATATCCCTCTCTCCCCAGCCGAAGCTGGGCTCAGGGCGGCTAACAATAATAAAATAATACAACATTCTAAAATCATTTCATTATAAAATTAATTCAAATCAAATTGATGGCAACCATTGGGCTAGAGTTCTGTGAAGCAAAAACTAACACCTTATCTCAGTGGGGACGGGTGTTATGTACTGAAGTTCTCACCCTGGGCCAGCTGGGGGATTTGGTAGATAGTTTTCACTCAGGTCCGCATATGCAAATAAGGAATTGAAAGTGACATTCAGTTATTGGATCGTTACAGAAAATTGTTACTGTTGTCATGTAGTTGAGCTCTATATAAGCAGGTTGGCTGAACCCTTCAGCCCTGTTCTGTTCTGTGAATAAACAAGAGCTGTCTGAAGAATTGCTGTGTCGTCTGATATGTTCACCCACAACTTAACACCACCCAGTGGTGTAGCGTGGGGGTGCAGGGGGGGCTGGCCGCACCGGGCGCAACATCGGGGGGGGGGGGCGCTCGCACTTGCAGCTCTCTGCCCCTACTAAAATCCACGGGTTAGGGGGCGCAAATTACTTGCCTTGCCCCGGGTGCTGACAACCCACGCTACGCCACTGACACCACCAACTGCTTAAGGACATTTCAAAACACATTAGACACTTGGAACAGGGAAGCAATAGCAGAATAACCCCCGCACTTCCCCAAGATTTTGTTCCAAATGAGTCCAGGCCAGGGACTGCACTTAGGCAGGAAGATGGGCCTCCACCAGTGTAAGATGGGAGACACCTTGCTTGCCAGTAGTTCATGTGAAAAGGATCTCGGTGGGGGTCTTATTAGGCCACAAGCTGAACATGAGTGGACAATGTCACACAGCAGCAAAAAAAGCTAATGCTCTTCTAGGCTGCATCAACAGAAGTCGAGAGTCCAGATGAAGGGAAGTAAAGGACCATTCTATTCTGCCTTGGTCAGACCACACCTGGAATACTCTGTCTAATTTAAGGAGGAGAGTGACAAGCTGGGAGGAGGGCAGAGGAGGGCAACCAAGATGTTCAAGGGTCTGGAAACCAAGCCTTGTGAGGAACAGTTGGAGGGGCTGGGTGAGGACGAGCCGGAGGGAGGTAGGATAACCATCTTCATATCCCTCGAGGGCTGTCCATGGAAGAGGGAAGCAGCCCCTTCTCCGCCCCCGGGGGCGATGGGGGGAGGGAAGGGCACCGCCGCCTGCCTCTCCCTCGCCGGCTTCTCCCTCGGGGGGCTCCGCCCGGAGAGGCGCGCCCCGCGGGAAGCGGCGCCCAGCGCAGCCGCCGCCCTGCCCCGCCCGTCCCTCCGGCTGCCGGGTCGGGGGGGGGGGGGGCCCGCTCCTCGCCCGCCCGCCCGCGCCACGGGCCCCGCCCCCTCTCGCTCCGGGCGGAGCCGCAGCCAATGGGCGCCGGCGGAGGCGGGGCGCGGGGGGGGGGGTCGGGCGGCGGCGCCGGAGACGCTCCACTCTGTCGCTCGTCCGCCTCGCGCGCGCCATGGCATCCAAGTGCCCCAAGTGCGACAAGACCGTCTACTTCGGTGAGTGGCTCCTTCCTCGCCTCCATCCCTCCCCAAGACGCGCCCGCCAGAGCGAAGATGCTGGCTGCCGCGCCCGGGCGCTCTGCCCATGCTCAGAGGCCATGCCCGGGCGGGGACAAAGCAGAAGAAGCCGGCGGGCGCCGCCTTGGCGAGCTTTGCGCTTAGCCACGCCCTCGGTGGCTCCTCGTGCGCGCGCGGTCCCCGGGCCGCGCCATCCTCTGGGGCGAAGGGCTTCTTGCCCCCGAGCCCGAAGGAGCTGCTTCTGGGCGCAGCTGCGCGCCTCCGCCTCCGCGCTCGATGGAGCCTCCCTCTTCAGAGGCAGTGTAGCGCGGACTACCCGGCGCCCTCGCGGAGCAGCAGCAGGCCCGCCTTGCGAGTGCCCAGAAGCAGATAGGCGGCCGCTCTTGGGAACTGGAGGGACCTGAGCCAGACCCGGCAGGGATGCTCTTATGCAACAACCAAACCTCAAGCCGCTCCACTAGTCCAAATGTACGGAAAATACTTTCTCGTTATCGAATCATTTGCTCTCGCAGGCCTCCTCCTCCAATCATTTCTCCTTGTCAAAAATTCACTTTCCCACCCGGCGCATTCATTCCTGCCAGATTCCCTCTTCTACTGAAAGAAAACAGTGGACGTGTCTTCTTCATTCTTACAGAACTCAGATTGTTGCTAGGTTACCCGCTCCTCTTTTGAGCACAGGGCTAATCATGCAGATGTCTCCTAAACAAAATGGTCAATTAAAAATGAGCAGCAGCAGCCCCCCTCCGTCTGCAAGAACAGGCCGGTGGGTGTGAGAGAGAGAGAGTGTTGGGTGAAACCGTTTGCTTAAGAGCATGTCGAGTGTGTTGGCGGTTGTAGAAAAGTGGAGCCACTCCCCGACTTCACCCCATCCCACTTAGCATACCATAGGCTTGCAGTGAGCGGCTGCTACTGGCTCGTTCCCATTTTTTGTTGTTATTGGAAGCTGTTTCTAGGCATGCAATGCAGGTGCCTGAGGTCAAGGAACTGAGAGGCATCCTGCATCCTTCTTTAGAACCTCTGTTGCCAAGAGCAGGACAGAGAGAACTGGAGCCTCAGTAGGATGCAGTGGGGCTCCCCATGCATAGAACCACACATTAATTTTGTATGTTGCACGAGAGTTTGGAAATCTAACTCCAGGCAGTATCATAGCTAGGGGGTGGCAAGGTGGGCCCCCGCCAGGGGCGCAGGCGATTGGGGGGCACAAAATTGGCTTAAAATATGTCCATAAATATAAATATTGATTATTGCCTCATAAGAAATGATTTTACATAGAGGGTGAATTGAATGGGTGGAGGGGGGGGGGTTGGAGAAGAGGTGGCAAGAAGAGCTCATTTGTCCATGGCTAGAGGGCGCAATCTGGACGGTTCTGCCAGGGGTGCAAGATCACCTAGCTACAGCTCTGCTTCCAGGATGACCAGAATATCATATTCTCTGCCCCAAATGCCATTAATACAGAATGAAGGTGAATAAGTGATACCTGGGCAGTTCATGAGCCACCATGTGATGGGTTTCTGGACATCATTTTAGGGTCCTTAACTTGGCAGCTTGACTGTTTTTGTGTGTTAAATTAAGCGAGTGCTGAACACCTCAGAAAGGCAATTTCTAAATCTTGGGTGTTGGTTTGTTTAGTTCAGTCAGTCAAAGGAGGCACGAAGAATGCAGGCAAGTCCTCTTTTACTGCCACTTTCTTGCCTTTGTCAGGGGAACGTTATGGCCTCTTGTTCAGCAGCAGATGCTTCAAAATGTGGGTTTGTAGCCACTGCATAATAGCCCGGCCAGATTCTGTTCTCTGTCTGGACAGCTTTTGTTCTGGGAATTGCTGTTTTAAATTAGACTGCCTTTAGGGGACCCAAGCGCTCACCAGATCACTTTCTAATGGAATTAGGGTGCAGCATTCCCTTGTTACACCCAGTCAGGCATCAATTCCATGCTGAGGATTTGCTGTGCATTGTTCGCTTTTCCTTCCTGGAATTGGTTGAGGCTCTGTGAAGCATGACATCACAATGGTATCTTCCTGCTTGTTTCTGTTCAGGAGTTATGCATAAGCCAGTGTGCTTGTTTCTCTCCCACCATCTGCAAGTAAACACACAAAGGAAGACGAATTCGCTGTTTTCTATTTAAAGACATTTGTGTGGGGGTGAAAAAACTCATTACCCCTTTCCTTGGGATCATGTTTGTGATGGGAATAACACATATTCTTTCTTCTGCTCTCTGGGGGAGTTCTGTTCTCTTGAGCATGATATGAGAGAGACAATCTAATTTTTTTAATGACTCCTGTGAGAAATATGCATGGGAAGCATTAAAGTCAGAACTGAAAACCTGAATGAATTTCTCAGGAAAGATACTTGACCAGTTACTGGCCTGGTTTAGGCAGAACAATACTGGACCAGGAATTAGCCATGTGGTCTTCATTGCACTCCCAGCTTTGACAGAGCTTTCCTGGTTTCTTAAGTCATAGTTTCTCTTGCTATCCAAACTGGGAAACTGGTCTGAGTGATCTTGGAGATGCTGTTTGATATCCTGGTTTGTTGGTAGTGGTCAGATCCCAGTATCTCAGTTCAGATGTTTCTGGAAGCAGTGCTTTAAACAAGAAAAGCTTTGCTGAAGCTGGATGTGTGAGCAGAGGAAGATGGTGAGGTGAATAGGGAGCACACAAACATACAAGTTGTTCCTGGTACAATAAGACAGGTATCTTCAGACCCAGGGCCCGCTTTTAACCCCATGCATTTGGGGACTCATTTCTTAAACATTTTCCCTTATATTTGCATGTGATAGTTCTCCTGTTTGTGGCCCAGGCCTCCGCCTACTAATGGGTCCTCAGAAATGGTTTCTGTTGTCCCTTCTTTAGAGATATTTCCTGAAAGATTTATTCCCACGTGGACTTGTGCTTTTACTAATGAAATGCATCAACAAGGTTCTATGATTCTATGCGACAATGAATTCTTATATTGTGCCTGGCTCTCACTCTTAGCTGTAGAAATCACTACAGTGGGACCTCGGGTTAAGTACTTAATTCATTCCGGAGGTCCGTTCTGAACCTGAACCTGTTCTTAACCTGAAGCACCACTTTAGCTAATGGGGTCTCCTGCACCACCGGAGCACAATTTCTGTTCTTATCCTGAAGCAAAGTTCTTAACCTGAAGCACTATTTCTGGGTTAGTGGAGTCTGTAAACTGAAGCGTATGTAACCTGAAGCGTATGTAACCTGAGGTACCACTGTATTGTGTTTGGAAATACTTAGGTCATGTGTACAGTTGTACCTTGGAAGTCGAACGGAATTCATTCTGGAAGTCCGTTCAACTTCCAAAACATTTGGAAACAAAGGTGCAGCTTCTGATTGGCTGCAGGAAGCTCTACTATTAATGAATTCTACAAATGGATGCCATGTAGCATAGAACAAGTCTTTTGGGTAGTGCCTCTCATGACTCAAAAATGCCGGTCAGTTTTTCTGACTAGACTATGTATCTGCCACAATCTGTTCAGCCATTTGTTGTATGACAGTGCACTGATGTCTAGTGGGCTGCTAGTTCTGATCTGGCCGCTGCTAGGCCAGGAATGTTTTGGTAGGAGTTGGTATGCAGTCTATAATTGATGTTTGACAGGAGAGTCATTGTTGGGAAAGGTGGCAGCTCGTGTCTGGAGATGGAGGAGGGTGGCAAATATCTCTTCCCCAAAGTGGGTGATCTTTGCGCAGGTCCACCACATATGAATGGTGGTGCCCAGCTTGGAACAGCCTCACCAGCTGATGGTGATAGAAGGGGAGTCAATCTTGTGCAAACAAAGGGGTGTGCGGTGCCATCAAAATATTGTTTTTAGTGTCATCTTCTGTGTTTTGGCCAATATAGATTTGAGCGGTGGGTTAACCCATAGCCTGTTCCATGTGTCTTCATCAACCTGGGTTCCCACATGGCTCTACAAGATATGGATGAGCCCTTCTTTGTGTCAGTAGTTCATAAAGCTGAGAAGACATACCTTTGTGTTATTGATTAGTTTGGGTGCAAAAACGTCATCTGTGAGCGCATTGCTTGTGAATGAATCACAGAACTGGGGTTGCAAAGCCTGCCTACAAAAGTTCTTAGTTATATATATTGTAGCCAGGAGTGAGAGACTGAGTTTGGAAGCTAGTGCTTCTTCTTTACTCATTGGTCTCTATGGAGGATGTCCTGCAGACTGCATATGCCTTTTGACTTCCCGTCCAGCTGCTATCATCTCTTCCAAGCTTTGTTTATTACAAACCCTGAAAGTTAAATTTAAAAAAATTCGGGAATATAATTAATAAATAAAGGTAAAGGTACCCCTGCCCGTACGGGCCAGTCTTGACAGACTCTAGGGTTGTGCGCCCATCTCACTTAAGAGGCTGGGGGCCAGCGCTGTCCGCAGACACTTCCGGGTCACGTGGCCAGCGTGACAAAGCTGCATCTGGCGAGCCAGCGCAGCACACGGAAACGCCGTTTACCTTCCCGCTAGTAAGCGGTCCCTATTTATCTACTTGCACCCGGAGGTGCTTTCGAAGTGCTAGGTTGGCAGGCGCTGGGACCGAGCAACGGGAGCGCACCCCGCTGCGGGGATTCGAACCGCCGACCTTTCGATCGGCAAGCCCTAGGCGCTGAGGCTTTTACCCACAGCGCCACCCGCGTCCCATAATTAATAAATATGTAGCAAATAAGTTTGTCTCTGAAAAGCCTGGCAAGCTGATAAGCAACAGGTTCCTGAATGTTGGTTTTCTCTCAACTACCTATCTTGACTGTTAGAACAAACGAATGTGTGGATCACTGTTTGAGGATAGGTTGGGAGCCAAACAGTGGATCTCTCCTTTTTTCACAGTTTGAACTGGATGAAGGAGAGATTTGAGAAGGAGGAGAGATTTGAGAAAGTTGTCTTGAGCCTGAATTACACTAGTCTTGAATCTGCCATGGGTGTATTTTTTCTCCAGGATGTATTCCAATCTGATAGGCCATGAACAGGCCGGGTTTAGACCAAATCGTGCTTCTATTGACCATGCAATAATTCTATATCATTTGGCGCGGAAGTATTCTTCCCCCACTCATGGTCTTCTATGTGCAGCTTTTATAGACCTGAAGGCAGCTTTTGACAGTATCTCTAGAGCGCTGCTATGGGAAAAATTGGCAAAGTGGGGCATAGATAAAAGGCTGTTGTGGCTTATGATCAAATTACATGAAGGGACGGCCGCTAGGGTGAGGTTAACACCTGAGGGCGATCTCACAAACTCTGTACCAATAAATAAGGGGGTACGACAAGGGTGCATCCTTGCCCCCTATCTCTTTAACCTCTATATTAGTGACATGAGAACTCCCCTAGTTGAGGCCCAAACCACCATTCATGCACCCAGGCTTGCAGGCTATCGCTGCCCCTTACGATTGTACGCTGACGATGCGGTGATCCTCTCATATTCAAGAATCGGTTTGAGGAGGGCCTTTAAGATCTCCGCGTTATATTGCCAAACAAATTTACTTACTATTAACCATTCCAAATCTAAAGTCCTATTTTTTTCCAGGAGTCGTAAATTGTATAGGTGGGAACTCGAGGGGAAGCCAATTGAACAAGTCTACAAATTTCAATATCTAGGAATTTACTTCCAGCATAATATGGGATGGAAAGCGCATATCACATACTTACAAAATAAGGGCAAAGCCCTTATCTACGCTCTATTATGCTTTTTCTTTACGGAGGGGGCTATGCATGTTCCATCTGCCTTAAAAGTTTATAGTGCAAAAGTGGTTGCAACTATGGCCTATGCGGTCCCTTTATGGGGCGCTTTTGTAAACCTCATGCCTCTGGTGACATTGCAAAATCTTTTTCTCAGACGCCTTTTGAAACTACCCTCCTGTGTAAGCAACTCGGCTATTCGCTTAGAACTTAAGACCCCCTCCTTAGAGATCCTGATGTGGAGACATGCCTTTAATTACTGGCTGTCCCTTTGGCATAAAAAAGGTAAAGGTACCCCTGCCCGTACGGGCCAGTCTTGACAGACTCTGGGGTTGTGCGCCCATCTCACTCAAGAGGCCGGGGGCCAGCGCTGTCCGGAGACACTTCCGGGTCACGTGGCCAGCATGACAAAGCTGCATCTGGTGAGCCAGCGCAGCACACGGAAACGCCGTTTACCTTCCCACCAGTAAGCGGTCCCTATTTACCGTATTTTTCGCTCTATAACACGCACCTGACCATAACACGCACATCGTTTTTAGAGGAGAAAAACAAGGGAAAAAACATTCTGAATGAAACAGTGGATGTATCATTTTTGTGCTTCATGCTGTGGCCACAGACATGTGATCTGATGGTGAATTTGGGGTGACCCAATGCAAAAATCCTGAGAATTCCTGTGGATCCATGCTTTGTAACCACGTTTTTGCACCATTGCAGCCCCAGGCAACAGTGGGTGCGTGATTTTTTGGGTGCAGGCTGTAGCCATGGACATGCTATGTGATCTGTTGGTGAATTTGGGGTGACCCAATGCAAAGATCCTGAGAATCCCTGTGGATCCATGCTTTGTAACCACATTTTTGCACCATTGCAGCCCCAGGCAACAGTGGGTGCGTGCTTTTTTTGGTGCAGGCTATAGCCATGGACATGCTATGTGATCTGATGGTGAATTTGGGGTGACCCAATGCAAAGATCCTGAGGATCCATGTGGATCCATGCTTTTTAACCACGTTTTTGCACTATTGCAGCCCCAGGCAACAGTGGGATCTATGCTTTGTAACCACATTTTAAGTGGGGAGCGAAGGAAAAACAAAGAAGGGACATGAGAGGGCAGAGAAGCAGCTGGCTAAGAATGCTGGAGAGGGATTTAACCGGTGGGAGGAAAGAAAGGCAAAAGTTCCCCCCCAAGCCAGCCATCTCTCTCTCTCTCTCTCTCTCTCTCTCTCCCTCCCTCCCTCCCTCCCTCCCTCCCTCTCCCTCCCCCCCCCTCTCTCCCTCTCCCCCAGCAGCACCGGAGCACAGAGAGGAATTAGAAAGAACGACACTCTGCTTGCCTGGAGGGGAGGGGCTTTCCCTGCTCTTTGTTCCCTTTCAGCAATCACAGCAACGAAACAGAGGAGGGTGGGCAGTAAGACCCTGAGGCAGAATGCAGGAAAGCTGCCACTTCCTCTTTTCAGGTTTCCCTTCTCCGTGACTCGCGATTTGACTTTTGCTTGATTTTTTGGCTCCAGGGACCACACATTCGCTCTATAACACGCACAGACATTTCCCCTTCCTTTTTAGGAGAAAAAATCTGCGTGTTATAGAGGGAAAAATACGGCATCTACTTGCACCTGGGGGTGCTTTCGAACTGCTAGGTTGGCAGGCGCTGGGACTGAGCAACGGGAGCGCACCCCGCTGCGGGGATTCGAACCGCCGACCTTTCGATCGGCAAGCCCTAGGCGCTGAGGCTTTTACCCACAGCGCCACCCTTTGGCATAAATTGCCCAATTACCATCTTATTCAGTGCCTTTGGAGAGATGAATTTACCAGCCCATGGGCAACAAAAATCCATTCCAAACTGTTGTCTTATGGAATCTCTCCGTCCGATATACTAAATTTAGATCTAATTACAGCAAAAAAGGTCATCAAACAAAGATTGGAGGAGGTTGATTTGCAACAAAATCTTACTACAGGTGGAGGTACATGTTCCCCGATAAATCAGGGCATTACATTTATGTCCCAGATACCTCAATATCTGTCTACATTATCGGTTGCATCGCATAGATTCGCTTTTGTTAGAGCCAGATTTAATGTGTTCCCCTCAAATGTGCTGAGCAATAGATTTTCTAACGGTAAAACCTCTGTTTTATGCGCATGTGACAACAAATCAATAGAATCCCTTTATCATATCTTGTTTAATTGTCCTTTATATATTGTTCCCCGATCAAGGATTCTGAGTTCAATCATTTTGGAAACTGTTGCTAAACCACCTGAATTACATCTAGCCTATCTACTACAAGACATTGACTCTTATAGAACATTACAGGTTGCCAGATTCCTGAATTCAGTTCTTTCATATAAAAGACTTCATGGAATGCTGCATGACTATTAAAAATCTAGTAAACTCTATCCACCATCTTTATATTCAAGGCCACAATATGGTACATCTAGAGATTGTATGTAACGTGATGGAGATTATGCGTTGAAATATTTTAGTTGATATTTTAGAATGTAAAATGCTATTTTATTTATTGATTGGTTTTACCTTGTGGGCTTATAGCCGAATAAAGTATTATCTATCTATCTATCTCCAGGATGTGAATTGCAATGACAGTTTCTGAAATCTAGGTTCCTATTGCTTGTTGTTGATGCCTCCCTGAAAAAAACCAGAAGGAGTTTGATTTCCATTTTCTCTTTTGTGGACTGAGGGAGAATTATTAGCTCTCACAGTGGCTTGGGACATAACAGGGGGTTTGGCAAAAGACCTGGGAATCAAGTATGAATGAAGTTGTACAACCCTTGCCAACTTCTAGGTTTGCCTTATTCCTTCTCAATGCCTTCATTTTGCTTTAGGAACTATTTGCACCACTCTTTATTGAATCTCAACTCATAGAGTCTGATTAGGAGGATCCTATCTCTCCTTAATAAAGCAAGATATGAACAAGCCTTTTGCCTGTTAACTCAGCTCCGTCACAACTCCCTTGACGGAGTGAACAATCAGATGAGGAAAACTCTAATTAATCATAGTTAATGAACGACTTCAAATAGTAGTTTGAACTGTAGTTTAATATTCTGGCTTGTTCCAAAGCTGATGACTATAGTTTCCCAGTTTGGAGCACATGGGAAGCTATGGTTAATGAGAGACTTTCTGGATTGTTTTATTATTCATTCACTACACTCCATTGTCTTTCAAGACAGACAGGTGTGAACACAATAGGCAAAAGACTTGTTCTTCTTATTGTTCCATCAAGGATCCTGTTTCACATTTTTGTTCATTTTAAAATAAATTCTGTCAAGCACATTTTTGTCAAAGAATGGCTGAAATTTTACTGCTTGGGGTGCTCTGGTGTGATGTGCCCTTTTCATTAAGAAAGGAGGGAAATGGGGGTTATTGCATAGAGTGCTGAGGACTCATGTACGTCATGTGGTACCTCAGGTTACAGACGCTTCAGGTTACAGACTCTGCTAACCCAGAAATAGTACCTCGGGTTAAGAACTTTGCTTCAGAATGAGAACAGAAATTGCGCGGTGGCGGCATGGTGGTGGCGGGAGGTCCCATTAGCTAAAGTGGTACCTCAGGTTAAGAACAGTTTCAGGTTAAGAATGGACCTCCGGAATGGATAAAGTTCTTAACCCGAGGTACCACTGTACAAGGAAAGTGAAACGGAAAACAACTCTCTAGTCTGCTTAACCTGACAAAGACGAAGGAGGAGCAGATGGAGTGCACAGTCATATTCACAGAGGGGAAATAATTGTCAAACCAAACTGTACCCATTTAAAGATTGCCAGGCTCATTCGCACAGAAACAACTAGGTCACTTGGTAGCACAGAGATAGTTGTGGCTGAAGGTGAGCTGCAAAGAGCAGGAGCTAATCACTGTATGAAAAACATCCTGAGGCCAACTACCTGTAATGCAGAACAAGTGTAAGATAACTTAGGTTTAATTTTTAAAAGAGAAGAGAGAAAGGTCACTTTGCATTGGGGAAAGAGTTTTAACCAGAATGAGTTGATTTTTTAATCAAGGCAATGTATTAGTTTCAAATCCCTAACAAAGATTAGCATGGATAAATCAAAGTTTCTCATTTTGTAGTACAGATTTCCAGAATGAGCTTGCATTGTATACAGTTTGGACCATAATTTGAGAGAAGCAAATTTGAGGAGGTGAGATCCTGAGTGTTAGAACTTGTACGTCCACCTGTGCTCTCTATGGGGGTTTTCACCCATGTGTGATCAGGCAGATTCCTGAAGAGGGTTTTTCTGAGGCTTATAGGAACGAAGTGGGTCTTTTGATTAAAATGTACCTTTGCAAAAAGAAGAGCTGATGGAAAGTGGAAAGTGGGTTGGAAATTAAATGTTTACAATGTTTGGTTCATAAATACTCTGAATTTGAGAAATGAATATTTGGACAGTTAGTTGAAAGGCATAAAATATTAGATCACCCACATTGAGAGTGAAATGAAACCTCTAATTAAAGCTCCCACCCACAAAACAAAAACTGACTAATTTAAAGACAGTGGAGAATGCAGTTATGCATTTGTAAAGTTATAAGGCAGGACTAACCTGCAACTGCAGGGTGAGGCTTCCTTGCGCTTTGACATGGAAGAGGACATTGCTTTTTGCGACTGGCAGTCAGCCTTTTGCAACAAGATGGAGATGTCCAGGAGCCACCCTTGGCACCTAGCGTTTCCACCTGTCTGGCTGCAGTCAGCTGGTCTGCTGCCCAGCAGCAGCAAAAGACACACATCCTTTTCTGTAGCACTACCCCTGCCAAACACCTAATTTGCCCAGCAGTGCCGCAGCAAGAGATGCATCTTTTGCTCCCATGCTACCCTGCAGACCACCAATTCACCCAGCAGATTTTTTGGTTGTTGTTGTTACAGGGCTTCCTGGTCTGGTAGCAAGGCAGCAAAAATAAAAGGGGGGGGGGAGCACCTAGATATTTTACTTTTAGACAGACCACAATCTAGGTCCCAGGAGTCCCACGGCTCCTAACATTCCTATCCCAGATCCTAACACTGGGTGTTAGGTTAGGGACAGGAAATGATTTCCTTCAATATGATATAATTATCTCCTTTTACTATGAGGGACGCGGGTGGCGCTGTGGGTAAAACCTCAGCGCCTAGAACTTGCCAATCGCATGGTCGGCGGTTCGAATCCCCGCAGCGGGGTGCGCTCCCGTCGTTCGGTCCCAGCGCCTGCCAACCTAGCAGTTCGAAAGCACCCTCTGGTGCAAGTAGATAAACAGGGACTGCTTACTAGCGGGAAGGTAAACAGTGTTCTGTGTGCTGTGCTGGCTCGCCAGATGCAGCTTGTCACACTGGCCATGTGACCCGGAAGTGTCTGCGGACAGCGCTGGCCCCCGGCCTCTTAAGTGAGATGAGCGCACAACCCTAGAGTCTGGCAAGACTGGCCCGAACGGGCAGGGATACCTTTACCTTTACCTTTTTACTATAGAGGGCCTAGGCTAAGTGCCTGCCCTCTTTTTCCCAATGCCTCTCCCCAGAGGGTCTTCTTCCCACCAAACTATGAAAACCCTCTGGGGCTGCTGCTTCCCAGAACTTTACTGGGTGACATGCTGCTGCCTACAGTTTCTTTCCTGGGCCTTGCTGCCCTTCCGCAGGCCTTCCTGATGTTGCGTGCCTTGGTGCAAGGGCTGCCTGCACAGTTGGGAAGGACCCCAAGACCTATATCAAAACTCCTTGGCTCTCAGACCACAGGTGCACCTTTTGCAGATTTGAAGAGGTCTTGGCCTTCCTCTAGAGGAGCTTGGAACAAGCTCTCTGTTCTGTAGCTGAGCTGCTGGAAACTGTCGTCACAGCCCACCAGCCACCCCATGCCTCTGAATGCATACACCCAGCCAGCTGCTGTGTAGCAGCAGGGGAAAGAATGACATCCGTGGAACTGCCACCTCTTTGGAAATGCATGCATTGGATATGGTCGAGCTTAATCCCATGTGTGGAATTAACAACTGCATATAGATACCCCTGACCCTTGGCTACGTCCCAGATGCTAGCTTCCCCCCTTCCTTTCCCACTAAGTTGCCTGCTGTGTCTTCCAGCCATGAAGGCAGGGAAGTTGGAAGAAATAAAGCAGGCTGTCATCTTTTTACTTTCTGAACTGTTGCATTCCGTACAGTAGGAAACATTTCTCTGCTTCATGACCAGCTCACTTTCCTCTCTGGAAAGAACACTGGGCTTCTGTCTGGCTGCTGGCAGGCTGTCTCTGGGGCATCATGTTGTTGCTGCTTCCTGCACTGGCTGCTTGTTAGAGGCCGAGTTTTGCTTTCCGGGTTGGGTTTTGTTTCCTATGTTCCCTTTATGAGCAGCCCAGCAAGTTGGACTGATTGCAGTCTGGTTTCTTTCTTTTTGCTTTCCTTTTTATAGCACACCATCACTTCTTCCCTTAGTTTGCTCCATTGATTTTGAATGACAAAAACATTAGCAGTTTCTCAGATACTTAAAATGAAGTGCTCTGTGAAAGCTTATGGTGTTTGTGGTTTAAGATGCTACAGAACTTTTTGTTTTGGCTGCAACATGGGTAATGTGGCTAATTGTACAGAAATTTGTACCACTGAAAATTGTACAGTACCACAGTGAATAGCTAAGCTTGGTGTGGAGTATGAAGAGAGCAAGTAGAAGCATTTTTAGATTTTCCCTTAAGATTTTTTTGTGAAGTTCCAGAGATTACATAATCATCATGATCTGGTTTAGGTTGAAGCATATAGTGAACATTTGACGGGGGTGATACCATGTGCACGTGTGCATGGAACAGCAAGTGCCTGGGTGTTTTCATTCGAAAGTGCCTTTTTCATTTGGGTGCTTTTTCTCTGGATTTGCCATCTTTTGTTTACTTACTTACTATGGAGCAGCTACATGATTTTCAGAGCAAACCTTCAGCGTTCCCCCCCCCCCCATCAATTTGTAGCTATATTTGTGATAAAGTGCAACTGCAAGACAAAGATAGGCTTTTTACTTCCAATGCTTTGCAGGACTCAGAGGAAATGGCCTTATTCCAAGTCAGACCATTGATCCCTGTAGCTCAGTATTGTTGACTATTAGCAGCTGTCCAAGGTTTCAGGTGGGTGTCTTTCTGGTATTCTACCACCCAGCTATGGCCCTTCCCACTATTTAACCATTGAAAAAATAAAATAAAAAATAGAGGACATGAGTAATTTTAAGATCTCCCCCTGCAGGAAGAAAAAGTGTCATCAGGGAAATTTCAAGGAGCAAATCAGAAGTACAGTACTCATCATGAATCCCTAGCCCAGATCAACAGGAAGCAATAACATAGGCCGAATTTGCAAACAGAAGCCTTTCACTTAGCAACACAATGGATCTTTGCTAAATGGGATATACTTGCGGGTAGACACTATAGAAAGAGCATGGTTATGGAGAAGGGCATCTTTGTTGGGTAATCTAGAAAGCTATATAGGACTGTGTCCAGGTTAATCCCATGTCCAGGTTATTGTAGAAAATACTGCATCAGCTGTGCTGAAGGGCTTTAAGGGAGAAGCACCTTCCGTTTGTCTTTACTTTCCTGCAGAGCTTCAACAGCACCATGGGATGAGCCATGAAGAGCCAGTTCTCCTTAGACTACTGCATTATGCAGTAGGGTGTGGTCCTTACCAGCTGCTGGGAATCCTTCATGGGGAGAGTGCTGGCCCAGAATGTGGCCTCCTGTGGGGGTTGGTTTGGCCATTGTGAAAGAGGAGGCTGTGCTAGGTTGGCCTTTGGTCTGAACCAACAGGGATTTCCTTATGTTCTTAATTTAAACCTTGGAAAAAAGTGCTCACTGAACCTCACTGCTACATCCTGCAAAGAATGGATGAGAAGCTGAAGAAACCATGTCCCTCTTTTCTCATAGTTTATTTATTTATTTTTACAAAAGAATTCCTTCTTAAGCCCAGCTCCTTGCAGCAAACAAAGAGAAGGATGAAGAAGGGAGAGGTGGCTTCTGGGTTGCTGTTTTTAAATAATATTTATTAAAAGTTTAAAGATTACAGATAGAAGTAAAAAAGAGAAAAAGTAAACAATACAAATCAATACATTACAATACATAAAAAAGAGGGGGGAAAGCAAAAGACACAATACATCAAAACAAAAACAAAAGCAAAAACAATTAAAAACACATCCAATATTTCCATATCTTTGTCTTTCATTAACTTGTTTCATCGACCTCCTCACACCTCCCTTTTTTGTATTCTAGTTATTAATTATTTCAGCAAATCCTTTCCATCTTTCACTGTTTTCTGTCATTTAATTGTCTTGATTTATTTTAACCTTATCTTATCATTAAAACCCTAAAACTTATTTGAACTTAACTCCTTATAACGTTTCTACGTTATAAGCCATGTAATTACGTTATAATTAAAGCCATGTAATTTCATCCAACATTTTTCTAACACTCATTAATTTTACAATATTTCTCTAAATAAATTTTAAACTTTTTTCCAATCTTCTTTCACTGTCTCTTCTCCCTGGTCTCGGATTCTGTCAGTCCTTTCTATCAATTCCATATGGTCCATCAACCTGGTGATCTTCTGTCCGAGGCTCTTAACTCTTTTCCATGTCCCTTCTGCAGATCTTCTTCATATTTATACATGCACTTAACTTTATCTTCTGCTGATCTTGTTCTTAATTTCCTTCCTTTGGCACTGAGGAGTAGATCTCGGGGAAACTCCAACCTAACAATGTCTTTATTCCTTCTCGGCAGGTCAGCCCATTCTCCATAGTCAAAACTAAAGTCCATAAGATATTTCAGAGCGTGTTTCAAAATCCTTCCGAAGCTAAAGGCCCCCACAACTCCAGTCTCCCCCTGACCCAAATCCAGATCCCAAAAGCCAGAGCATCCCTGCATAAGGGGATCTATCCAATTTTCCTTCTCAAATCCAAGTGGGATTCCATCCCTCCAAATCTGGCTTTCTCTAAATTCAATCGTAGAAGGCAACAGCTTATATTCATCAAATTGCCTCTGAACAGCCGGGGCTCTCTCCACTTGTATTACTTGAGGTTCAACAACAGCTTTCTCCCTTGTCTTCTCCACAACTTGCCATGTCAAAATGGATTCCTGAATCGATTCCTGAGAAGTTTCTGTATAGGTATTCACTTTTTGTCCCAAATCAGTCATTTTTTGTCCCAAATTATCAATTTTAGTAGTCATCACATCCGTCTTCTCATGAAGCTGTTCCAATAAAGCACTTATCTTGCAAAATGCAATCGCTAGGGCTTCTTCTGTCAACATTCTTGTCCAAGGTCAATCTCTGATTCTCACGGTCTTTAATCTCTGCAGCTGGAAAATTCCCCAGCTCCACTCCTGCAACAGTTTCAAAAGCTCCCTCTAAACAATTTCTATTTGTATCCGTCCTTTTAAACACAGATCCAGCAACAAAATTAGTTTCAATTTTCAGCTACTTTTGCTCCTTTTTAAGTGCAAAAGGAAACAATGGAAACAATATGTTTCTCTTATTTAACTGTCTGTCAACATACGTTTTATTCACAGTCAATGAACTTTCCCAAAACGTCGATCTTACTGGCAGCCCGTTCCCAGGTTCAAAACGGTGGTAATTTATCTTTCTTCACTCTCTCTCCTGCAGACTTAGGCAATCTAAAATTTCCCCCCTCTTCTCCTGCTTCCAAGGGGGGTTTAGTAGTTTTAACCGATGGAAATTTAATCCTTTAGAAGAGGCTTTCCAAGACTTTAGCTTGCAGCGCCTTTGCTTCAATCTATTTACAAAAGAGGAAGGCAGACTTCCTGTTTGAAACCTTCCTGTTTCGGTGCCAAATTAAGATGTTTAAAGATCCAATTTTCCGTTCTACTCACGGGTAGTTGTTTAAAGTCCAATTGTCCACAGGAAAAAGTCAGCGCTCTCCAGCAACAGCAATGCGGCTTCACTCCGTGAAAGAAGCAGTCGATGCGAAGCACCGCGCCGCTCACCCCACGTCGCTCCGGATCCCCGAAACCGGGTTTCCCCACAAGTAGGGGAGGCGCAAAAGGTGCCAGCCGAATCCCACATCCACAGGCTTCTCCCGCCTGTGGTTTTTAGTGGGTCTCCGCCTCGCCGTGGCGGTCCAGACCCTGATTTCCATGGAGCGGATTCCTCCCGATCAGAGGAAATCCGCCATTGCTGGAGGCGCTAACCCAGAAGTCCTGGGGAGAGGTGCCTTCTGTTCCACAAGTTGGGCTTCAGAAGGAAGTGCCATCAATGTCTCACTGCTCCTGCTGTTAAGCTGTGGGTGAACATATCAGATGACACAGTGATTCTTCAAACAGCTCTTGTTTATTCAGAGGCAAGAACAGAACTGAACTGAAGGGCTCAGTCAGCCTGCTTATATAGAGCTCCAGTACAACGTCACTGAACATCACTTTCGATCCTTCATTTGCATAAAAACTATCTGTCAGGGCCGCCTCAGGTCCCAGCTCACAAGAGACCAACGCCAAGTCCACTTTATTTACAAAAGTCTTTATTGAAGTACATTGTTTGTTCCACAGCCGAGGCGCGCAGCCCCACGTCTGTTACGCTTAGACCGCTGAAGTCCCCTCTGAATCAGTCCCGCCTCTACACCAGTTTAAGAGGCTTGTGCTGGTCCACCTCTTCCTGTCCTTCCTTTTCCGCAGGGTCTTTCTGCCCCCCTGGGTTCCTTCCCTCCTGCTTTCCCCTGACGCTGAGTCCCCAGACGCCTGTTCCCCCCTCCTCCGTGCTTTGGGACCAGGCTCCTCCTCCGGGCTCTCCGCATTTCCGCGCGCCTCCACATTTGAACTTGGCGCGCGTTCGCTACCCCTGACCTTCCTCTTGACAGTTACACTACTCTCTGTACTACTCTCCGCCCCTTCCGGCAGGACGTCTTGCCCCGATCTCCTTCCCCTCTCTGCTTCCTGCTCTGCTTCGTCTGTCACACTGGGAACTCCACCCTCTTCACTCCGTTCCGGCGGGGAAGCCGGCCCCGATCTCCAACTCCCACTCGGGGTTTCCCTGCTGCTCCCCTGCTCCTGACGAGTCCCCCCTGTGGCTCCCCTTGGCCTGACCAGGGGCACCCCCTTTTGGGAATCCTCCGATTCACTTGAAAGACTCATGGAAACCCTCAAGTCATTGTCATCCTCCTCCTCCTCGTTCCTGGATTCTTCCCCCTCGCTCTCAGTCTCCTCCCTCATCTGTGCCTCTCTCCCTGAACCCCTGACATCCATCCCCCCCTCGAAGCCCCCCCTTCCCCCCTCCCGCCCGTCGGGCGCAGGTTTTGGGAGCCGCGTCTCTGCGGGGGTAGATGCTGGATACAGTTCGTCTACTTCGATTTCCTCTGCTTCCAGCTCAGTGTATGTGTGCTTGAACTCGGGTTCGTCTCCCAAAGTGTTCTCGGTCTCCTCTCCCATTGTTACTTCGTCCGGTGCTGTTGGCCAAGGCCCCTCCCTCCACCTCCTGCGCCAGTCCTCCTCTGGTTGCTCGTCCAACCAATAAGAGGGTTCCGTCTCCACCCCCGAGCACGATCCCCTGGGGGGGCTCGATTCTGGCGTTCTCTCCTCCGCGGAAGAAAACCCCCGGAAAGTGCTGGCTGAAAGTGTGGGCGTAAAAAGCCAGTCGTCAAAGTACTCGGCTGGCATGGGCCTGTGTGGGAAAAGGGCATGGAACTCGTCCTTGAGAAGAGGCTCGTCCAAAGCGTAGTCCGGCACCCAACTGTTGGCGCTGGCTGGGGTACCCTCTCTGGCGAGAAAATATTCTACTCCCTCTTCCCCCCATCTCGAGTCCAGAATCTCTGTGACCTCGTTGATTGGTTCGGCCCTAGGTGACCTCCCCCTCTTGGGTGACTCTCTGCGTGGTTCTGGTGCCGTCCCTGACTCCTGAAATCTGTGTGGGGCCTTGTAGGGGGTGAGCACCGACCTATGAAAGACCGGGTGCATTCTGGAACCTTCGGGGAGGGCCAGTCGAAACGCTACGGGATTGATCCTGGCCTCAACTTGGTATGGCCCTAGCTGCCTGTGTCCTAGCTTCTTCTTAGCTAACGACTTGGCCGGCACCGCTTGGGCCGCTAACCATACCCAGTCCCCCACCTGGATGTCTTCTCCCGCCCTCCTGTGTTTGTCCGCCTGCACCTTATAGGCTTGTTTAGCTAGCTCCAAATGTCTCCGCAGCTCCTCGTGCACCTCTTGCAGTTCTGCTGCGAAATGGTCGGCCCCCTGCAGCGCCCCCTCCCCCGTCGTTACGAACCCCGGGAAGGTTCTGGGATGTCGTCCATTGTTAGCGAAGAACGGCGTCACCCCCGTCAACGCGTGCTTCGTGTTGTTGTAGGCAAACTCAGCCATCGGCAGGTAATCCACCCAAGCTGCGGGTCGCTGATTGGCGTAACATCTCAGGTACTGCTGCATGATAGCGTTGACCCTCTCTGCTTGACCGTTGGTCTGTGGATGTCTCACCGACGATAGGTTGATCTTGACGTGCAGGATACCTAGGAGCTTCTGCCAGAAACTGGAAACAAACTGGCGCCCCCTGTCGGACAGGATGGACCGTGGCAGCCCATGCACTTTGAACACGTGGTCGATGAAGAGTTTGGCGGTCTGTTCCGCTGTCGCCACCTTCGCGCAAGGAATGAAGTGCGCCATCTTGGTGAACAGGTCCACAACCACCAGTACCGCCGTCTTGCCTCGGGAACTGGGCAGATCAGTAACAAAGTCCAGCGCTACCCGCTCCCACGGTTGCAGTGGCGTCTCCAGCGGTTCCAGTAGTCCGGCTGGCTTCTGGTGCACTGGCTTGGACCTTTGACAGGTGTCACATCTGGCGACGTAATCTGCGATCTCTCCTCGCATTTGGGGCCACCAAAAGTCCCTGGCTACCAGTTCTGCTGTCTTCTCCTTGCCGAAATGGCCCGCGCTGGGTGCGTCGTGCAACTGGTGCAGAACCTTTGCGCGGAGATCGTCCCCTGGCACGTAGAGGGCACCTTTGCGAGTTAACAGCCCGTCGCGTATCTGGAACTCGTCATCTCTCGTTGTACCTCTGCGCAGCTCTTCCATCTTGGATTGTGCAAACTGATCCGTCTGCAGCGCGCGTCGCACCGCGTCCAGGTCGACGGCGACTGAAGCGCACGCCCACGCCTGCGGTGCGAAAATGTGCTTGGCTGCTACTGTTGCCGCTTCCTCGAGATATTGCGGTTTCCTTGAGAGCGCATCGGCTATGACATTGGAGTCCCCCGGGATGTACTCTATTCGGAAGTCGAAATCCGCGAAGAATTCCACCCAGCGCATGTGCCTCTGGCTCTGGAGCTTCGCCGTGCGCCAATACTCTAAGTTCTTGTGGTCCGTGCGGACCTGCACGGTGTGCTTGGCTCCTATGAGGAAGTGCCGCCACGCTTTGAAAGCCGCGTGAATGGCCAACAACTCCCTGTCCCAGATGGTGTAGTTTTGTTCCGCCTTGCTGAG
Source organism: Podarcis muralis (assembly GCF_964188315.1). NCBI lineage: Eukaryota > Metazoa > Chordata > Lepidosauria > Squamata > Lacertidae > Podarcis > Podarcis muralis. The sequence continues at coordinate 1,051,661 of NC_135659.1, forward strand.
CTTCCGGGAGTAGAAAGCACAGGGCCTCCAGTGCCCTTGCGGATCTTCCTGCAAAAGGACGGCCCCTACCGCTCTGTCTGAGGCGTCCGTCTCGACCCGCATGGGCCTGCCGGGATTCACGTGCAGCAGCTGTTCCTCGGAGGCGAAGAGGCTTTTAAGCTTCTGAAAAGAGCGCTCCGCCTGGTCCGTCCAAGTGAACTTCTTCTTCTTGGAACTGAGAGTGTCCGTGATTGCTGCTGTCTCCTTCGCGAAACCCCTGATGAACTTGCGGTAAAAGTTGGCGAAACCGATGAACCTCTGGACTTCCTTCCGATTGCGCGGGCTCTTCCAGTCCAACACCGCGCGGACCTTGACGCTGTCCATGGCCAGCCCCTTGTCGGACAGCTTGTAGCCCAGGAAATCCACCTCCGTCACATCGAACTGGCACTTCTCCAACTTGGCGTAGAGTCTGTGTTCCCGTAGTCTCTGCAGGACCTCCTTTACGTCTCTCTCGTGAGCCTCCGGCGATTCTGAGAAGATCAGGATGTCGTCGAGGAAGCACACGCACTTCTTGTAGAGGAGTCCCGCTAGCACGTGATGCATAAAGGCTTGGAAGCAGTGGGATCCATTTTGGAGACCAAAAGGCATAACTCTGTATTCATACGTGCCCAGAGGCGTGAACATGGCCGTCTTCCACTCATCGCCCTCACGCATGCGTATGAGATTGTACGCTCCGCGCAGATCCAACTTGGTGAAGATCCTCCCCTTCCGCACGGTCGCTAGGAGGTCGTCAATCTTGGGCATGGGAAAGGCCTTGGGCTTTGTCATCGAGTTTATGGCTCGATAGTCCACAATGAGTCTCTTCTGGGGCGTGTCCTCCTTCTTCACAAAAAACACAGGACTGCCCCCCACCGCTTTGGATTCCCGAATGAATCCGCGCTTCAAATTGTGCTCTATGAACTCCCTGAGTTCTTGCATCTCATCTTCAGACATGGAATACAGCTTTGCAGTCGGCAGCTTCGCCCCCGGCAACAGGTCAATCGCACAGTCGTAAGGCCTGTGGGGTGGCAGCTGGTCAGCTTCCTTCTCGCAGAAAACCTCCAAAAATCCCTCGTACTTGCGGGGGACTGCCTGCACCATGCCTAGTTGCAGTTGCTGCCCAGCTTCCTCCCCTTGGCTGGACTGGATGCAATGTTGAGCACAGTACGATGAGCAAAAGGTGAGCTGTCGCTGGTACCACGCCACTGCTGGACTGTGTCTCTCTAGCCAGCTCATGCCTAACACTATAGGCGTGTCTGATAGGCGGGTGACGTTGAAGCTAATGACTTCTCGATGATTCCCAATCTGCATCACCATGGGTGGCGTCTGTTGTACAACTTGCCCGCCTAGCAACTTCCTGCCATCGACCGTGACGATGTTCAGGGGCGTCGTAGCTGGCAGAAGCGCTATGCGATGCTGCTTGACGAACTGCACCCCCACAAAGTCCGCGTTGCTTCCAGAGTCGATTGTAATGGGGACTTCCAGGGTGGGTCCATTCGGCAACTGGAGTGTTGCAGTGAGCTGCACCGCTGGCTTAGGTGGTAAGGGGTCTGTGTGCTGCAAAATCGCTGGGGACTGCTCTACAGACTCGCCTGGCTGAGCCCCAGCATCGCTGTCTCCAGCCAGGCACTGTCGTTTCCCTGAAACTGCTCCTCGTGAAGTACGTCTGCTGCGACCGTTGCTAAAGCTGCAGTGTGTTTCTGGAGCCTCTGGGGACACTCTTTAGCCATGTGCTGTGCACTATCACAGATGTAACATTTCCTGTTCCCTCTAGGAGGCTTCGCCTTGACTGCACCGGACGTTGGGGCTCTGGCTGCTGTCTGAGCTCTAGCACCGCCAAGCTCCATTGGTTCCTCCCCCTGCCGCATTAGAGGCGAAGGATGTGCCTGGCCGAACTCCCTGGGGATAAAAGGAGGTGCCCTCGCTGGCGCACACACCTGGCGACCTTCCTCACTGTGCCAAGGACGTTCTTCGTGTCGTATTCCAATCGCAAGAGCCCTCTGTACTACTTCTGCTAGGGTTTGAGGTCTGTCACCCCTGGCCAATTCATCTTTTATGGAGCTGTGGAGTCCCTCCCAGAACAAATCTCTCACTGGTTTGGAGTCTTTCTCCCAGCCCAATACAGTCAGCAATGCAAAAAAGCGCGAATGGTACTGACGCACAGTGGCTTTGCCTTGTCTGAGTCCGTGCATCTCTTGGCGCGCAACATCAACATCCACGGTGGACTGGAAACAAGCGTCCATCACTTTGATAAATTCATCAGAATCGCGGCGGGCAGGACCATCTTCACGCCACAAATTGCGCAGCCACGCTCTGGCGTCTCCATGCAAATGAGTCACAATAAAACCCACTTTCTCCTCCTCATCTTTAAAGTCATTGCGAAGCAAATGCAGTGCATACAGGACATCTGCTCTGAAACTGGGGTAGTGCTTCAGGTTCCCATCGAAGTGGGCGACCAAACTGCCCCCCCCCGCCTTCCAAGTCCAATTCCCTCTGATCTGGACCCTGGGAACCCCTCTCTGCATGCACGCTCCCACCTGGCTTGCAGATCCTGGCATCGCTTCTCCGCATCGTCACTCTTCTTCTGAGAGGCTATTACTGCAGTGGAGAGCTCGGTGACTGCGTTCCGTAGTGCTGTCAACTGTTCCTCCGCACTCATGGTTGCCACACTTCGTGAGCTTTGCAAAAAAAGGAGAGGGGACTTACTGTCAGGGCCGCCTCAGGTCCCAGCTCACAAGAGACCAACGCCAAGTCCACTTTATTTACAAAAGTCTTTATTGAAGTACATTGTTTGTTCCACAGCCGAGGCGCGCAGCCCCACGTCTGTTACGCTTAGACCGCTGAAGTCCCCTCTGAATCAGTCCCGCCTCTACACCAGTTTAAGAGGCTTGTGCTGGTCCACCTCTTCCTGTCCTTCCTTTTCCGCAGGGTCTTTCTGCCCCCCTGGGTTCCTTCCCTCCTGCTTTCCCCTGACGCTGAGTTCCCAGGCGCCTGTTCCCCCCTCCTCCGTGCTTTGGGACCAGGCTCCTCCTCCGGGCTCTCCGCATTTCCGCGCGCCTCCACATTTGAACTTGGTGCGTGTTCGCTACCCCTGACCTTCCTCTTGACAGTTACACTACTCTCTGTACTATTCTCCGCCCCTTCCGGCAGGACGTCTTGCCCCGATCTCCTTCCCCTCTCTGCTTCCTGCTCTGCTTCGTCTGTCACACTGGGAACTCCACCCTCTTCACTCCGTTCCGGCGGGGAAGCCGGCCCCGATCTCCAACTCCCACTCGGGGTTTCCCTGCTGCTCCCCTGCTCCTGACGAGTCCCCCCTGTGGCTCCCCTTGGCCTGACCAGGGGCGCCCCCTTTTGGGAATCCTCCGATTCACTTGAAAGACTCATGGAAACCCTCAAGTCATTGTCATCCTCCTCCTCCTCGTTCCTGGATTCTTCCCCCTCGCTCTCAGTCTCCTCCCTCATCTGTGCCTCTCTCCCTGAACCCCTGACACTATCCAATCACTGAACGTCACTTTCGATCCTTCATTTGCATAACTATCTACAGTATCCCCCTGCTGGCCCAGGGTGAGAACTTCAGTACATAACACCACTCCCCACCGAGATAAGGCATTAGTTACAATCGTAATGGTTTCCTTATATACAGCACTACACGTAATGGTTCAATTAGGCACAAAAGCATATCGGTTACATTTCACATACCTCCACATACTTAGACCAACAGTGATACATGTCCAACAACATAGTCCTTTAAATAAGTTGGGCGCTTGGAAACTCTGCCAGACCGCCGGGGACTGGTAGCCAAGTCCGGGGGGGCCACCCAATTCTTGCTGAGGCTGTGGTGCGACCCTAGGTGGCGTTGAAACCAAGTCCCCTGGCTCCACTGCTGTGGGTGGAACCTCCGCAAGTGGAGTTGGCGGAATGTCAGGCACTGCAGTGGTCTGAGGCTGTGGTAAGTCTGGCAGACCATCTGAAGTGGCTTGGTTCGGCTCCACACCCGCAGTTTGTGAGAGAGGTGTAGGTGGAGCCTCACCATCTGTAAGTGTCTGTTCCGGAGCCACGAGGGCAGTTGGGGGCACCGTGGTAGTGTCTAAGTCCCCAACCCTGCGCCTAAGCTGGTCTATGAGCTGTCCTTCTTCGAGTGCCACCTGGTACGAGCGAGGTCCAGTGACTCCCACTACTGTGGCTGGCACCCAAGGAACCCCCACAAAGTTCTGGGCAAAGACCTGGTTTCCTGGAACAAATGACCGTGGTGCTTTGGCACAGCCTGGGGGTTTGGCCACGGCAAAGTCTGGGTGCAGCCGGTCGAGCTGGGACCCGAGGCGGCAGCCCATAAGCAGTTTGGCAGGACTCTGTCCTGTGGCCACATGAGGGGTGATGTCTTGTACGAACAAGTATTCGGCGATCCACTCGTGCCAGTCTCCCCGGTCCAGGCGCGCCAGTGCCTCTTTTGTCGAGCGCACCATTCTCTCTGTTTGCCCGTTGCTGGACGGATGAAATGGTGCCGTTAGGGCACGGCGGATGCCCAGTCCCTAAAGGTACCGCTCAAAAGTGCCTGACATGAAATGTGGTCCGTTGTCAGAGACAAGGACATCAGGACACCCATGCATCGCAAAGAGGCCTCGCAGCATCTGGATGACGGCCTCGGTAGTAGTGGAGGGCATCAGGGCCACCTCCAGCCATTTGGAATAGGCGTCCACCACTACCATAAAGGTCTGGCCGTGAAAGGGGCCGGCCAGATCAATGTGCACCCTCAACCAGGGTGTCTTGGGCGTCTCCCAGGTGTGTCCCTTAGCTGCCGGTGGCGCAGGCCTCGATTCTTGGCACGCTTGACAGGCGGAAACCCAGGCAGTGCATCGTCCATGTTAGGCCACTAGACGTAACACCGAGCGAACGCCTTCATTTTGACGATTCCTGGGTGGCCAACGTGCAGAGCCTCAAGGACGCGTTGACAGAGTCACGACGCGGTCTCCCCACAGCAGACAGTCGCGAGGAGCCAAGAGTTCATGTTGTCTGGTTGCGAAGGGCTGGAACTCCAATGCAAAGGGCCCTTGTGGCCACCCCCTCCACACCCAGTTGAGCACACAGCTGATGGTGCGATCCTCGGCAGATGCGGAGACCACAGTGGCAGCCGTTACAGGTGGTGCAGGAAGATCCTCAATCAGGAGGAGTGATGAAGCAGGAGCCTGGTCTTCCACAAACGCTGGAAGAGGGCAACGGCTGAGGGCGTCGGCATGGCCCATTGATTTCCCCGGGCGATGGATGAGCCGGTAGTGGTAGGCAGCCAGGAAAACAGTCCATCACAGCATGCGCGGCGAGAGGACCGGTGGAGTTGGATGATCACCGGCGACAAGGCCCAGGAGTGGCTTGTGGTCGGTGATGAGGTCAAAAGTCCTGCCATAGAGGTATTCATGGAACTTCTTCAGTCCAGCCACAAGTGCCAGTGCCTCCTTGTTAAGCTGGCTGTAATTCCGTTCAGTCAGAGTTAGCGTCCTGGAAAGGTAGGCGAGCGGTGCTTCTTTTCCGTCTGGAAAACAGTGGCTAAGGACAGCACCGATGCCAAAAGGTGAGGCGTTGCAGGCAAGGACCAGCGGCCTGGCTTCACTGTACTGTACCAGCACACTGTCCGATGAAAGGAGAGCCTTGACCGCGTTGAAGGCGGCCGTCTCCCGATGACCCCAGGACCAAGGTGTCTTCGTGCTGAGGAGTCGGTGAAGAGGCTCAGCCACCGTGGCTTTGTGGGGCAGGAACATGTTATAAAAGTTCAGCAGTCCCAGGAACGCCTGCAACTCCGTCTTGTTCTTTGGGATGGGGGCCTGCTAGATACCGCAGATCTTGGATGTGGTCGGGTGAAGGCCAGAGGCGTCGATAAGATAGCCCAGGAAGTCCACCTGTGGAACGGCGATCTGGCACTTCTCCCTCTTTACCTTGAGCCCGGCCTCCTGGAACCTGGTCAGCACGGCACGGAGGCGTTCGAACAGCTGCTGGTGTGAGTCTGCGGACACCAAGACGTCATCAAAATGTGGTACCACGCCCGGAAGCCCTTGCAGGAGACGCTCCATAAGGCTTTGGAAGATGCCAGGAGCCACACTCACCCCGAACTGCAACCAGTGGCAACGGAATGCCCCTCGGTGGGTGACGATCGTCTGGGCTTCAGCAGTGGCATCATCGACGGGCAGTTGTTGATAGGCTTGGGCAAGGTCCAGCTTAGCGAGGACCTTACCCTCACCCAGGGAATGCAGCAGATGTTGGACAACAGGAACCGGATAAGCGTGCTGCTGAAGTGCCTTGTTGATCGTGCACTTGTAGTCAGCGTAGATTCTCACCGACCCATCTGGCTTGACAGGCGTGACGATGGGGGTTTCCCACTTGGCATGGTCAACCGGCTCCAAAACTCCTTGGGCGATCAGCTTGTCCAGTTGTTCGTCCACCTTAGCCTTGAGAGCAAAGGGAGCCCGGCGTGGCTTTAGCTTGATGGGGGCGACTTGTGGATCAAGGCTAAAGGAGATGGGCGTACCTGTATATTGCCCCAAAGTGCTGTCAAAAACCTCAGCAAAGTCTTTGACCAGACCCTCAGTCTCTGCGTTAGAGATGCAGTTGATGCCGGTGACTTCCAGGCCGAGGGCATCAAACCAGTCTAGCCCTAGGAGGCTTGGCCGCTGACCTTCGACCACTACCAGTCGGAGCAGGCCTGAAAAATCCTTGAAGGCGATCCAGAACCGGCCAACGCCTACCACGGGAATGTCGTTTCCCTGGTAGTCTCTCAGGTGTATGCGGTGAGAGTCGAGTTGCCTTTTGGACACTCTGGGTACCAGTCTTTTGATGGTGCTCCAAGACACGATGGACAGAGCAGACCCGGTGTCGATTTCCATGTCACATGGAGCTCCTTCAATGAGCACTGTGACTTTCAGCTTGCGTCGCGTAGGCGAATCGGTTTGGCCAATCGTGGTTCCAGACGGGCAGCGGCAGTTTGTGAGAGCGAAACAGCTTTCCTTGGCGGACTGGAGTGACGACTTGGACTTGTGAGTCAGTGAAGGGGGGGGTGTCAGACGGAGCCGATCAACAGACCTTAGCGATGTGGCCCCTTCTGGAACACTTCTGACAGATGGCATCTCTGAATCGACACTTGGCACAGGAATGGTTGCCTCCGCAGCCGGCACATTCCGCTTGGCCCTTGGACTTCTTTTGGAACTTCCTGCACTCCCACTTTGTCTGGTGCACGTCATCGTCTTCACTGGAGGATGCCTCATCACTGCTGGCCTCTTCATGATGCACTGGAACTGGCTTCCTAGCAAGACGCGGGCTGCTGGGTGAGAACTTCAGTACATAACACCTGCCTTCTATGAAATCCTGAAGAGCCTGAGAAGCAGTGGCCCCTTATTTTCTCTATGGGTAGCATGTGGCAGGGAGGGAAGGTTGTTTGCAGGAGGGAGCAGCATGAGGCACTGCTGCCGCCTTTCCAAGAGAGAAATCCTTTGTCCTTCCCACCTCCCAGAGGGACATGTAGTTTTTTGCACTTCCCAGTTGGGCTTTGCAGTGAGGTGCTGCTTCTGCAAAACCCAGAACAAGGTCAAAGCCACTGTCTTCCCTGAATTCTAAGCATGTGATTTGTGTTCCATGAAATGGAGGGTTAATAGCAGCCATGACTAATGAAGCAGTGGTGATGATGTGTGACTGTGGCAACTCCTGCAGCACTACTATGGCACGATGTATATGCGTGCAGCAGCAAGCATATTCTCCTGTAAATATGTAATTATAACTTAGAAGAACCCTGGGTCCTGCAGTCTTTCTAAACAGCAAACACCTTCCCGTGGGTGCTGGGTGGGGAGAGAGGAAACCGTAAGTGGCAGACAGCCCTGCCATCCTAATCAACTTGTCTGGACTCTGTCACAAGCGGCTTATCCTCACTCACTTGGCCACAGTGTCAACGGCTGGTTTGATAGCAAAATAAAAATAGAGGTTGGTTTTATCACACTGGTATGTCCAACCTCTGGACAGTTTCATCCAGCAGCTTCATTTGGCATCCCAGAGGTGATAGCACTGATACTTTCAGGACATTTCCAAAGTAGCACAGAAACTTGGCCAACATGGTCTGTGGGGGCAACTTAACTTTTAAAACTCTGTTTCTTTCAAGATTCCACAAGCAGTTTGCCAGAATTTGCCACCCTAAAGTATTAAAAACTGCTGAGAGTTCTAAAGACCATAATGCAATAATGATTTGTGGATCTCGTGAGATTTGTGAGAGAACATAACATAGCGGATAATTTGTGAGACTGCAGCTGCCTCCCTCCCTTCCTGCGACTTCCATGGGTCCATTTACAACCAACTGCCCACAGAGTGTGAAAGTAATCTGTACATATCAGCATATTTGCATTGAGAAGTACAATGCCTATGGACATAAAGGTTGTGTTTGTCTGCAATAGTGACTAGCCGTTGGTAGGCCTCTACTCCTTTAAGATGTCCTTTAAGAACATCTAAGCTAGTGGTGATAACTACGGTACTTCTTGGGGAAGTGACTTCCCAAAGGAATTGGATTCCTTGGGTAAGAAGCTGGAAGTAGACCAGGAAGCATCTGAAATTTTGTCAGTAGAAAATCTGCTCTGTTGTAAGTCTGATTCATTTCCTCTTGTTCTTCAGTGCTTTCACTGTCATGCTATTGAGGACAAGTTGAACTGTCAAGGAATTACAGAGAGACTAGGCAGGATATGAAGGAAATGGGACCTGCAGGTCTAGAGAGCCAGTGTGGTGTAGTAGTTAAGAGCGGTGGACTCATAATCTGGTAAACCGGGTTCGCTTCCCCGCTCCTCCACCTGCAGCTGCTGGGTGACCTTGGGCTAGTCACACTTCTCTGAAGTCTCTCAGCCCCACTCACCTCACAGAGTGTTTGTTGTGGGGGAGGAAGGGAAAGGAGATTGTTAGCCGCTTTGAGACTCCTGAAGGGGAGTGAAAGGCGGGATATCAAATCCAAACTCCTCCTCCTCCTCCTCCTCCTCTTCTTCTTCTTCTTCTTCTTCTTCTTCTTCTTCTTCTTCTAGTTTACAGCCAGAAAAGCATTTGATGTCTCAGCTTTTGAGAGGAGTTGAATAGTGGGCCTTAGCACTGTTTCTTCTGCTCCTGCTCCCCAGACTTGCCTACTAGTGCAGTGGCTAGCTAACCCCATGGCAATTGTGCCATGGGGTTGAAATCTGGTGTTTTTATTCCAAGGCTCAAAATGGCTTGTCCCTATTTTTCCAGAGCATGTGGATTTCTTAGCCACCAAAATGTGTAGTCACCCTGGAGACCGGACTCTGCCACGTTGGCCGCAGCTTTTGGCATGTGAGAGCAAAGACCGCGTGCGCCTTCTCCTTTGCTTGAGGTTCTGCCTCTGGTGTTTGATGTGAGGCAAATGGGCCAGGAAGGAAGGCTCCATTTCGCCTGTTATCCTATGCACAAGAGAGAGTTTTAGTGCGCTCCCGGCAGCTGATAATGTTGCAGTCAAGCTGGAAAGCCTAAGCATGTCTGCTCTAATTCGAAAATAGCCTAAAATATTAAAAGGCAGATACCTGATCCACACAGTGTCAGGCAGGACTTCAGTTCTAAGAGTAACTGAGATGGCAGCTGCTGCTTTGTTGCGTTCTCTCCCCCTGCCCGGTTGGTGCTTGGGGTACACTGGCTGTACACGTTCTCTGCTGCTGATATGGGAGATGCCAGTGGCTATTGCTGTTGAGTGTCAGCAAGAGGATGGTGCTGAATGTGCTATCAGGGTGTTTTTTTCTTCTCCCTGTCAGGATACCAGCACCAAAGTAATTTGCCTGAGGTTCTGAGCTTGGGTTACATGGTGTCTGAACCTCTTGAGCTTTCAGAGTCACTTTGCTTTTGTGATGAAGCAACTATTCTGTGTTTACAAATGCCATGACAGCAAGCCATGTTGGGAATCTCAGGTGAGATACACTTACAGTGAAGTTGCTCCCAGTTTGCACACTCATTCAAGGAATAACAATTTCAGGTTTGTTCCAAATCTATTAAATATTTAGGTATGTTAATGTCAAGAGATGAAACACAGTTAGTTACAGTTCATATGAATAAATTAATAAAAGAGGCTTCTTCAGATATCGATAGGTGGGAGTCATTGAACCTTACCCTTTGGGCGAATGCTCTCAAAATGAATATTATTCCCAGATTCATTTATATCTTGATAGGACTTCCAGTTTTTATATCTGGATCATATTTTCAAAAGATAAACTCATTGTTCATTGAAATGCCTTTGGGGCTCAGCAGCACCGAGAATATCCTTGCAGAGAATGCAGCTACAAATTAAAGAAGGCGGTTTCGAAATCCCAAATTTGGAATTATATAATTATGTTTACCTACGGTCAAGTACTAAATATTGGAATTCCACTGTTGGCCATAATTTTCCAATGCGGGCAACGCTAGAATATATGTACATAGCACCTTTGGTTGGTTGGACAATACTAGGATTAAAATATCTGAAATGTCAGGGGACTCTGGAAACAATTAAATCACAGAAGAATATGGAATACATTGGCTAATAAAAACAAATTTGTTCCACTTTTACATGCTAAACTTACCTGTGGGGAAACCCCACACTAAGAACTGCAAAAAAAAGATGGTGATATGGAAAAATTGGATGGAAGAAGGTGTACTGACATTGGACCAACTGATAGATGAGGAAGATGAATTTTATGCTTTTGCTGTTTAAGACAAAAATATCACCTATCAGATGCAGCCCAGTGACAATATCTTCAAGTACAACATCTCATAACAAGTGTGTTTGAGCCATCACCCCTTTCAGCTTCTGAGACACCTGAAATATTGGAGCAATTGGACAACTATTCATAAATAAAAAGCCAGCAATTACTTTTTATAGATATCTATTAAGAATACACAAGTTCAATATGCAGACTGCAAGAGATGATTGTAATAAAGAATTGGAATTTTCAATATTACTCAGACAGTGGGAAAATGTTTTAAAATGTTTTAGCTTCAATACCCAAGGTGTCATTAGATTTAAAATTAAAACTAATACATCAGAAAATAATATTTAGAGTTTATTGGACTCCTTTACGGTTGTATAAAAAAGGGGTAGCTAAGATAGCTAAGGGGACGCGGGTGGCGCTGTGGGTAAAAGCCTCAGCGCCTAGGGCTTGCCGATCGAAAGGTCGGCGGTTCGAATCCCCACGGCGGGGTGCCCTCCCGCTGCTCGGTCCCAGCACCTGCCAACCTAGCAGTTCGAAAGCACCCCTGGGTGCAAGTAGATAAATAGGGACCGCTTACCAGCGGGAAGGTAAACGACGTTTCCGTGTGCTGCGCTGGCTTGCCAGATGCAGCTTGTCATGCTGGCCACGTGACCCGGAAGTGTCTTCGGACAGCGCTGGCCCCCGGCCTCTTAAGTGAGATGGGCGCACAACCCCAGAGTCTGTCAAGACTGGCCCGTACGGGCAGGGGTACCTTTACCTTTTTAAGATAGCTAAGTGTTGGAGATGTGGCAAGGACAATGCCTCTCTGAAACACATGTTTGTACAGTGCTCTTTATTTAACAAGTTCTAGGAGAAAATGCTGGACTGTGTAACTATGACTATGCAGAAAAAGTTAAATCTTTCAGTGGAGAATATTTTATTGAACTATATACTTGCTGTATGGAAATTTTCAACGGGACAATGGAAATGGATTTTCTGTGCCCGAAAGATGGCCAAGAGATTGATATTGAGGAATTGGAAAAATGAAGCTTTGATATCATTCAATCAATGGACTGACTATATGACATCACTGACAATTTATGAACAGACTGCTGACAGGTGCATAAATAAATATGGATAAATACGATAACATTTGGAATGAGTTTATACAAAATGCAGTAGGCTATTAATATTTACATAAGCACTAGGACAATAACACTATGCCAATTTATATAAGAATGTATGGGAAAATTGTATATTGCTTCCCCCCTCCAAATTTCCACTTTTATATGTATCTTTGTTGTTGTTGTTTTTGTCCCTCTCACTCTTCCTTTTTTCTGTATCACTATATTTCTTTTGATTGAAATCACCCTAATAAAATATAAATATTTAAAAAGTTGCTCCCAGTTCCAGTAACCACATGAAGGAGCTTAAGGTCCAAATAGTTTTTACTGTTGCAGAAGATAAGGCTTAGTAAAACTGTTCTGGACGTGGATATATACAATTTGTAGGCTTTTGCAGATACAGATATATATATCGATACATACAATTCCAAAGTATCTCCATTGCTCCAGATAAACTCCAGCAATGCTTGACAACTAACACCAACAGACGGCTAACAAACATTACTGAACTGACATACATTAATCACAGATATAGTTGGGGCACTGGGCTGTTAGCAAAGCAACTGGAATGGCTAATCTTTCACATCCATGGGGTGATTTACACTTATGAAGGAAAGCAACCCCTTTTCATGTCCAGTTATTCCAACAAGGCATTGCAAGCAAAAGCAATTTAAGAATTTCCAAAAAGGAAGGGGTTGAACTTGAAAACAGAGAGATTCTTTTCAGTGATCTAGGATTCACCCCAATATCTTAACTGACTTGAACACAAACTTGAATTAAACCTCTGCAAGTCAAATACTGGTTTAACAGTGAATGAGGTTCTTTTAGTCTTAAGGTGCTTCAGTCCCCAAGAGAGAAAGGAAGAAAGGGGGTTCATATTATATTTTCTGAGACGCTATTGCAGCAGCAGCAAGAGGAATAGAGGATAGAGGGTTCTTCAGCTGGTACAGTGGTACCTCTGGTTACAAACTTAATTTGTTCCGGAGGTCCATTCTTAACCTGAAACTGTTCTTAACCTGAGGTACCACCTTGCCTAATGGAGCCTCCAGCTGCCACTGCACCGCCACCGCGCAATTTCTGTTCTCATCCTGGGTCAAAGTTCTTAACCCGAGGTACTACTTCCAGATTAGTGGAGTCTGTAACCCGAAGTGTTTGTAACCCGAGGTGTTTGTAACCTGAGGTACCACTGTAATTCTGTCTATTTTTCAACTGCCTAGGTAGAGGACTGTCCACTGGGACAGCATCCAGCAACTGGGTCCTGGAAGCAGTGTAGGATTGAAGGGCATTACAACACTTTTCTAGCTACCCATTCCTTGTGGTTGTCCCCATGGAGAGCTCTGGAAAGAAAGGTGTGACTTCTCTCCCACATGCTTGGCTCTTACAAGAGGTGCAAAAAGTCCATAGTGAGAAATGGTCCTCCTTTTCTCTCTCTTGTTCTCCATGTTTGCTCTTGCATCTCAGCAGGAGAAACACAAAAGTTGTCTCCTCTCTCAAAGTGAGGTTGAAGAAGAAAGAAGGAAATGAGGCCCTTATCCCTAAGAGTATCAGTCTAGACTGGAGGGAAGGTCAGCCCAGGTTAGGTCAGAAAGGTCAGTCTAGGAAACTTTTTTTAAATAATAATTTTTATTAACCGACCAATCAAATCAAATCAAATCAAATCACATCACATAAATTCCGAATTACAAAGCCAAATTTTAAATTTTTTGTTGAGGGGACACATATTTCAAGTTCCGAAGGGGGATTCCAATCATCTTCTTGCTGCTGCGTTAATATCCAAATCAGTCCAAATAAAGTTCATAATTCTATCCAGACTTATCTTGCTGTTTCCACATCTCATCTTGTTCGTATATATTTTTTTATTTTTTTATTTATGATCTCTTCTGATAATCTCCTTAAGCTGATAAACCCCAATTGTAATCCTGTGTGAATTTTCCGTTCGTCCAATCCTCATATCGAGATGGTTTCCATATATCATTGTTTTCATAAATAACATCGCTCTTTCCATCATTTATCTCGCAAACTGTCAGGAGGAGGAGATTGAGGAGTCTCACACACAATACAAAAGCAGCTCTATTCCTCCTCCCAGACTCAAGTCCTTCGACAGAGCTTGCCAACATGGCGACGGTATTTTTAACTGCGTCATTCCAAAGCTCTTATACATTCCACAATCTTCTTAAAACATGCTTTGGTTAGAAAATTTATCTCCACACAGTCTTAAATCCACAGCTTAAGTCATTAAAACGACATTTCTGACTTGTGAGGGGGGGGGGATTCTTGTTTAATCACATAGAGGAAAGAAAGGAAAGTGTTTTTTCCCCTCCCCCATCCAGTCCCTTTGCCATACCGAGTCTTGGCGTATCTTCTCATGATTTATTCTTATTCCTCCGACTCGTCTTGTTTATCAGAGATCTCTTCAGTTAGCAGTCTTTACTCCCCCTCCTTCCTTGTAATATGTGTATTCCCTTCCTCCTAATTGATTCTTTTGAAGTTCTTGCAGCTAGCGGCGCGGATCAGAGACAGCGTCCAGGAGCACCAAGATCCACAGGAGGGCATTCTGCCTAGTGCCCCCATCCCCACAAATTTGGGGGTGGTATAGGGCACAGCAGGCAAGGGCAGCCCCCCCCAACCTTGGGGGGGTAGGGAGGCTATTTACTCCCATCACAGCCTCCTAATTACCTCGTGTGGGTCGGAGAGATGTTATTGTCAGCCATCTTCCAATGCGCCCCTAGCGGCTCCTCCTCAGTCTAGGAAACTTGGCAGTTCCTCTTTCTATCTGCTCTGTCCTAGGCAGACACATCAGCCTCCAGTGCAAGCTGAGTTGCATCCCAGTCTGGGGGGAGCATCTCATGCCTTTTCAAGGTGAACAGAACCTGGGACAGGAAAAGAGGGCAAAGGGTTCACCCCTCCTGGCAGTATCCAAATTGCCCTCCCTGCCTCTTCTGCACATGAATTTGCCTTGCCTTGCTCTGCATTTTGCTTCTCAGGCTTTGAGAAGCAGATGCAAGGCTTCTGTCAGGATCCTGCAGCCCTCCTGCCTCCTCTGAGGTGGGAAGTGCTTGCCTGGCTTGGGGAAGGAAGTGGGAAGGCTCTTGGACCCTGCCAGAGCATTTCGCCTCCCTTCCTAAGCCAGGCAGAAGCTTCCTGGGCTTTGGGAAGAAGGCGCAGGGCTCTGATTTAGGGAAAGAAAAAGGTCTCTGAACTGTGTTCTGGAGCGTTCTGCCAGGAAAAAAGCGCTGGGCGTGATGTTTGGCATGGGGAGCCAGTTTGTAGGTATCTGAAAGTTCATATTTTGATTACATGTTTTCTTGTTTCTCTGCTGTGCAGCTGAGAAAGTAACTTCGTTGGGAAAGGACTGGCACAAGTTCTGTTTGAAGTGTGAGCGCTGCAACAAGACCCTGACTCCTGGTGGGCATGCTGAGGTAAGAGTCCCACTGGACATGGCCTGCTGCATTGGGGTAGTTTCTGGGAGCGCTTGCCTTTGATCTGTTAACTGGGTGGATATATTTTGGCCAATAGCCTCTCTTCTGAATTCTGCCAACAAAGTGTTTACCCTCAAGATGTTTGGGGCAATTGTAGTGTCATGCAGGATAAGGTGTTCCAGCTCTTCACTGTCACAATTACCCAGAGTAACAATTGGGGCAGCACCTCCCAGTCTGTGAGGCTCCAGCGCAGTAGGCGCTTTCCAGTTCACAGGGTTGTGTGGGATTTGTTGCATGTTAAGATGGGCTTCCAATTTCACTTTGCACAAGGATAGTTCATCAGGAGTATCTTTTCAGTGGCAGAACAAGAAACAGGAATGACAAATTAGAAAGGAAAGAAATTATTCTACCTAATTCTGTGTTGCCTGAAAGCAAAAGCTTTTCATTTCCCCCCCCTAAGTTTCTGTGCCATTTCAGATAAGTTTATGAAATGATTTATGCCTATCTTTCCCCCTTTCTGTCTGTACGTGTAATTACTCCATTTGAATCTGGAGAGTGGTTCCTCTTGTTGTTCCTTCTAAAAACTAAATAAGGAGGTTAAATCATACCTTAGACAATACCTTGATTAATTATAAAAATATTTTTGCTCCAAAGTGCTTGGCATATGCTCCTAAGCCTAGACTTCGAGTCATTGTAAATTGTTGGAAGGTGACTTCTACTCTTCCTTCCCACTTGGGAACCAGAAATTATTATTGCTTCAGCTCTTCTGCTCCTGGCCTAGGGGCACTTTGCTCAAGCAAACATCATTTATTCCCCAATTAATGTTGTAGAGAGAGCAGAAGGAAAGTGTATCTGGGTACTGCCCTATCAAGTGTGCCCACATAGAGAGCTGTAGGTAGGAATCATCTGCTTTCAAGGCATGAGGTTCCCCATTATGTGAAATCTGAGAAAAGTGACTCACCCGAGAAGCACTTTCTCTCTGAAGGTGTGTCTTAGCCAGCACACTGGAGTGCTTCCAGGGAGCTGGGATGGTTTCTCCCTGACTGCACCACGTCCCACACTTGGAGGAGTCACACCCAGCAATTTTCTTTCCATGCTTCACGTGGTGGGTGAGCTTCTCTCTTGTCTGCTAACTGATGACAAGCCTGCTGTTGCTACTGGAAGGTGGAAGGATGTTTTCTCAAGCTGTATTTGCTTTTCCTTCTATGGAAGTACAAGCAGTGCATTCCTCGCATTAAGGGAGAAATATGTTCATGCCTTATCACCATTTCCTCTCACAAATTGACTCCTGTTGACAGTTAAGTGCAGATACTGCCAATATTGTTTGCTATGCTTGTGATGTTCATGCTAGAGCAACACGGCACATTTACGTAGGTACTAGAGCACTGAATGAAACCTAATGAACAACTAAACATGCAATACCTGAATACGTCCTCATACATATGCATCTCAAAACCTCAATATAAACAAGTATAGACATGTTCCTCCTAGTTTTCCATGTGGAAATATGATACTCCTGTCACTAAAAATTGTGGATGATTGACAAATTCTCATCTTCAATTTGTTATAAGTATATGAAAACACACATGTAGCATCTGAAAAGGCCCATGTCAAAAAATTGCTGCTTTACAGCATAATCTGTTATTGCTGAATTATTTGCTTTGTTCATCTGTTTATAAAACTTAATAAACACAGTTTAAAAAAGAGAGGAGCAGGAAAGGTGCTGGTTTGCTGAAAGGTTATTCTGGTGCCCCAGGGCGATGAGGAGGCAGGGAGAGAACAAGCCTCTTTCTTCTCGCTGCAAGCTGCTGCTGCTACTGCTGCTTTGCCAGATGAGTAAAAGGAAGGATATTTGGCAGCTGGTGCAGATGGCTTTGGTAGGCCTGCCATATGAAAGGCGGCGCTTTGTCCTGGATCTTAGGCAAGTCAATCAGATTTTTTGCCAGCTCAGATTTTGATGTGAGCTGGATAATTCAGTTGACTTCAAAAGCTTGCATTTGATATTTGATATTTTGATTTGATTTTTTAAAAAATGCTTTATTGGTTTTTTTAAAAAAACTACACAACACAAAGTACTGGTAATCAACAGAAAGAAAAAAATAAACAAACATTCATTCCATAATTAGCGCTTGTTGTAGGTAAGTTTGTAGCTGGTTTCCACATGACCTCTGGTCCCTGCATTGTGGTTCCCAAATTACGTTATTTTTACTACACACTAAGCTTTATCTCTTCTAAGTTATTTTGATAACATTGCTTTTATAAAGTTCTCTTGTTACATGCAGAGTCAATCCAGACCTGCCAACGGATTTATGTTTTTGCAATGTTCATTTAAATAAACTGTACACATCCCACTCTCTATTAAATTTTTGATCAGTGACATCTCAAAACCTTGCTGATAGTCTGGCTAGTTCTGCATATTCTTGCATTTTGTTTTGCCAGTATAGCTTGAATGGGATAGCATCTCCTTTCCAACCCTCTGCAATTAAAATTCTACTGTAGCATACATGAAAATTATCCTAAATTTGTTTGGAATTTAGTTGTTCATTGTTCCTAGCAGGAAGGCTTCAGGCATTTTAGGGAAAGAACATTTTTTTTAATGTTTGTTGTAAATTATCTCCCAAAATTCTCTAATTCAGGAGTCGGCAAACTATGGCCCGGGGGCTGGATGCGGCCCACCAGGCTGGTAAATCCGGCCCATGGACACAGCCGCCCGCTTGGACGGTCCCCGCACTGAGCTAAACCGGTGCGGCGTTTCATTGAAAAGAAGCCACGAACACCTTGCCATGCGCGAGGACTGACTTCCGCCATGCTGGCACGGCTTTGGATTGGCTGCAGGAAGCTTCTGCAGCCATTCCGAAGCCTTGCCGTCTGCGCGCTGAGGTAAACCTGGTATTGTGACGGGCGCATTGTGACGGGCGCATCACCGCTCGGCGCTGCTGCTGGTGGCGCACTCAGCGGCTGGCTGGAGCAGCTTGAGGGCGAGCTGTGCACGGCCTGCCCGCCAACCTGGCCTCAGACGACGGGCTGCAGCACATGGTGCATGCCGCCTGGGAGCTCCGGGCGTACGGGCTTGTCAAGAACGCCGGTGAGTGGGCAGCACCGAGACGCGCTCCTGAGCACATGCAGAGTGCGTTCCTCCTCCAGGTCTGGAGGCAGCTGTAGGACCAGCTTGCAGGGTATTTATATTTTTCAAAATATAGTCTGGCTCCCCACAAGATCTCAGGGACGGTAGACTGGCCCCCTGATGAAAAGGTTTGCTGATGCCTGCTCTAACTCTTACAGTTTCCCCACATGTGGATTATTGTGCCTTCTGCCTCCCTGCATTTCCAACAGGTCTTTGGACTAGATTTAAACATTCTGGCCAGTTTGACAGGTGTTAAATACCACCTGTAGAGCATTTTCATGCAATTTTCTTTTAAATCATAACATGCAGTGAATTTTAAATTTTCCCTCCCAAGCCTCTCCCATGAGTCCATTTGGATATTATAGCCAAAGTCCCTAGCCCACTGCACCATTACGGATTTTACTTCTTCCTCCTTGTCCTCCCAGTCAAGGAGGAGCCTATACATTTTGGAGAATAAAGGTAAAGGTAAAGGGACCCCTGACCATTAGGTCCAGTCGTGACCGACTCTGGGGTTGCGGCGCTCATCTCGCTTTATTGGCCGAGGGAGCCGGCGTACAGCTTCCGGGTCACGTGGCCAGCATGACTAAGCCATGTTAGCGAAGTTCGTAACCCTAAGCATTTGTAACCCGAGGTACCACTCGATAATGATTTCCTAATCACATGGTTTGAGAAACCTTTATGCACTTTGGCCTTCTCATAACCTAGATAAGCATGCCAGCCGTATCTATTATCGAACCCTTCTAGGTCCAGTCTTTTTTAATGTCATCCACTCCTGTATCCTGGAAAGGCAAGCTGCTTCATGAGACAGTTTCAGATCCGGTACTGCAAACCCTCCCCTTTCTTTTATATCAATTAATAATTTGTGCTTTATACTAGGTTTTCTGCCATTCCAATAATAATAATAATAATAATAATAATAATAATAATAATAATAAATTTTATTTATACCCCGCCCTCCCCAGGCTGGGCTCAGGGCAGCTAACAAGCAATAATAAAAACAAGTTGAATGAATACAACTTAAAAACAAGATTAAAATACAACATTAAAATATTGAAACATTAAAATATTAAAATGCAACCTCATCACAGGAGGAGAAAAGGAAAAAGAAAGAGGGGGAGGGAATCAAATTGGCTCCAAGCCAAAGGCCAGGCGGAACAACTCTGTCTTACAGGCCCTGCGGAAAGAAATCAGATCCTGCAGGGCCCTGGTCTCATAAGGCAGAGCGTTCCACCAGGCCGGAGCCAGTGTTGAAAAGGCCCTGGCTCTGGTTGAAGCTAATCTAACTTCCTTAGGGCCCGGGACCACTAGGGTGTTGCTATTTATGGACCTTGAGACTCTCCGTGGGGCATACCGGGAGAGGAGGTCCCGAAGGTACGAGGGTCCAAGGCCGTGAAGGGCTTTAAAGGTCAAAAGCAGCACCTTAAATCTGACCCTGTACTCCACCGGGAGCCAGTGCAGCTTGAAAAGCACTGGGTGAATATGCTCCCATGGCAGAGACCCCGTGAGGAGCCTCGCTGCAGCATTCTGCACCCGCTGGAGTTTCTGGGTCAGCTTCAAGGGCAGCCCCGCGTAGAGCGAATTACAGTAGTCAAGCCTGGAGATGACCGTTGCATGGATCACTGTGGCCAGGTCGGGGAATAATAAATCTTAATATATCCTTCTGGCAATCTTTGAAGCAGCTCGCTGTTCCTATAACTGGGATGAGTTGAAACAAAAAGATCATTTTTGGAAGCACACTCATTTTTATCGTGGAAATTCTTCCCCAAAAGGAGATATTTAGCCTATTCCAGATTTCCAGTTTATTTTTTATCTCCTTCCAGGTGCTGGCATAATTAGCCTGAGATAAATTAATGTTCTTCACTGTGAGCCATATGCCCACATATTTAACTTTTTTGCTAATTTCCGGGTCACAGAACTCGTGTATTTCACTTTTTTCCTGGGCTTCCATATTTTTTGACCAATAATTTGACTCGAACTGAAGGATACCAAACAGTCTCCCAGCCACTTGTTGGCTTTTGCCACACTAGATTTTACTCTGAATATTTTTTCAGTTCCCTTAAGTATTTTGCCTTCTTGTAGCTCTAACCACTTGGCTAGCTCCTTAATAATTTGCTCATCTATAATCTCTTCGAAGGGACGCGGGTGGCGCTGTGGGTAAAAGCCTCAGCACCTAGGGCTTGCCGATCGAAAGGTCGGCGGTTCAAATCCCCGCAGCGGGGTGAGCTCCCATCGTTCGGTCCCAGCTCCTGCCCACCTAGCAGTTCGAAAGCACAAGTAGATAAATAGGGACCGCTTACCAGCGGGAAGGTAAACGGCGTTTTGTCTGCTGCGCTGGCTTGCCAGAGCAGCGATGTCACGCTGGCCACGTGACCCGGAAGTTTCTCTGGACAGCGCTGGCCCCTGGCCTATAGAGTAAGATGGGCGCACAACCCCAGAGTCTGTCAAGACTGGCCCGTACGGGCAGGGGTAGCTTATAATCTCTTCGGTCTCTTAGGGGATACCTCTTAATCTCAGAGTCAACTCAATTAATTTGGCGTTTTGGTCGATTTTATTTCCCATCCTTTCAAGTTTGTCATCTATTATTTGGTGTTCTCATCACTACTGTCTATATGTGGGTTTTTTTGTTCTTTTTGCCATGCCTTTGCTCTAACTTTGTGATTTTCTAAATATCCCTGGAAACTGTGTGCGTATTTTATGTTCTCAGTATCTTTTAAAAATATTGATGTATTGTTTTTAAATTTTACAACAAGCACTTTGTGAGTGGATGGCAAATTTAGAATCTCAAATAAAATAACAAAACCTTTTGGCATCTCCAGATTCTTTATAGACTCAAGTTCAAATGAAATAGTCAGTGCCCTCCCTTTATGATTTAGTGATTTATCAGCCTTCAGTGAACAATTGTTTGAAACTAATAATCTTTTCTTAACACTGGCTAATCTAACAGTTGCCATTTCTGTCTTAGCACGATGGAAAGCCGTATTGTCACAAACCCTGTTACGCAACATTATTTGGACCAAAAGGTAGGTTTTTCTTTCCGGGTGGTTTGACCGTTTCAACTCCAGACACAAATGCTGATAAATCTCTCTCTCTCTCTCTCTCTTTTTAAATAATATTTATTCAAAATTTCATCAATACATAAAAGAACCCCAACCCTAGCCCAAAAAAGAGAAAATAGAAAATAAAAGAAAAAGAAAAAATACAAATCTCCAATTACAGTTTTTCATTTGCTTAGTTCTTGAACCTCCTCACACCTCCCTTTTTGTATTCTAGTTTAGTTCGTTATTTCAGCAAATTCTTCCCATATTTCTCAATTTTAATTTATATAGTTAATCATCACACTCTATCTTATTTATTAAACAACATACCCTTTCCCTCTTTTAAAATAATCTATTATTCAATTTACGTTACTCCATTTAACCTTATCTTATGTTAAAAATCTTAAAATTTCAAAAACACAACATATTCATACATTTTTCCTTAAGAACATTTCTACTAAAGCCAATTTAGTTCCTTTCCGGCAAATCCCTCAAATTTCAGTAATATTACATTAATTCCAAAATTAACATAGACAATTTCTAATTTTCATCCAACGTCCCTTCATCCTGGTTTCGGGTCATATCAGTCCTTTCTGTCCATTACTTAGTCCATCAATCCGGTGTTCTGATGTCCGAGGCTCTTAAGTCTCTTCTATGCCCCTTCTGCAGATTTTTTTGTTCTTGTTTGTACTTACGCAGTTCTTTGACTATTGTTAGTTTCTGGGGGAGTGGGTCTCTGGAGGGTTCCATTCAGTAATGATTTCCATTTTTCTTCATCTGATTGTCTCCTTCCCCCCAGATCCACTCCCAATCCTCATCTTTATAGTCCAAAAAGTATTTGTCCAAGTAGTTGATCACCTGTTTCAGAGTCCCACTAGAGTAGAAGACTTCCTTAACTTCAAATGCTTCCCAGCACTCTCCAAATTCCATCATCCAAGGCAATAGCTTTTGTTCCTGTAGAACTTTGGGTCTTACCATTTGTGTAGTATAGGAAATAACTGCTGCCTCTTCCTTCTCCGTCTGCCCTTGAACTTGCTTTGTCAAGCCGGATTCCTGAGTTGGTCGCTGTGTAACTTCTTTATCCTTGTTCCCTGTTAAGTCATATTCACTGGCAACAGCACTCATAAAGTCCAATTTTTCATTCATCAGGCTCATTTTCCCGGACAGCTGCTCAAGGAGAGCATTAGTCCTGTCAAGGGCAGACACCAAACCTTCCTGCCAAAATATTCCTGTTCAAAAACAAGGTCAGACGGCTGTTCCCACGGTCCAAAGCCTCATGTATGTAAGCTGAGACCGCAAACTGACAGGCTCCCTATAGGGGACACAGTTTCTATTTGTATCCATTTTTCAGGAAAGTATCAAACAAAGAAAGTTACTTTCAATTTCAAAGTCCCTTCAGTTTCAAATACTTTGTTTCTTTAAAGCAAAAAAGCAGAAGGTGGCGTTGAAGTTAGTTTGTTTCTCTTTTCTTTTATTTTTTTCTATCTGTCAAAGTACTCCACTTTCAATCGATGGACGTCTCAAGCAGATTCTGTCCCGATACCCCGTCCCCAGGTTTGGGACGGTAGAAACTTATATTCCTTCTCTCACTTCCTGCAGGATTAAACAGTCAAATTCCCCCCCCTTTCCTGCTTCCAAGGGGGGTTTTGTTGATTATGGGTGCAGGAAAATTCTTTAAAAAGACTTTTTAAGCTATTAGGTTGCAAGGTCTTTGCTTCAATCCGTATACAAGAACGGGAGGCGGACTTCCTGTTTACACCTTCCCGCTTCGTGCCTAATTCATAAAATTTATAAGTTCTTAATCCAATTCTCCATTTTTACTCATGGGTACTTGATTTAGAGTCCAAATGTCATCAGGAAAAAGTCAGCGCTCTCCGGCGATGGCTGCGCGGCTTCCCTCCATGGAAATAGCGATCGGTTTGATGTACCGCGCTGCTCACCCCACTTCACTCCGGAGCCCCAAAAATGGGTTTCCTCGTGAGTAGGGGAGGCGCTCTTGGTGCTCTGCCAAACCCCACGGTCCCAGGCTTCCTCCGCCTGGGATTTCTAACGGGCCCCCGCCTTCGCCGCGGCGGGAAGCCCCAATTTCCAATGAGCCCGTTCCTCCAGTCGGAGGAACTCCGCCATTTGCCGATGGCGCCAACCCGGAAGTCCCCCCCCCCCTCCTCATCACCAAAGCCAACTAGAGACATCACTTTTGAGTTTATATAAGGTCTGTCTTCACATATCTCTGGTGTGGCACACCTTGTGGTTAGAGGTGTGCTCTATTTTAAATAGGAGCAACTTTGAGCAGAGCAAAACATTACATGTAAACTTGTGGAACAGAGAAGTGCTGAGGTGGATGTTCCACTCTTTCCCTGCTACAACTACCCAAGTCCTATTCCCCCACCCCCAGTGTTTCTGCCTCATGAATGAAATAAGAAGTGAAAAATACTGCATGCTTTTGATTATTATCCCAGAGGCAGGGATGCTCTTAAGACAATGAGTAAACCAGCCTCCTTAATAACAACGTGGTCTGGCCCTCAGGCAACTCCTCCCCGTGCCTGGGATCACTGGGATCAGGTGTCCCAGTGCAACCCCCGTAGTGGAACCAGCTCCAGCCATTCTGATGGCTAGGGCCCACTCCCAAGGCAGCTCTGACCTTCTCCCCTTAAAAACAGATTAACTTAACAAACTACAAAATAAACCAATAGGAAATATTGAAAACATGAAATGCATGTTAACATTTGCTGTTAGGGGACTTCCTTGGGTTTAGGAATTGAGCTCTTATGATGAAATCCCCTAACATGTTACTGGATAGTGACAGTATCTGCATTACTAAACTCTGGCTTTCTAAGATAAGGGAACAAGGGAGGCCTTTAGGTCGGATGTTCAGATCCTTAGTAGCACAGGCTCTCAACAATATCTTGATTACTGTTGAAAACACCCCTCCAACACAGACAGTGCCGGTAGAGGAATTTGCAGCTGGGTCCAAAACTTTGAAAGCACTGGGGACAGAGTAAGGGCTGGCGCTCACTGGGAGAGAACATAATTTTGTAGGCAGCTTCAACTCACTATGTAAGACTGCGAAAGACCCCTGTCTGAATGATCCTGAAGAGCTGTCTTCAAGTCAGTATACTAAGCCATAGGGACCAGTAGTCTGACCCGGTTGTGAAGCTGCTGGCTCCCTGTATGTTCTGATGCTGGTTTTAGCTGGCTGGGCTAGGCTGAGGAACCTTTTTGCCCATTGCTGCAACCAGGAACATGGTCTAGATGGGAAGGTGTTTATGGCTTCCCTCAAATACATAGACATGGCTGTGGAGAACGGGAAAGCAATTCTTTTGGGGCAGAAAGCCCTTCTGACCTGTCCTGCTCCATTTTCCAGGTGTGAACATTGGAGGGGCAGGATCCTACATCTATGATAAGCCCCAAACTGAAGGGCAAGTGGCACCAGGCCCTATTGAGCACATATCCAAAGTTGAAGAAAAGAAAGCAAGCGCAGCACCCAAGGGACCCAGCAAAGGTGAGCATTGGGTCCCAGAAAAGGCAGCTGGCCCAGGAAGCAGGAGAAGGGCTGCTGCGAGGGCATTGGGGTTGTGGCAGGCAACAGCCTAGGCACCTCTGCTTCTTCCATTCCCTGCTGAGCAATTGGGAGACTCTGTGGTTGGCTCATTTCATGATTTCTGAAAACTAGCTTGCTATCCATTTTTGTTGCTCCTTGCATACTCAGTGCTGTGTGTATGTTGCAGTTCTACAGAAATGGAGAAAATTTCCATACATTTTAGGTCCAGGCAACCTGAAAAGCCATGTTCCCTCATAAGAACCTGCCTGGGTTCTCAGATCTTTGGGGGAGGCCCTTGTCTCGGTCCCTCCCACCCTCATAGGCACACTGGGTGGTGAGGCAGGACAGGGCCTTTTTGGTGGTGGCTGCTCACAGACTTGGAACTTCCTTCCTAGAGAAGATAGACTGGTTCCCACTTTGTTGTTCTTCTGCTGACTGGTGAAGACTGTCTTGTTCCAACAGGCTTTGGAAACTGGCTGTTTAGAAGGAAAGGGTGGGTGCTGTGCTGTGCTGTGCTGTTTTTTATTGTGAATATCTGTGTGTTTTAATAGTAGAGAGAGAAAGAGAAAAGTGACATTTCAAATTGCAAGGTACAAGAGGGTTTGTTTCTTTATTGCCTGGTGCAGTAGTTCAGTGCATTTGTCAAGTGATGCTCTGAGCTCCAAGCACCCATTGAAGCCTGCAGACAGCGGCAGGTAAGAACTGTCTTGACTGGAAGCTGCCTGGCTTAAGGTGGGCAGAAACTGACAAGTGAGACATGATGTTCTCTCCCACCAATGAAGGCAACCTGTAGCACTTGAACCTTACGCCAATCAGGTTGAGCTTCTGCTGCCTCCTACGTTCTTTTTGCTGCATTAGCAGCACCAAAGTGACCTCCCTGCAGCACAGGCCTGGGCAGTGTGTCTGGAGGTCCAGGGATGCCCAGATGAGGGCTGCCCCCTCTCGGCCTCACTGGCTGACATGGTCCAGAGGAAAGCAGAGCAAGACATTTGGCACCAGCTTGGCTGCAAGAGTTGCCAGAAGGAGGCGTACAGTGTGCCATCTGACCATCTTAAGGACTCAACTCTGGATTTATTTAGGGTTTACTCCTTAGCCTTTTCTTCTCCCAAAGATACCCCACAAGGCAGCAGAGGGTTAGTATCAGAGTTTTCTGTCTCCTGGATGGGCTCCCTTTCCAGGGTGACAAGCCCCATCTGCCCCTCACTTATGTCCACAGCACAGGCAGAAACCGCCTTCTCTACCATTGGACCCACTCTTGTCCGCTTAGTCTGCCAGAGCCTGTATTTGGTTCCTTCACTTGGTTAAGCCGGGCAGTCAATATCGTTTCCTGGGGTGCAGCCGCTGTCACATGCTGGCAGCTTCTCAGAGCCGCTGGTGAGATTTCTCACTGTGTCAGCTATAGGAGAAGTGCTGAGAGCAGAGACACCCTTGTGCATTGACTTCCTAGACCTGACAAAGGCCTTTGACCTCATCAGCCAAAAATGACTCTTCACACAGCTCCACAAGAGAAGATGTCTACCTCAGTGCCACAAGATGATTGTGTCCTTCCAGGAGAATAGGTGTGGCGTTGTCCAGTATGATGGCTGCTCCTTGGATGCTGCATTCAGAGCTGGTTGGCTGAAGAGGATCAAGGTCTGTCAGATCCAGTTCTTGAGGTTGGAGCTGAGCATTTTGGAGAATTCATGCCTTCCCATTTGTGTTTCAGCTACCAGCATTACCACCTTCACTGGGGAGCCAAACATCTGCCCACGCTGCTCTAAGAAGGTCTACTTTGGTGAGTATTGGCCTGTCCTGCAACTGCCCCACCTTGGCTTCGGAAATACAGTGAAATGTTGCAGCTGGATGAAACCAGTGTCACCAAGCCAGAAATGGTCATGGCCTGGAATGGCAGATAACATTTGATTTTTCAAAAAAGGAATATATCATCTCTAGCAGACAACAAGCTCCGATAAGAAGTAATTGACTCTCTGGCAGTTCTATGTAGGTATATTTACAAAAAGACACATCCAGAGCCCAGCTTCTCGCCTGCTCACATTTACGTTTGTTGGTCAGTCTGAAATCTCGCCCCTCCCACAACAGGAAGGACGCCAGACTCCTGCCTTTCCCCTCTTGCTCTTCCGTTGCCTTCTGATTTTATCCAAACGCCTGGATTGAGGACTGAGAGGCTGACCTCCCCCCTCCTGCTCACTCTCACTCAACCCAGACTCAGACCTCTGCTTATCTGCTGATTGCCTAGCAACGCTTTGACTGCTTTCCAACTCTTCCTCTCCTTAAGAGCTAATAGAGTCTTCTCCAAAAAGGGGGGTTGAACTGCCCTTTCTTGATTCTGACAGGCAGTTCTCTGCAAAGTTGGTCCCTAGTTCAATCTCTGAGTCTAACTCATCCCCTGCACTCTGGGGGGCTATGTTCCTGATATCCTGATTTCATAGTAGGGAGTGGGTTTGTGTGTGCTGGTGGCTAAAGAAACAAAGGATTTAAGGGTCATTCCAGTCTGCTAATACTCCAATCTGTAAGGGTACACACCAAGTTCTACCTTGGGCTATAGAGTTGTGCCAGAGCAAAGAATGGCCAAATGGAGCAAGTTCCACCAGGTCTGTTCTTGGAAGTTTTTGGCAGAGAACTGATCGGTCCAGTGACTGGCTACAATTTCTAGATTTATACTTAAGTAGCATGCTCACTCTGTTAGAAAAGTGGGGCAATTTCTAATGCGACTATTGATGTGCATAAGGGGATGGAATTCCTGCTGACCCTTGTACACAGGACTGAACGGAACAAAGTAACAAGGATTCTGCACCTAGAAAAGTTGAATTCTGTGCCCTATATAAATCATAAAGATTTGCATTGCTGTATGCAGTATCTATTCTGCTTCTGCGAGGGGCAAGAAGCTATGAAGAGCACTGTGGCCTCATCTCTCAGTCCATGGAACTGAGCCTCCTTCTAGCTTTGGGGATTTTGCCCTAAATGTGCAAGCCTTTCATTTCACCCAGACTGGGTGGAAACTTGCTTTAAAGGAAAAGGGGAGCTGAGATTCTGATGACGCTGAATTGTGGCCAGAATGTTGCATTGAGATTCTTGTGTCAAACCCTTCCGGCACTGCTTTGGATGTGGTTTGTCTGATCTCTGGAGGATTTTTTTGTCTGATGGTTTTCTGTGAGGCACAAGTGGCATAAGTTGCCATGAGGACAGATTGACTTGCAAATCCGCATGCCACTTCTTGTCTGTTCTAGCTGAGAAGGTGACTTCACTGGGCAAGGACTGGCACCGCCCCTGCCTGCGCTGTGAGCGCTGTGGAAAGACTCTGATCCCCGGAGGCCACGCTGAGGTAAGGCTTGGGTGCAAACGCTGCATTCTAACACAGGTGTCTCCGGGTTGGGCAGATATTTTGCACATTTAAAAGACATGTAGTGCTTGATAAAATTGTCACAAAGTGAATATTCACAATTTTTGTATGATAGTTTCATTTTTTTCTGAATGGCTTTCTCCTTATCTAAAACACTGCCCCCCCACCGCACATCAATCCAATAGAATCTCTCTCTATGTGCATTTTCTTATGGAGATTTTCCTACTCTAAGGGATAGGTGTTGTTTTCAATTCACAAAAGGTTATACACTACAAATTTCAAACCACTCACCATAATAGCAACACAGTCACTAGAAATGCATTGTTGGGGTCATGGTTTTAGTAAAAACACAGAAGCATTTGCCTGTGAGAATGCCACCAGAAGTTTGGGAAATGGCTTACAACCTGAGGATTGGGTTAATGACATGCTTTGAGATAAGCAGGTACACACAAAATGTATCCTGGAGTGATCTATGGTTTTGAGCAACTTCACATGTGCACTTCCAAAATATCATGGTTGTTAAAGCCCTCTGAGAATCGGTAAAAACCATTAGCAAGAAATGCTTGTTACATAAAGATAATGAGGAAGAGGCTCTGATTAACTGACTTTTACCAGTGGCAGGTTAATGTGGCATAGGTTTATTCCAAACTTAGTTGTGAAGAGCTTACACAGTATGTATCGGTCCAGTTTAGAGAGGGGGTTTGCTCACCTTTCAGAAAAGGTCCACTCCATCTCCTCTGACTTTGGAGTCATCCTGCCTTAATGACTGTGACTTCTCATAGTGTACTTCTAGTCCCTGTGACCTGCACAGAGCATAGTCCTTTGTCTGCTCTGGAATATTAAACACTCCCTCCTGTTTTAGGTTCTCTTCAGCCACTTCATACAGTTGTTGTGGATTCCCAGCATACACTTCCAGAGCCAGATAACATTTATATGTTCTTCATGTGTGTAAAGTGCTTTTTTGACATAGCATTTCATCTTCTAGAAGGAAAAATGCAATGTGAGAACTGTCAGAAGTTATAAACCTAGAGGCAGATTGAACCTTGTATATTTAGCTGCCTGTTTGCTAACTGATACAGCAATTTGATGATGAGCCCTGCTTTGTAGCCAGAAATCCTGGCTGCAGCTCTTCCCCTATGAACTCAAGTTGGTTTTGGCATGCACGGCTTCCTCTGCTACTGCTCTGAAAAGCAAACAAGCTGCATTCTTCTGTGTCCAAAGAGCAGCTGTATGTATGCAAAAGGAACAAGCAAAGAAGGGCCCAGGTGCCCCACAGCATCTGAGACGTTGACCTGGGGGTCTCTCGGGGTTTGGCTTTGTCCCCTTTGCTATTTACCATTTATTTGAAACTGCTGGGAGAGTTTGGGAGTTTGGTATCTCCGGTATGCTGATGACACCCAGCTCTATTTCTCCTTTTTCAGCTTTCCAAGGAAGTGTCTTGGTTCTAAACTGGTGTCTGTCATCAGTAATGGACTGGATGAGGGTGAACAAATTGAAACTTAATCCAGACAAGACAGAGGTGCTCTTGGTCACTGTGAAGGCAGAACAGACAATAGGAACCCTGTGCTGGATGGGGCCGCCCCCCCTGAAAACACCAGTTTGCATTTTGTGTGTGCTCCTGGACTCAGCCCTGAGTGTGGAAGCCCAGGTCTCTGAGGTGGCTGGAAGTGCAGTGGCAGAGTTAGTTGCCAGGTGTGCCTCTTTGTGGAGATCTTGGCTTGGGCCACTGTGATACACGCCGTAGTTAGATCCTGTTTGGGTTCTTGTAATGAGTTTCACGTGAAAATGAGTTCCTATGAAAACGGTTCAGAAGCTCCAACTGGAGCTGCCTGTTTTAAAGGAAAGGACTGCGATTTTTGAAAAATTGTAATTATCTGTATGTTAATTACCCCCCCCCCCCGGTGTTTTTAGCTGTTTCTGTTTTATCTGTATGTCTCCTTGAATTCATGTTAAGGAGAAAGGCAGAATATAAATACGGTAAATAGAATAGGAGGAGGAATTTGCAGTTCTGCACTGTTCCTAGTGGCTATACACACTGTACATTTAAATATCATTCTGTCTCCAAAGGATTCTGGGCAATGTAGTTTCCCCCTGACAGTTACCATTCCCAGCAATTCATAACAAACCACAGTACCTAGAATTGTTTGAAGGGGAAACGTGTTTCAAATGGGCTATAAAGGCATAATGTAGACACAGCCAGAGAGTTCCAGCTCTGGATGTGAAAGCTCCCATTTTGTTCAGGCACAGTATACCACTGCTTCATATTAATGGCTTTGGCCTATGAGATCTCAGACATGCAGAATCCTTGGGTACCAGCCACAACAGAGGCAGGTCCAAGCCTTTTGGGTTGCCCTTGTCCTTAGGCACAAGGTCATTTCCAGGCAGGGAGATTCAGCATTTCACTATGATCGGTGCCACATGGGCCAAGTTGGATCCTTGGCCAGCATCTGCTTTTGGGAGGGGTCTTTGAGAAAGACCCCTGCCTCTCCCTTCCCCCAGCACTTCCACACATACCTGTTACTGGCCAGTAGGAAAGGCTCCTTGGTCATGCAATAGTTGGCCATCCAAATAAGCCTTCCAGTGGTGGAGAGACTAGTCTTATGGTTTACAGCAATGTATTTCTCTCCCATTTTCCTTCCCTCCAGCATGATGGACAGCCTTATTGCCACAAGCCATGCTATGGGATCCTCTTTGGACCAAAAGGTGAGTCTGATATTGGGACAGATGGATTTTCTAGAACTCGGTTGTTAAACAAGAGACAAGAAGGTTAGCAGGCCTGACAGAAACTGATGTAGTAAGAGATAATTAAAAGAAAATACAATGAGATGATGATGATGATGATAATAATAATAATAATAATAATAATAATAATAATAATAATAGATACCAGTTTGATCTCAAACTTAAACATCATTGCCCACGTACATGGAGTATTTTTGAAGTTAGTCAGTGCTGTGCTATGTCCCCAAACAGAGAGAGGCTTTCTTTCTCACATGGGATGGCAGTTACAAGTCAGATCTGCGTACTCCTCTTGGTCCAAGTGGGAGGAGCAACACCATTTGAAGCAGAAAAGAAACTTAGCACAGAAAGTTGTGCATTCTGCTTTCCTCTTCTGCCTGCTGGGTGTTAACTGGGCCTCTCTGCTTTCAACCATCTTCCTCCATTGATGCTTCTGCTGTTTTTGCAGGTGTGAACACAGGTGCTGTCGGAAGTTACATCTATGATCAAGACTCTGAAGCAAAAGACCAGCCTTGAGAGCTTCTTCTCTTCATCTCCGCTTCCTGCTCAGCCCACTTCCACTCCATTCTCTTAGACTAATCTCCGTGTGTGTTTAGATGTAGTGAAATCAACTCCTGGCTTGGCCCTGTCACAAGAGCGGATGACGTAGCTGTGCTTGCCCTGCTGTCTCCTCCCTGGGTCAGGCTGGCGTTCTATTCCCTCCTCTGTTTTTATAACAAAGGCTATGCTATAAAAGCACAGAGAGCCGCCTCTCTCCCCTGGGCCCTCCTTTCCTTTTCCCTTCATCCGTCAAGTGTGTCCTGGGCAATGGCCTGAGCTGTCCTCACGTGGCTGCTTGCGGTCACACAAACCAGGCTTTATTCCAGGGACGTTCCGCAGCCAACTATCGCTCCAGCTTAGTGTGGGTCATTTAATGGCTGCCTGCCTAGAGAGGGTAGGACAAGCTGAGCAAAGCAGGGGATTTGCTTCATTTTTTGAGCCATCTTCTTCTGGGGCTGCTGGTATAGCATCTCGATTCCAAACAGCCCCAGCTATCGTCTAGCAGGCGAAGACTCAGCCATCCTGGGAGCAAATGCAGCAGCTGGCTCCATCTGCCGGCTGACCTGGACTCCTGCATGCTTGGCCAGAGCTGTGTTGCTCCCACTTGAAATCTCATCTCTGGACGGAATCTGTGGGCTTGTGAGCCCAGGAGAGGGCTTTTGTCATGACTTGGGAGAGGAGGTGAAGGCCTTCGGAGACCCGTGTAGGCCATCTGCCAAAGGATGTATTTGTCACTTTTTGGCTGATAAGTTTAAATGTGAGGGGTACATTGTGTCTGTTGCTGTAGGGGTGGGGAAGGAGGGGACTCTGGTTACTTGCAAAGTATCCCATTGTGGGTGTGCCTCCCTAAGTGTTTGAGGTTTATTCATAACTAGATAGTGATTTGCTTTTTGCTTTGGAGAATGGCTTGCCCTTTCCATAGCCTGGGATATTAGCCAAAGACACAGCCAGCACCAGCCGCGGGGGGTTGGGGGTCAGAGGCTGAATTAATCAATCCGCTTTGCAAAGCCTGCACTACCCAAATTGCAGACCACCTTCTTTATCCCAAACTGCCTCGTCTAACTTTTGCTGACAATAAAGGTATTTGGCAAACAGTTTGTGCAGTTCATTTGGAGCCTTTGTTTATGTGGAGAGGGAAGGGTTTTTCATGCTAACCTTGAAACTGTTTTTTGGCCTCAGAGGCACGGCTGGTGATGTTTTGTCCTGGCTCCCCTTCAACGGATGACAAAAAATGCAGTCTCATACCCAGAGACCCCTGAAGATTGCTATACACAAGGGCCTTTTCGTCTAAAAGTGTGAGGACAAAAAGTAGACTATAATTGGCTCATTTGATTCCTGGGAGGAAATAAAACACTAATCAAACGAACCCTTAACTCCTAAAGTGTTTACTGCAAACAAGAAAAATTATTTTTCCATAAAGCCATCTGAATTTTAAAAATGAAACTATCTTAATAGTATATTTTCCCCATCAGAGGGAGCTAGAAGAGCTAAGAGAACCACACAAAGTAGCCTTTTTCTGGGACTCCCGCTAGGTGGTGGAAGGATGGCTGTTAGAAAGCAGACAATCAATCCATTACACATTACCTGTTCATTCCTACCTCTTGGTTAAAATATTAACCTAACAGAAACAAAAGGAATGCGGGGGGGGGGGATCAACAGTTTATGGTATAAAACCATAAAGCTCCCCTTTAAAATAAAAATGTGGATTGGAAAATAAATACAATACAACAAAAGGTGTCTAAGAAAATCATGTCCTCCTTAAGAGTAATTTTTTAAAAAATAAATAAATTTAAAATTTAAAAATAAAATCAAAAGAGGGCTGGTTTAATCTTCCTCCTTACAAACAGAAATTTAGGGATGCCTCTCTCCAAAACACTGACACTGTATGGATAGCTCTCAAGTTGTTCGCAGGAGACAGAAAATGGGCACAAAGAAAGGACTATTGTAAAACCAACAAGGAGAATAGAATTCCAGAATACAATCCTAGAGATGGGGTGGTCGTACTCCCAAAGGATTATTTGTCCACTAGAGGCAGATGTAGACTTTCTGGGTCATCCACATTTCTTCACTCTGCTGCATAGACTTCATTTTTTTAATAGAAGAAAAAGCAGCAGCTGCAGTCAAGACAGTCCAAACTGGCTGGAAGTCGGCAGAGACACCAGCTGAGAGCCTCCAGGAACGAGCCCTTTAGCTCTCGCTGTTCATCTTGGACTTGTCAGGTCGGGAAGCAGGGGCATGTCGGGAAGGAAGGGCAGAGGCACAGCCTCACTTGCAGTGACCTCATTCCAGTCATTCTTCCCCACCAAGCAAGCTTTTGCTCAGTTTGCTCCAGGGTAAGCCAGCATCTGACAGATTGTGGGACAAGCATCACATTGCAGTTGCAGGCAGCAGTTCCACAGGCAACCCCACTGCAATCATTCTCTCCAGTCACTGCCTTGGATAGACGGCAGGG
Organism: Podarcis muralis; assembly: GCF_964188315.1. Classification (NCBI taxonomy): domain Eukaryota; kingdom Metazoa; phylum Chordata; class Lepidosauria; order Squamata; family Lacertidae; genus Podarcis; species Podarcis muralis. Next base: position 1,085,666 of record NC_135659.1, read on the forward strand.
GGGAGGCTAGCAGAGAGATCTAGTTGCTCTACTCCAGAAATGCCTTCCCACCCAACAGCCACTCAGTGACCCTCTCCCAGACAATCAATTCAGTATCCCACAGCCCATGTTACAGCCTGCAGTCCCACAGTGTATTCATTCTGTAGGTTACACTGGCATTTTAATCCTTGATAAAGTCCCAAATGGTCATGGTATTTGGGCAGGGCCAGCACAAGACATTTTGGCACCTGAAACGAACCCAAAATGGCACCCCTCTGCCCGCCAGGAAAAATCTACATCAGGAACAAGGGGAGAATAAAGATCTAGACTGGGGTCTGCTGCCCCTGTGGATCCTGCCATCTGAGGCAGTCGCCTCACCTTGCCTCACGAGTGGGCTGACTCTGCATGTATGAGAAGGTAGCAAGGCAATTTGAGTTACTGTTGCTGTGGGGAAAAGCAGAAAAGAGGCTGGCATTCAGCTGGCTAGCCGAATTCTCCTATGTCCCTCTGCCCATTAGATACTGCGAGACAAGCACCCTGCTCTCCTCAACTGTTATAAACTATAGAATTAGCAGTTTGACTAGAGCAAAGAACAGTCAAGCAGCAAACTCAACATGATGTGAAAATTAAAAGTGCAAATATCAGAGCCCCAGAAAAAAAATATTAAAACTATCCTCTTATAAGTTTACAGTGGAAAGACTCCCCTAAATTCCTGGATTTAGTGGGGAGCCTGCAGTTTAAACCAGTTTTTCTGTGTCCAGAAAACTGCCTGGCAGAACAACAAGATTTAATCACTAGATTGGCTCAGCCATTAACCCATTAAGCAGGCCGTTAATGGAGACTCACTTGCCAGACTGAAAATGAGGAAAGCCCCTCCCTGAGGGGAGTAAAAGGTAAAGGTACCCCTGCCTGTACTGGCCAGTCTTGACAGACTCTAGGGTTGTGCGCCCATCTCACTCAAGAGGCCGGGGGCCAGCGCTGTCCGCAGACACTTCCGGGTCACGTGGCCAGCGTGACAAGTTGCATCTGGCGAGCCAGCGCAGCACACGGAAATGCTGTTTACCTTCCCGCCAGTAAGCGGTCCCTATTTATCTACTTGCACCCGGGGGTGCTTTCGAACTGCTAGGTTGGCAGGTGCTGGGACCGAGCAACGGGAGGGCACCCCGCCGCGGGGATTCGAACCGCCGACCTTTCGATCAGCAAGTCCTAGGCACTGAGGCTTTTACCCACAGCGCAGCGCCACCCGCGTCTCCCTGAGGGGAGAGATGGAGACAAAAGCCCAGAATTTCAGGAGGGAGGGGCAGAACTGCAGTACAGGATGAGGTAAGTGGACAGGCGAAAGGCACAAGTTTTGCAGGCTGCCTAGGTGGGGGTGGGGGTTGGCAGAGCATGAGGCGGGGAGGCTGTTTTATGCTGCAGAGTGCGCCAGACATGAAGTTTGGGGGTCTCTTGGAATGTGAGACTGCAGCAATGGGAGGAACAGGACACTTGGGGTGTGAATGCTCTGCACTCTATCTAGAGACAGATGGGGGGCAGGTGCTAGTCAGCTGTGCTACGCCACTGCATCTAGACACATATAACCTGTGTGTGTAAATCAAACATAAATCATAAAGACACCAGACTCCTTGAGAGATCCAAAGGGTGGCAACATGAAAACGGGCCTTCTCTGCAGTGGCTCCCCATCTGTGGAATGCTCTCCCCAGGGAAGTTTGCCTGGCGCCTTCACTATACACCTTTAGGCGCCAGGCAAAAACATTCCTTTTTAACCAGGCCTTTGCTTGATAGATCAACATCCTATACCCTTTAAAAGGTGGCTCTTTGGGGGGGGGGGGTTATTGAATTATTTTTATTTTTGATGTTATATATTGTGATTTTTATTGTGAACTGCCCTGAGACCTCCGGCTATAGGGCAGTATATAAAATCAATAAATGGATGAATGTTGAACCTCTTTGTCCAAAAGAATAACATTGCCTTTTTTGGTGCTGCACCATATTGTTGACTCATGTTAAGCCTGTGGTCCACTAAAATCTGTAGATCCTTTTCACATGAACTACTGGCCAGCCAGTTGTCTCCCGTCTTATATGCTTCCTAAGTGCAGAACCTGCCATTTGTCCCTATTGAAATTCCTGTTAGTTTTTGACCAGTTCTCCAATCTGTTAAGATCATCTTGAATCCTGATTCTGTCTTCTGCAGCACTAGCTACCCGTCCCAGATGGGTGTTATCTGCAGATTGAATGAGCATCCTCTCAATTCTTTCATCCATGTCATTTATAAACAAAAATGGGCCCAGGATAGAACCTTGCGGCTCTCCATGTGTCACTTTTTCCAAGGATAAAGAGGAACTGTTAGTGAGCATTAGTGGGTTTGATCGGTCAACCAGCTACAAATTCACCTAACAGTTACCTTGTCCAACCCAAATTTCAGCAGTCCCTTTATCATGAGGGACTTTACCAAAAGCCTTAGTGAAATCAAGACACACAGCATTCCCCTTACCTACAAAGCTTGTATTTTTGAGAAACCCACGCTGGGTCTTCGTAATCACAGCATCTTTTTCTAAGTGCTCACAGACCGACTGTTGAACTATCTGTTCTAAGACCTTTCCAGACACCAAAGTCAAGCTGACTGGTTGTCAGTTACCTAGGTCTCCCCGCCTCCACCCTGCTTTTGAAGATAGGGACATTGTCTGCCTCCAGTCTACAGGGACCTCACTTGTCCTAAAATTCTCAAAGGTTATTGTCAGGGCTGCCAGTTATAGACAGAGGTTCTGAGATTCCATCTGCAAGCTTCTTTAGAACCCTTGCTTGCAGCTCATCAGGCCCTGGAGATCTGAATTCCTTTAAAGTAGCACCTCTTTTCCTTTCTTGGGCTGCAGCTCCCTCCTTACACCTTTTATTCTCTTATCACCAGGTTGGGCATTGCTTTCCTTTGGAGTGAAGGCAGAGGCAACACAGGTGTTGAGCAGTTCCATCTTCTCTCTGTCACCCAATAGCATTTAAAACATAAACAGTTGTAAAAAATATCTGCACATTCACAAAAAAATGGAATGTAATCATTGAAAAATACACAAAAGAACCCCCTCAATTAAAAAAAGTTTGTTTCTTTGTTGTTTTGTTGTCCATTCACTCAGAAGAGCTTTTAATAGTTCATATGAGTTTTTACCATCCTAAATAAGTTGGTGTCATTTGCAAACCTACACAGTTCATATGACAGCATTATGGGGAATAACTTGGTGAATGTTGATTGTGGTGGAGGTGGGAGTTACCTGTTTGCTGTGGGAGTTACCAGTACCTGTTGCCATGTAGCTTTTGTTTCCAGTGACATTGTTTTTCTTTCTGCTTTGCTTCTGGGAGAGCTTAGGATCACAACAATCACGCTGTGATTGCATAAAAGACCAGAAACAGACTCCAAACAAAAGGTTGGTTGCTGCACAGCCTCTAATACTCAAGCAAGAAATTTGAGTTTCAGCTTTCAAATACTGGCAGATACAGCCTACATGTCACCCGTGCAACATTTAGTTATGTATTTTATAAATATATGTGTATACTGCAAAAAACAAAGCTGTTTACAAGAATAATACCATAAAACCTACAGAGAAATTAAAACAGATCACTGATTAGTTCATCAGTAAAATCCAGGCCGATTCCCTTCCATCTGGCTTTTGAATCTTCCTTTCCTGAATAGTTTTCTTCGCCTTTATCAAAGGAGTAGGGAGTGCATGTCAAAATTAAGACAGGACTAGTCAATCGAGGACTCCCCCAGTGCTTTTGACTGTATCCACTATGGGGGGCTAACAAAAGATAAGGCGTTCCCAAGAACCAGCAGATGTACTTCTGGAATGCTGCTTCGTGTACAAGGAATCCTGATTCTGTGCTGCACTTAACTGTCTGACAAGCCAGTCTGCTAAGGGATTTTTGCTTTGATGGCCAGCAGAAAGTAACACAGTTGCTCACGAAGTTAAACTCAAACTCTGAATTTTACCTGGGTAGAAACAAAAAATAAAAAAATGTCCAGTAGCACCTTAGAGACCAACTAAGTTTGTTCTGGGTATAAACTTTCATGTGCATTGTATAATTGCTCTGTTCAGGGGCACCAACTACTGGGGACAGAGCCCTTTTTGCCCCTCCTCATGTCCAAAGAAATCAGTGGGTGGAGAAGGAGGGTCAGAGCAGCCCCTGACAGTGTGGCAGCAGCAGCAGCAGCAGCAAGAGGAGGAGGAACAGCTGCCAGCCATTGAAACCACGCTGCCACCGCTGCATTCAGCTCTGCCCAATATCCTGACATCACGCGAGACGTTGCCCCCGCCATCGCCCTTTTGAGCTGGCGCCTCTGTCGCTGTTCAAGTGCTTTTCTAAAAGAAAAACAAAACTTAGTATGTGTGGGGAAAATAGAAACTTAGCTAGGGTTAAGAAATTAATTTAGCATCCCTGCCTCCTGTGGGAGCGAATTCCAGTTTTAACCCTGCACTGTGTGAAGAAGCCCTTTCTTTTATCTGCCCTGAATCTCTGAACATTCAGCTTCATTGGATGTCCATGAGTTCTACTGTTATAGAGAAAAATTCTCTATCCACTTTCTCCATGCCATGCATACTTGTATAAACTTCTATCATGTCACTTCTTGGGCACCTTTTATCTATACTAAAAAGTCCCAAATGCTGCGAACGAACTTCATAGGGGAGCTGCTCCCTTGATGATTTTCATTGCCCTTTTCTGAACACTTTCCAACTCCTACAATGCCCCTTTTTAGGGGAGTTAACCAGAACTGTGCACAGGAAGCCTTGCCTGGATCCAAAGAAGTTTAATACCGTGTAATATGTGGTCGTGTTTTATTGCCCTACGTGAAGACAGATGGGTGGAGCCTCCTGATCTCAGCCATTGTTTTGGATTGAGCTTGGCTATGTGGAGCAGAGAGTTGACTGGCCAGAGAGCAGGAGACTGAAAGAAAAGTATCCAAGGCTCTCTCTGCAATAACATGTGGAAGGATGCATGGTACAGGAAAGGAAGAATATAGCTTTGAGGTTTTGGGACGAACTTTTTGTTTCCATAAAAATGCTTGCCATTTCACTTGATACAGCTGAGCCCTGACTGCTCTAACGAACCCGTCTCCATGGGATAAATGCCCCACATGCAGACACTGCCTTCACCATAGGTGTGTGCAGCGGGGGGCGGGGGCGGGGGGCGGCACACAGTAATTAAAAAAAAAAAAGGATCTAGGGAAGCAGAGAGGTGCAGACAGAATAAAAAGGATGCTGAGGAACTCCCTCATCCACAAGGCATAGATCCATTCCAGCTTTTTTCTTCTGCCTCAGTCTGTTTCTATTTCATGGCTGTGTCTTCCACTGAGCTCCTCTGGCCATCCTCTGTGGGGATGAGGGGCTACTACTTTGTGGTGTGCAACCAAAGAGGAACAGTCATTCTGCCACCAGCCTTTCAGATTTGCTCTGCCTCTGGCCAACTTGGCACAAGTATTTTTCTCTGCAGGAAAAATCTCCTGTTTTGACTTCCCAACAACTCTTGGTTGTTTGCTAACTTTTTGTCTCTTTACCTCTTCCTTGTCCTTATTTGTTTATCTTGCTATTTTCTCCCTTCTCTCATTGACAAAAATCAATCCATGGGTGCACACCTCAACAAATTTTGATGGGCCGCATGTATGATACACAAACAGAACACAAGATCCTGTCATTCATCTCATGACAGCATGTCTACTTTAGCCCTCATCAGGCTGCTGGGAGGGGAGAAAATAGTTCAGCTGGTGGTGACTGTATATAAAGATGTATGTAATACTAGTGGTAAGGTTTAGGGGACGCGGGTGGCGCTGTGGGTAAAAGCCTCAGCGCCTAGGGCTTGCCGATCGAAAGGTCGGCGGTTCGAATCCCCGTGGCGGGGTACGCTCCCGCTGCTCGGTCCCAGCTCCTGCCAACCTAGCAGTTCGAAAGCACCCCCGGGTTCAAGTAGATAAATAGGGACCGCTTACCAGCGGGAAGGTAAACGGCGTTCCGTGTGCTGCGCGGGCTCACCAGATGCAGCTTTGTCACGCTCGCCACGTGACCCGGAAGTGTCTCCGGACAGCGCTGGTCCCCGGCCTCTTGAGTGAGATGGGTGCACAACCCCAGAGTCTGTCAAGACTGGCCCGTACGGGCAGGGGTACCTTTACCTTTAAGGTTGAGCAGAGCCTGTGTCCATCAGATTGAGGGCAACCAGCTGCCCCCGCAGGATGCTTCATGGGAGCCAAGCAGCTATTATGGGAAGGAACTCCAACACTCAAAGGACGAAGCTCTAACTTTTCTTTTTGTGGAGACAAGGTAAGACAAAAATGCTGAGCTGAAGTTACAGGAATTCCACCCAAAATCTGTTTTATGCTGGGTTACTTCAGCATGTAAGAACAACCAGCAGTGTAGCTGTTCTATTAACATACATATGGCAATGGAGGCAAGAGTCCCACTCTCCTTCCTTAGCCTCAACTTGTTCCTGTGCCAGTCAATGACATGTTACTGATTCAGACAGAAGGGTTCAAAGGAGAGCAATAATGCTCTGATTCAGATGAGATAGGGAAGTGCTGAATCAGTGCTTGAGCACATTAATGCACTGAATGACAGCCAATAAAGTGAAACTCAATTCAGGCAAGATGGGTTCATGCGCTCAGGTTGGTAGTCCAGCCAGTGTTGGATGGAGCTGTACCCCCTTAAAGGAGCAAGTTCACCATCGGGGTGCGTGTGTATACCTAGACCCAGGTATGTCACTAGGGGTGCATAGGGACTCTGGACATAGAATGCCTTCCATCAGCTTGCCACTGGGGAATTGCCCTATTCAGTGGTACAGCAGCTGCTCAGCATGCAGAAGGTTCCAGGTTCAGTCCCCCATGGCATCTTCAGGTCGGGCTGGTGGGAGAGAACCCTGCCTCCAATCCTGGAGAGCTGCTGCCGGTCAGTGTGAACAACACTGAGCTAGATGGACTGATAAGCTGACGTGGGATAAAACAGCTCCTGTCTTTCTGTATTCATTACTGGTCAGAGAGAGAGCTTACCCCATATCTCCATCTCTGGTAATCGCTAAGGGGCCGCCTTTGGAAACAACTGAATTCTAACTACCTGGGAATGTATTTCCGTTAAACGACTACACTGGTTGGTACCCAGGTCATTTCTGAGCCCGCCGAGTTCAAAAGGCTGCTGCGAACTTGGAGGAGCTTCGCTTGCGTTTAAGCCAAGGGCCGTCGGCTCCGGGCGGGACGCTTCCTCGCGGCAGGAAAGGGCGAGGCGTCGCTGGCGGAGCTTCGAGGGTGCGGCCCGGGCGGGCGGGCGGGCGGGGCCGGAGGCGCCCAGGCCAGGCAGGATCCTCTCCGCCAGCAGCGAGCAGCCAGTGCAAGGGCGCTCCGCTGCCTCCGTCGGGGAGACCGAGTGCTCGACGCCGCCGCCGCCGCCATGCCCAAGTGCCCCAAGTGCCAGAAGGAGGTGTACTTCGGTAAGACTGGCCGTCGGGGCGCCTAGACGGGGGGTGGCGGGAGGCTCTCTTGGATCGGGGGCGCGTCTCTGCTTCGGGGACCCGCCGCTTGCCGCGCGGGCGAGGCTGGGCCAAGAGGGAGGGTCGCTGGGCCGAGCTGCCGGCGGCGGGCGCAGCGGAGGCGGGAGGGTCGGGACGGGCTGGGCAACCCGGCTTCCCCGGGGAGAAACGGAGGTCCAGTTGCAGGACCTGGACAGCTCTGTCCCGATTTGCGGGAGCCGAGCAGCCTCGGAGCCCGCGCTCCCGGGGATTCCTCGACGCCGAGAACAGTGATGGCGACACGGAGATCCGCAGGCTCGGGCTCTTTGCGGCGACGGCGTGGGCTGCTCCGCGGTGTGGCGAAGGCACAGAAGAGCCAAGTTCGACGGCTGTGTTGTCAAGGAATCTGCTCCCGACAGGCCCAATAAAATAGCGCTAAGTTGGGCGGGGGGGACGGGACACACAATAGGATAGAGGAAAATGAGTAGGAAGGAACCTGGAGAAAACAAGATGAGAGGATGGGGACTTCCAGACACAAGTTGCCATGTTGATGCAGCAGGTCTGGTCCGGCATGGATGATGCAATGGTACCAGATGAGGAAATATAATAGACCCTAGGAGGAATCTTCAGTTAAGACCAGGGGGGGGGGGCATGGTTGCTTGGGCACCCACAAAGTCGAGGAGAAAGGCCGGCAGGCTGCGAGAGAGGCAGTTCAGCTTCGCCCTCTGCATCCAGCCAGGGAGGCGGCCTTTGGGGAGCCTGGACCTAGAGGCAGAGTCTGCGCCCGAGCCCCTCCCTGGGTGGCGTGGCACGTCCTGAGGGTGAGTTGGCACCCCGATATTAAGTATCGCTCTGGACAAGTAAAGAAGATAGGCAAACATTTTACAGAGGGGAGTCACATGTAATAAGCATGTATAACAATTTGGCCTCAATATGAACTGTTCTTATTCCTCAAACCCTCCCCATTGACTTCGCTACTAGAAGATATGAACAGTTCAATCTAAAAGGACAATTGGGAAATTTCCAGATATGGAAAGAAAATAAATAGAAAATCTTTCAAGATTGGAAAGATTTCCAGACCATTGAACAAGTATAAGCAAAACTGAAGGTAGACCCACTCAGTATTTGCAAATTGGGACTTTTCCGAACAGGCTGACAATTAGGAAATTTGGAAGGAGAAGAATGAGTCAAACAAACTGAAAGATATCTCAAATGTTCTCCAAGATACTTAAATTATTATTTTTAAAAAATAGGTAAATAATCCATAATTATATGATGAAATTGAATTACAATACAAATAGAGAAATTCCAAGGGAATAATTTTGAAAACTAGTTGAACAAAAAATCCAGTTTTTGTTTCAGAGGGGCTCTAATTTTTCAATTGCCATATCTTATAAATAAAATTACATAAAAATGGCACTTCAGTGGTACTGGAGGGAAAAAATCTGTAAATCGGGAGAGGGAAAGAGTTGGATTTGACAGGAACCAAAAGGTGATTTTCCCCCCAAAAGGGGGGAAGCCTTGTAAGAAAGCAGTAATATTGGCAAATGGTAATATAAATATTTAAGGAAATGTTTCGCATACAAATATTTACGTAGCTGAATTTTACACACCGACAAGAGCATTAGAAACATAAAATACAGATTTTGCAAATACCAATCCATTGCAAGGATACTGATCGTAGAAACAGCAGAAGAGAGGACCAAAAACTGAACTAATCAGGAAAGTTTGGGGGGAATTAGAGATCATAGAACTAACTGTGATGATGTGTCATTACAAAACGATTAGAGAGGAAATGGCTAAGTGAGTTCTGACAGCCCCCAAAATAGAATTGGGTACAGTGGTACCTCAGGTTACATACGCTTCAGTTACATACGCTTCAGGTTACAGACTCCGCTAACCCAGAAATAGTGCTTCAGGTTAATAACTTTGCTTCAGGATGAGAACAGAAATTGTGCTCCGGCGGCACGGCAGCAGCAGGAGGCCCCATTAGCTAAAGTGGTGCTTCAGGTTAAGAACAGTTTCAGGTTAATAACGGACCCCCGGAACGAATTAAGTACTTAACCCGAGGTACCCCTGTATAATGGATATAGGGCTGCCAATAACTTGGATTCATATGTTCATGTACAGATCAATATTTATGCGTATGTATGTTTATGATTGTGAATGATTTTGTAAAATATTCTTGCTTTTCGCACACACACACGTATTTAAAAAGGAACAATGTCTAAGTGATACATCAGTCATATAGAATGAACATACAGTCACAGCATATTGGTTTACATAGCTGGAAATACAAAACAGGCAGCCAGAACCATAAAAAGATTAAACAAATGAATCTTAAAAGCTAAAGAACACCAATTAAGCCTCCTTTTTTTCAAATAGGGAAAAGGTGTACAGTATTTGTGTTACAAGTTTGTATGGGACCCAGAGAATTAGTGTTCAAGCATCATCTGAGGGAGTCTGGACTGCCAAGCAGACACTGTGTTCACCTCTAAGACGCGGTGATCAATTTCAGAGCTCCTGTGTACATTTGAGGACAAAATGTACAAATCCAACTATATGTGCAGTTATGTCTGATCTGCAGCAGAGCTCAGCCCTGGAGTCTTACAATATGGGAAGGGGAGCTCTGAGCATGTGCAGAGGCCAGGGCACACTTCCACAGGCAGCTTCCTCCTTAGATGAGTGAGGCTTCAAGTCAGATATGCATCCTGCCACTGCTGTATTTAGAAAAACCATAACACTTTGTTCATGTCACTTTTCTTTTCATGTAGTAGGTGCTGTTGAACAGGAAATGGTTAACAGGAAATGACTGCCTTTGACATTGATAGCTCCAGTTCATGGGGAAGTAGCTAGAAGTTTTCTGTAGACGGAGCTGGCTTGATGCCACTGACTTGAGTTGGCTCATATCACCTTTCATCCTGTGCTGCTTTTAGCATTTTCTTACCTATTTGCTTAAGGTGTTAATGCAGGGCCTGATCAACAGAAATCCAGCAATGTAGCTCTTGCTTCAAAATGTACTTGCAAAGCCCTTTAAATCTCCCAGCCCTTATAAATTGTAAACAGCAGTGGTTTAGCCTTTTAAAAAAACTTTATTTTTTGAAGTGTGTCCAGCAAAGTCTTCTCTTTCTGCATGCAGTGGATATTTGCCTGATTTTGTTGAGTTTTTCCTTTAATTTGTGGTTTGTGATCTGGAGACTTTTGCTCTTAGATTTCTAAATGACAAAGAGCAGGACCACAGTATTCCGAAGCAGCAAAGCTATTACACTGCTGCAAAAGGAAATGAACTTGCAGGAGCACCTCAAGGCATGTTTGAAATTGGGTAGTGCTTGGAACAATGGATGTAGTGCATCTTTAAGTGTGAACATAAAGCTAAACAATGTTGCTGTGAAAAATCTAAGCCTTGTCCCTTGGAAAATATTTGTGAGCTGCAGTAGTTGAAAGAGCCTTATTAAAATGACACCCTTTGTAAATAGGACTAGGAGGGGAAGCAGATAGATTGTACTGCGGGTGGTTGAAATCTATGTGTTTGACTGAGCTGATGTGGCAAGTGAGTTCAAATGATACTTGCGGCAGGAGAGGCTGTCAGCCTGCAGTCCCTCAGAAGCTGAACAAGTAGGTGATCTATTTGGACAAACGTGTCACAGCAAATTCCCAAGTTCTTGGTTTGGGGCTTGCAGCATTCAAAATTTGCCAGGCGCCAAGCACATTTTGCACCTGGCTTTCGGCCACTTGCAACCAGGTGAAGATGCCATGATGGCGCCTGATGTCTCCCCCAACTGGAGGTGCATGTCTGGAGATCCTTGGATCTTGACTGTTTTCACACACCAGCAACACATCCTGTAGAATTCTATCTGTACTATTTTACCTGCACAATTAGAATGAATTTCAGGAACTGAAAGTTGTATGGAAAAATATGGCTTTCGAGACGTCTGCCCCCTAAATGGCAACTAGCCATTCCATTTTGGTGACTGTAACCCTGGTGTAAGGAGCCACTAACACTGAGTGCTTGTATAATGGGCTCTCACTTGTGGGGTGCCTCAGGGCTCTGTCCTCTCCCCCATGCTTTTTAACATCTACATGAAGCCGCTGGGAGAGGGGGTTTGGGCTGGGTGTTCATCAGTATGCAAATGATACCCAGCTCTATTGCTCTTTCAAATTGGAACCAGTGAAGGCGGTGAAGTTCCTGTGTGTCTGGAGGCAGTTGGAGGATGGATGGCGGATAACGGATTGAGGTTGAATCCTGACAAAACAGAAGTACTGTTTTTGGGTGATGGGGCGAGCAGGTGTGGGGGACTCCCTGGTCCTGAATGTGGTAACTGTGCACCTGAAGGACCAGGTGCGCAGCCTGGGAGTCATTTTGGACTCACAGCTGTCCATGGAGGCACAGGTCAATTCTGTGTCCAGGGCAGCTGTCTACCAGCTCCATCTGGTACGCAGGCTGAGACCCTCCCTGCCTGCGGATTGTCTTGCCACAGTGGTGCATGCTCTAGTTATCTCCCGCTTGGACTACTGCAATGCGCTCTATGTGGGGCTACCTTTGAAGGTGACCCAGAAACTGCAATTAATCCAGAATGCGGCAGCTAGACTGGTGACTGGGAGTGGCCGCTGGGACCACATAACACCAGTCCTGAGAGATCTGCATTGGCTCCCAGTACGTTTCCGAGCACAATTCAAAGTGTTGCTGCTGCCCTTTAAAGCCCTAAACTGCCTTTTTATGTATGCAACAACAGCAGCAAGAATACTTATTGCAAAGTATTGGAAGACACAAGATTTACCCACACTGGAAGAGTGGCAGATGAAGGTGATGGACTATATGGAATTGGCGGAAATGACTGGCAGAATCCGAGACCAGGGAGAAGAGTTGGTGGAAGAAGATTGGAAGAAATTTAAAGACTATTTGCAGAAATACTGTAAAATTAATGAATGTTAAAATGATGTTGGATTGAAAATAAGTGGTATTTGTAATAAGGTTAACAAGAATATGCAAATATGGATTGATAATGGATGAAAATATATAGTTATAATAGGTTAAGATATAGAGTAAAGATAAATGAAAGAGGGTAAGGATTTGCTGAAATGATTTTGTAAATGGGAATACAAAAAGGGGAGGTGTGAGGAGGTCAAGGAAACAAGTAAATGAGCCTAAATATATAGAAAAATGGAATTATTTTTTCCTAGCTATTTGTTTTTTGTATTTTGTATCTTTTTTCTTCTTTTTTCTATGTATGCTTTTTAGTTTGTTAATTTTTGTTTTAATTTTCTTTATTCTGTAAACCTATGTTTTTTGTAAAACGTTAATAAATATTCTTTAAAAAAAAAAAGCCCTAAACTGCCTTGGTCCTGTATACCTGAAGGAGTGTCTCCACCCCCATCGTTCAGCCCAGACACTGAGGTCCTGCACTGAGGGCCTTCTGGCGGTTCCCTCATTGTGAGAAGTGAGGTTACAGGGAACCAGACAGAGGGCATTCTCAGTAGTAGCGCCTGCCCTGTGGAACGCCCTCCCTTCAGATGTGAAGGAAATAAGCAGCTATCTTCTCTTTAAAAGACATCTGAAGGCAGCCCTGTTTAGGGAAGTTTTTAATATTTAATGCTGTATTGTTTTTAATACTTGATTGGAAACCGCCTAGAGTGGCTGGGGAAACTCAGCCAGATGGGCGGGGTATAAATAAATTATTATTATTATTATTATTATTATTATTATTATTATTATTATTATCATCATCATCATCATCATCACTATTTCTTGTTTGTGTCCCTGCCACGGTAGCTGAGAAAGTCACTTCCCTGGGAAAAGACTGGCATCGGCCATGCTTGAAGTGCGAAAAATGCAGCAAGACCCTGACTGCAGGTGGCCATGCGGAGGTAAGTCGAGGTTTGAGGTGGCTGCTTCTTGCCTGCATGACAAACTTCCAGGTGGAGCCTGTTTGCAGAGTAACTGCATATGTCCATGTGGCTTTTTTCTGACGTGATGCTTCTGAATAATTTGCTGCAAACATATGCATGTGCCTCTAAAGTGGGTTGAGCACCAGAAGCAGAATTGTGATGTGTGCTTGCTCTGACAGATTGTGCTAACTAAAGCCACTGGCTTCTTTGTCTTATTATTTATTACGTTTATATGCCATCTTTATCTCCCAAGGATATTGCAAGATACTTGCAGAATATCTATGTGAAATGGACTTTAGTCAATGATTTCTGGTCACCTGTTTCTTACTGTTTTTCACATGTCTCATTGGGGAGAACAATATATGATATCATCAATTATATTTATTTCTAAAAGCTACCTGTGCATGAAGATGTCCCCTTTTTAAAGTTCTACACAGGACCTATGGTTTACCCAATTTATTGGTGGGTTGTTGTTTCCCCCCAGTTAAATTATTGGGGTTCCCATTGTTTCCCTTGCACATACATGAGCAGGAGGAAAAGAGGATCACAAAAACATTTCTTTTGGCAGCTTATTAACTGGTCTCCCACCTTTCAGGAGTGAATGTATGCTCCCCCTCCCTCAAGTAGAAGAGGGAAATAATTCAGAAGTAACGCCGGATGACAGACAGCCTTATTGTTCAGATTAGTTGGCTGCAGGTCGTGTTTGTGCTGCCAGGGTGGCTGGTTTTCACACCACGGTAACCACCAGCTAACAAACAAATCCCTGGTTTGCAGTGACGTTTCTCATGTTCATTGAAGGAGCAAAGCATTGACTGCAATGATTTGCCACTTGGATTGCCCAACACTGTGTGCGGCCCCTCCTGATTATTACAGAGTTACAATTTATTTTCTTTAGTTTGACTTTGGGGGGGGGGGGAGAGTCCCATTACTAGTCCCATTACCAGCCATCCTGTTCCCTTCTCTCTGTGCAGAAGCTGAGCAGCAAAGGAAGAGGGTGGTGCAGCTGGAAAGTTGCTTTGCAGCACACCCAGCCCAGCAGCCTCTTTTGAGAGCAGGAAGAGGGGAGCGCATGGGGAAAGGGAGCTGGGGCTGCCTGGCGAGGGGCGGGGTGCCTGTTTGAATGGCTTGTGTGTTCTTCCTGAGTGGGTGCGGGTGTGTTGTGTTACCATGGTATCTTTGTGAGAGTTTATTGTGAGCTGTGGAATGAGTGAGTTTGGGTTTCTTCCTGGGTGGGGGAACTGAAGGTTTCTCTGTCTCTCTGTGTGTTTTAAAGGGAGTCAGAGGACATATTGCTCGGTAGGTGGGGGAATGTGGAGTGGGAGTTTTTGGAGGGGTTGGTTTGGGGTTTTGGAAAGGAGAGACTCTTGTGGGGTTTGGGTTTGTCTGTTTGTGATGGGACCGTCACAACGGTTTGTCAAAATTGGCCACCCCCGCTTTGCCATTATTTGTGGACTCCACTCCTCTGGCAGGGCAAACAGAGCTGCAGGCAGCTGCTCTGAGCAGCAGGCCTGGCTTTTGCCCCAAGAGCAGACAGGCAAGCGAGGCTCTGCCTTCTTAGCCTCCAGCAGGAATTGGTTGGTGGCTCTGGGTCTGTCCCGCCTTCCATACATACTACAATCCTTCCATCAACTGTCCCGTCTTCCCTGCTTCCTCTGAGATGTTTGTATTCTCTCTGCAGCATGATGGGAAGCCTTATTGCAACCACCCTTGCTATGCTGCCTTGTTTGGACCAAAAGGTAAGATTCCTCCAGACAAGAACTTGTTGCTCCAAAGATTTCATCTTATGGAAATAGGATCACATGCCAGAATATCCCCGTGTATATTGGAGTCTCTCTGGCTCACAGGAGGCAGAACTCTCTCTGTGAAGTAGTTATAAACCGGATGCTGGCCGGGCTGCACATTAAGTGCCTCTGCTGTTTGCTGTTGTACATTAATGTGTGGCAGCCATGTGGTGACAGACTTTACTGTCACATTTGAAGATTGCCTTGGAGCTTCCTAATCCAATTCCCACCCAATCACCTTTGCAACACGTCCGAGGCTCCATTTTCCATCTCTTCGCACCTTCTGTGCAGTTAGATGATTCTGAAGACCTGGGGAAACACTGGAAAAAACCAACATATTGTAAATGCTTACTGATATTTTTACGATTTCCATTCAGATAAAATGAGAGTATTTGGTCTGGTACAAAGTATGCAGCTATATGTTTAAACTATTTACAAAACTAGGGTGGGTCCCAACATTAAATGCTTTTATTAAAAAAAATAATGTAAGACAATCTACAGTATTAGAGAATAAATTCTTATACTGAACACTCAGATGCAATATATATTTCCGCACCAAGTCTATGAAACGAGCATACAGGTAAATTGCATGTGAATTCTTCTTGCCTTTTATATTCTAAGTTGTAAATGATACATTTTACATTGTAAAACAGTAAAATAAGATTATTTGATATGCTTTTTTATTTGATATGTTTTTCTGAGAAACACCAGGAAGAATCTGTTTTTTTAATGGCTTCAACATTTCCTGTAATCTGACATAGCTGGTACCAATGGCAAAAGGGTGTGGACATAGCCCCAAATCTCCAAACTAGGATTTCTGCACCCATTCACAAGTGGGTCTGGGAGATGACCTTCAGTCTCTGTTTGAGAGGCTAATTGCCGCAGAAGAGCCAAATAGCCAAATGTACCCTTTGGAGGAGTATGTTGAAAGAACTGCCTTTCCATGTGGCAGGGATTGATGAAGCAAGCTGCTTGGTGATCATGGTCCACCAAACTAGAGATGTACTGTCCTTTCATTAAATTAATATGACTTTTCAGATCCCTGGATAACTATGGATGATGAACTAATCTTGTCCCTTGAGGGAAAAACCCCTTTTCTTTATATGTCTGGGAGGCTACAACAGAGGGAATTGTCATTATCTTTAAAAAGTCCTGGCCTAGGCCCATTCAGAGCCTCATCTTGGGTGGCTCTTTTCATGGCTAGATAACCAGGTGTGGAAAATGCCACTAGTATTGATTTGTCTGGTTTCCTTTCAGGGTTTGGCCGTGGAGGGGCTGAAAGCCACACCTTCAAATGAAGTTCAGGTAAATTCCTGTTATTAAAGCTTCTTCTTGATAGACCCAGGATTGCTTTTGTAGCCCTGATGGCTTAGATCCATTTTGCTCACAGTATTCTCTTTGCCTTCTTTTTAGGTCTGGAAGGATGGAATTGGCTGTGGATTCCAGCAGTTTCACAAATCATAATAGCCGCAATGTGCCTCCCCCCCAACCCAAACATGTAGTAAGCTAGCTTATTATGAAGGCTTTCAAAAGAAGCATCATGCTAGATAACTGGGAGATTTCCTGCTCTGTGTAAATGGAAAGATACTTTGAGGTGGAGACCAGAATCCTTTTTCCTAATTTTAACACCGAGTTTCTTGGAAATGAATTCCTGCCCAAAGCCTAGCCCTGCTTTTAGACTCTGCTGTCCATGATGATGATTGTGTCTCAGTAATAAAATATTGATTTGAAGAGGTTTGCTGCAGCTCATCTTTGGAAGCGGGGGAGGCGTGATGTGTTTGTATTTGCTGCCCTGGAGGCTCTTGATCAGACTCTTTGGAATCCCAGATGGAATGGATACTAGCCATTGCTGTGGGGATGTTTAGGATAATAGGTAAGGAAATATTTGTTAAGTATTATCCTTCACTCATGCTAGTGAGTGACGTAGCAGAGCAAATCCCCTCTATATTCACAGAAGCTGGCTGGTAGATTCGTTTGAATCTCTACAAAATGTCTAATCCAATCTCCCCTTTTCTCCCTCCTAAAATATAATAAAGACTCACAAGTCTGCATTTAAAAGTATAACAATAAGTTTACTTACAAGTTGTTCACAGTACACATCCTAGAAGGCAGGCTTTAAGCTTCAGGTTACAAACATATAACGTGGCGTACAGCCTTTGTGAGGATGGGCCTAAGTGCTAACAAAATGGATTAGACTTAATTATGAGTTGAATCGAACAGGAACAAACAGGGCAGAGCATGAGTCACACTCATAGGCTGAGTCACTTAGAGCAGGAACAGGAAGTTACGCACCCCCTGTCTCTGTCCACTCTAGGAAGTAAAGCATGTTGTAATTGACTGTACTGATGTAACACATCCCACAATTGCACCCATGGAAAATTCCATTCAGGCGCTGAAACTGATTAGTTGGTGACATCCATCATAGCCCAAAGTGATGCTCCACCCACCTCTGGCTGCTGTCTTGGCAGCCAATCAGCAAGAGGCTCCACCCCCTCTGACTACTGTCTTGGCAGCCAATCAGCAAGAGGCTTCAGACCCCTGGTGGAATTCTGAGAGACTGCATCAGCAGACCCTACTTTGGCTCTGCTGTCCCCCCCTTGCCTGGGGGGAGAGGTAGAGAAGAAGAGGGGAGAGGGATGTTGGGGATAGACGGAGAGGGAAACACAGAAGACTCTCCTCACTTTCACAGTTATTTTTACATCTCTCCTCATAGAACTGGGGGACTCTCAAAAAAAGAAGGGAAGTTGTTGGTGCTGGTGGGGTTTTTTAGTAGGGAAGGGTGTTACCAAAAAAACCCCAAACCCACAGGAGGGGGCAAACTTACACTTCCGGGCACACACACCATCAAGCTACTTTGCTATTTTCTTGCATTTCTCAAACCCTATGTGTAGAATTAAGGAACTGTTACTGAACCTGGGGTGGATTTTGGGTTTTTTGGGGGGTGGGATGCTAAGCAGATAAAAAGCAGTAGCAAGCAGTCGTCATACAGATGCTACCTGAACAGATGCTACCTCAGATGCTACCTGAAAGGGGAAGGGCAAGGAAGACAGGGAAGGAATCACAGTTTAAATCCCCAGATACCTGCACATCAACAACAGACAAGGACAGCCACCTGGGAACCTCCTCACCCAAATCCGTTGTCAGGGATGCTGCAGCAAGCAAACAAAGGCAAACGTCCTGCTTCCCCCAGATGTGCTTGTTATGTACTGAAGTTCTCACCCTGGGCCAGCAGGGGGATACTGTAGATAGTTATGCAAATAAGGGATCGAAAGTGACGTTCAGTGATTGGATAGTTACAGAAAATGGTTACTGTTGCGTTCTAGTGGAGCTCTATATAAGCAGGCTGGCTGAACCCTTCAGCTCAGTTCTGTTCTGGCCTGTGAATAAACAAGAGCTGTTTGAAGAATCGCTGTGTCGTCTGATATGTTCACCCACAACTCAACAGTGCTTGTGCTCTTCCTTGCCCTGAGCCCATGAGAGGACCCTTGGCATAAAGTGTGACAGAACTGGAGTGGGCAGAGGGAGAGACTGGGAATCTGGGAGGCAGCAAGCAGGAGGAGGAGGAGGAAGAGGACTCCGGGAAAGATGTCCAAGGCTCACTGTTTGACAACAAATGTCCTACAATGAAGATAGTCAACAGTGTCTTACACAAGCTACACATTCAAGGGGCTTCTCAAATATTCCTAAACCATGACACAATTTACTATGTTATTTACATTTAAGTACATTTATATGTATTTTACTTATAATTTACTAGTTTGCACTTTCTTTTTGAGGGGACACTTCTGCTGCAGAGGTTCTGTGTTATCGCTGCACTGAAAGAGCAATGTTTTGATCTGTAGTCACAAAATGACCCTTGAGAAACAACTAACCCTTCTCTTTGTACATGAGGCTCTAATATTTACAGAATAAGGTGACACCACTCTTGTTCTTTGAGCATCTGGGCTCCCCATCTCCTACTGCAGCAGCCATATACTTGGATTGTGGAAATTACTGTCTCTGCCAGAACCTTTATGTAGACTTGAACTTAAGCAATCCTACTGAAGGGAGGAAAGGAAAACCTAAATGGAACCTCTCAATTATTTTTAGAAGTAAGGGTCAAGGGCCACCCTTTCCTTTTGCCAGTTCTACTGCTGCTACAACTATAGCTCCTGCTAATCGCTAGGTGAATGTGCAACAAAGAGGATCACAAAGGCGTTGGCATTAAAATTCATTTGCCAGACTGCAAAGAGATAAATGTGACAAATGTCAGATCATGATAGGGTAGGAATAATATGCTTTCAAAAAAGCGTGGATAAAATATGCTGCCTTTATTGTGGTTCACTGCAGGAAATTTTAAAGTTACTGCTGCATAATTGGTTGTTTAAATGGTAAATCCATCTAACTAACAACTTGGTCACTTCAAACTCCCAAAGCAGAAAGTCAAAAGTGCATTTATCTGTTCTTAAGGGTATTTTTGTTCATGTTTGCTGCTGCAATAGGAAATGAAAAATAAAATAATAAAGGTGATACTTCCTTCTGACAGTGTGAGCTCCCACTTATTTTAAATGGGGTTTTTCCACTTCATTCCAACACCGAGATTGGTGTTTGGGTAATATTGGGTAAAATACAAATACATTGATATGATAAATTAATCTGTTACAAAGCAGGTGGCTGAGTATTCTTCAATAGATTGAGAAGCCTTAGATAACATGGGTGGTTTTTAAAAAGACTGAGGCCCCTGGTGAGTGAGGCTGGAAATATGGTGGACATCTGCTATTCTGTTCTCAGAAGAAAATTGCAGCTTCTTGCCAAAGAACCCAAACAGTCTCTTGTCATAGCAAGCTTTTCCCAAGCAAATAATCTGACACCGAGAACATGAATAGGAAACTCTTGCTGTGCCATTTCAGAGGTTTGTGGAAATTCTGGTTGCTATAAACATTTAGTCATCAAAGCAAAAAACAATCTGTTACGCTGGGCGTGGGTGGAAATGGACAGATAATGAGTGGAATGAATCAAACAGGAAGTTGGCTGTCTTTGCAACAGATGCATAGT
This sequence comes from Podarcis muralis, assembly GCF_964188315.1. Lineage (NCBI taxonomy): Eukaryota > Metazoa > Chordata > Lepidosauria > Squamata > Lacertidae > Podarcis > Podarcis muralis. The sequence continues at coordinate 1,105,819 of NC_135659.1, forward strand.
TGTAACAGCCTGAGACCAAGAAAAAGGGGGAGGTTATTTATACAATATCCAATTTATGCTGCTTTTGCCCATATCACTCCTCCTCCTCCTCCTCCTCTTCTTCTTCATACAACCCTTCAGCTGTAGATATCAATATAAAACCACAAAATACATAAGAACAACAACAAAATAATAATAATCCCCCTCCCACAACACATTTAAAAGTTCATCAAATGTCAATCAGCCAAAGACCTGCTTGAAGAGGAATGCTTTTGTCTGGCACCTAAAGGTGCCAGCTGAACCTCCCTGGGGAGAGCATTGCACAAATGGAATAACCACCCATACTCCATTTTTGGCATAGCAGAGGAAGGAGACAGAATCATAGAATTGGAAGGGACCTTGAGGGCCATCCAGTCCAACCCTCTGCAATGCAGGAATCTCAGCTAAAGCATCCCTGACAGATGCCCATCCAACATCTGCTTAGAAACCTCCAAGGAAGGAGAGCCCACAACCTCTCAATGGGAGACCGTTCCATGTCAAACAACTCTGTTAGAAGGTTCTGCCTGATGTTCAGTCAGAATCTCTGTTTCTCCATAGATAATGTGATATCCAATATTTATGGTGTGGCTATAATTAATCACCACATAATTATCTCTGTTGACAGACTGTTGACAGGAGATGGCAGGAGATGAGAGTGAGAGAGCCACTCCAAATTCCTATTCAGCCACTGGATGGCTTTGTTCAAGCCACTCTCTCTCCCGCGATATAAGGTTATAAAATACACTGTGCACTGAAAGATGAGATAGAAATCTATGGAGGCAGTCCCTATGCCTTCCTTATGCTCAAGAACTTTAACCTGAACCCCAAAGAAACAGGGGTCCTAAGAAAAGCTCAACAACTCTGACCTGAAACCCCCCCCCCCAAAACAGGGCTTTTCCTCCTAAAAAAGTTCTATTTTGACCTGAACCCCAAAAACCAGGGCTTTCCTTCCTAAAAAAAGCTCAACAACTTTGACCTGAACCCCTCAAAAGGTGGTAGATCACTGATCATCTACCCACTACTCTGTGGGTAGATCGCAGTGTCCTGGGAGCTGACCATCCCTGATCTAGAATAACTGCCCTGTTTTGCATAGTGATGGCCATCAGTCTGGGATGGTTTTAGACAGATTCCTGGCTCTGTCCTGCCTTTCCATGTTTGAGGCAGCAAATCCTTCTTATTGCATTGCTGGGAATCAAGAGCAGGGCGAGTTGCTGCTGTTGCCCAGGGGTCCTGCTCGGGGGCTTCCTTTGGGGCCCCTGGTTGGCCCCTGAGAGTACAGGATGTTGGACTAGAAGGGCCATGGGCTGGATCCTGCAGGTCTTTTCTTCGATTTTAATGTGTTTATAAGTTGCTCACCTTAAAGATTAGGATCTCCATCCCCAAGCATGGCAAGGGGTTCTGCAACATATGCGAGTGGGGGGTGCCAGATCTTTGTCAAATGATTTTTAATTTGCACTCTGACCCTGAGTGTGTGAGCAGATCTTTCTTTGCTTTTCTCCTTTTCCCACTGAGGTGGCAGTTGTAGTTTCACTATCTGTCTCATCTTCACAGGAAACCTATAGTCTATTGACATTTAACACTTTCACCGCAGATTAACATTCAGCCTCTTTAGAGCACCCTTCAAGTGTTTAAGCAGACATATGCTATCCCAGTAACAACAGTCCTGAAGTTACAGTATTTTCACCTTTTTGCACACAGAGGCTGAGATATGGTGGCATCCTTGAAGAAACCTAGCAATGGTGTGTTTCATAGGTGACTCTGCTGTACTTGCATGCTTTTGGCATCACATATAAAAGTTGTCATTGTGGGAACAAATTCAGAAGGGGGGGGGGGAATGAATGCACATCCCAGACAACACATATTTTATTTTCATGAATGTATCCTAGTTGCTACCCACATCTCTCAGAATTGAGGAAACAAGAGAATGGCTGAACCGTGGCTCGTCCCGGATCCAGATTTAACTTAGTACTCTGTGATGCAAGCTGCTGCCTGGAAAGACCACAAAGCTTCCCTTTGTGATCAAACACAAGGGGTACTCCAGGTGAGGGTTTTAAACACTGCTACCCATTGTTCTCCAACTTCAAGCTACAGAGCTTTTTATGCATCCCCGTCACCTCAATTTTCACTCATTTTCTCCAGGGCAAAGAGTGGGAATTCCACATTTAAAGACTAATGTGGAAGTCCCCACTCTACTGGGCTCAACCAAGCAAAAACCTGTTTTCACTCACAAGATCACTCAAGTGATCTTGGCTCCTTCCTGCAACTGCAAGGAGAAAAGGTACCATGGCTAGTGAAGGGAGGAGGAACTGCTAAGTTGGCAGTGACCAGCTGATTTCAAGAATTTGTGGTCAAAGGTTGAGCAGCAACGCGGCCCACTTGCTCTCCTGAGAATATGGCGGCAGAGCCAGCCTCTTTGCTTGCTGCGCTGCAAGTAACATAATGGAAGAAACTCCTTTGGAGTTTCAGAAAGGAGGTTGAACAGCGACCTACCAGAGATGCTTTTATCCTGATCTCACTCCAAGAAGTTTCTTTAGGGTTTTGATGACCACTTTTTGCCAGTGACTGATTTTGCTTTTAGCTTTAGGCTCCCCGCCCTGCCTTCTCCGTGGACCAAGAATGAATTGCGTTTAAACATTGACATCTGCCTGCTATGGAAAGTCAGAAGCTGGCTGTTTTCAGAAGTTCACCTCAGACAAAGCACATTCCATTAATATTTTGGATTTCCTATTTATGAAAACAGGGCACATTAAGGGCAGTTATTTTTATTCTGACATTAAGGGGCCTGAGAAATGCCAATCATCATCATCATCATAAACATGCCATAAGACTTTAGATGATGGGAAAGCTGCTGTGAGAACTGAGGGAACATCAGAAGCCAGCTGAGCAGACCAAATTAGCAATGGAGATTCTCCCTAGTATTTTTTCTTTCTTTCCCCACAGTATCCTCCACAAGAAGTTAAGCCCATGAAGTCAGAGAAACTCCAAATGACTCTCCTACTGGCTGGCTGCTGCCTGCTCTTCGAACAGCTCCAGCTCAGCTTCAAGGTCTTTTGGTGCACAGCCATAGAGACCAGGGGCAAGTGTTGCAGAGACAAATGTCTGTAGGCTCCCATGGAAAGGAACGGCCTTTCCCATGTTCACTTCTACAGTCGTCTACAACTCAGTCGTGAGGGAGATGTCGGCAGTCCTGCCTCCTCTGCTTACAAGTGAAAGCTGACTGTGCTCCCTGAAGACAGGGAACAGGAAAAGAGTGTCCTCCAGTCTGCAAGTAGGATGACTTTGTGTTCCTCTTCTTCAGGGATGATACTCCCATGAGAGGGGCCTTCCCTCCCCCAGCCATCATGTTTCCACCTTTCCCTTTCCCACATATGGATATTCATTCAAAATATTTATACCCTGCTTTTCAGCCAGAAAAGCTCACAGGGCAGCTTAGAAAACAACAACAACAATCTGAGCATGACAATCTAAAAGAAGAAATGACCACAAAAGGAAAAGAGGATTTGTAGGGAAGATGCAAACTAGCAAAATCTCCTTGTTTAGAAATATACAGGGTTCACCAGCTTGGATGGAAACATATTGTTGCACGCCACCCCAATCTTTGTGCGGCAAGAGGTTCCTGCATTTCCTTGGTGTCCTGGAATGAAGGTCATCCCAAGATGGTGGTGTCTTTAGGATATATGGTTTTATTTACACATATGTCCATGAGACCGAAAGGTTCTTGCTTCCTCATCTGGTTTCCAGGAGAGCCCAAACTCAGCTTTGGATCCAACACCAAGCAAGACGTTGCTGTCTCTTCCAGCTTCCAGCATCAGCTCAGCTCTCATGCGCAACTCTGGCTATTGTTCTTCTACCTGGGGTCATGCGGTCGAGTGTGAGAAAAGTGCGGGAAATGCCTAAGCCACCCATTTAGAGAGCCACATTGACCTCATTCTTTGGGCTTCTGCTGATCAGCTAAAGCCATTGTGCCTTGATAAGGCAACTGGTTTGGCAGGCTTCCTCTTTTACACTCACAGTACATTTACAAAGAGGTAAATGCCCCATAAGGGAAAGAGTTGGCACCACCCAAAAGACATAAAAGGATCTCACAGATCTCCCTTAAGCGGCAGCTCTACAGGGTCTCCTTTCTGCCCCTCTTCCAGGGCCTTTTCTTCTGTCGCCTTGGGGCTGGCTAAGGAATGTGCTAAGTGGACAGAACGTGCAGCTAACACTTTAGCTCAGAGTTTTCCAAATTTGTCATGCTTTTTAGACGTGCATCATTTCACAACACAGTAATTCAGTTTTATGAACTGGAGGTTATCCCTTTCTAGCCCCGGGAGGAAGCATGCACACGACACACTGCAGCCGACAGTTTGGAAAGCTCTGCTTTAGCCTCTCTACAGTGCTCCTCTGTAGGGAAGCAACTACCAAGCCTGCTGGGGAGGAGGCTGAACTGTCTTGAGGAAGCGGAGGTGGCTCAACCTCAGCCAAGGGTTGTTTGCTTCTGGGTTTTTTAGCTCTTACAGGCAAAAGCACGGAGGGTGTTAATAGCTGATGGAAGATGAAGTTCCTGTGGGTTACTTTCCTTTAGTTTAATTTCTGCCTTTTGAATGCTGGACTGTGGTTTTCTGAACATCTGGCATGTTTCCTCTCTGTGCGGGAGTTACAAAGTGAGTCTCTTCAGAGGGTTGGACTCGATGGCCCTTGTGGTCTCTTCCAACTCTATGATTCTATGATTCCCAAACTTTCAACTTATCTGTGCCACCTCCCTTCTCCCTTAAGGGGCAAGATGTCTGGGGAGGAAACTAAGAAAGTTCCAGGACTGTTTCTGTGAAGAGGTGAGACATTTTTCTCCTCAGAAGAGGCAGGAGGGATATGGGAGTAGCCCTCTAACAGAGCCCCCCCCCCCCGTTTCCCTTCTTCACCTGCTTGGAGGTGCTAGAATTCAGGATCAAAACCTTTCTCTTTAGAGTTGTCTGCTTTGCCATGTGGCCCCTGGAGAGGAGGCAAAGGTCTTCATCATTCCCAGGAAACAGATTCACAACATACCACGTTTGGCTTGCCACACCTGGCTTTCCGCTTGCATCTTTAGGGCAGGTATGGCCAAACTTGGCCCTCCTAATGTCTGGGACTACAACTCCCATCATCCCTAGCTAACAGGACCAGTGGTCAGGGATGATAGGAATTGTAGTCCCAAAACATCTGGAGGGCCAAGTTTGGCCAGGCCTGTCTTTAGGGTGTGTTGGCCACATGCCTTGTGCTATTTCTGCATTGCAAGTGGCTGGACTAGATGGTCCTTGGGGTCCCCCAACACTACAAGTCTAGATTCTGTTTTACAGGACAAGCACAAAGACCCCAGACTTACTGTTCCAAGGGCAATACTAGCCCTAAGAAGCAGAGCACGTCTTGCTCAGGCTGTAGGGAAGGAAGTCTGGCAAATACTCCTCAAAATGCCCCTTTCCCCTCTTACAGACTAAGGGAAAGGTCACCTGCAATCCACTTAGAATCCTAGAATTGTAGAGTTGGAAGGGACCCCAGGGGTCGTCTAGTCCAACCCCCTGCAAGGCAGGAATCTCAGCTGAAGCATCCATGGCTCAGTGGGGAAGCCAGAGAGGGAACCGCTGCTGCTGCTTTCCCACAATCTGTGAGGAAGGAACATGTGACAGATTTTGTTCCAGGTGGAGGTAGAGGCTCCCAACTTTGGGGAATTGAAGCTAGCTGATAACCCACTTTTTACAAAATGCTGCAGTGACATTGCTTCCTACATAAGTGGCATGGTTTGCCAGAGAGCTCCATCCCTCTTTAAAGCAGCCATGGCTCCTTCCCACCTGGGCACAGCTGATGGCCTCTGGGTTTAAGGCAGTTCCACCAGAGGCAGACTGCATTCACCATGTGAAACTGTCACATGTCACAATGCAGCTTGTCACCCCTGCCAGCCCCCCCCCCCCGAATTTTGCATTTAAATCAAATAGCTATTAGGGACCCTATGGATCGCATGTCTGTGATGGGTGAACGGGGACGGCTAAACTCTGTGCATGTATATGCCCACCCCTCCACCTCCACAGCACAGGTGTCCCTTGACGGCAAAGAGAGCTATTACCTCTTGCTCTATGCAATTAATACTGAAATAGCAGCTCTTTTATTTGCTCAGAAAACTGTGTACAAAAGTGTCAGATTAGAAAAGGTAGCAGATATATATGATCTACCTTCATTGTGGTAGTAGATGTCTAGTTACCTGACAGCTAAAATAGAGAGCTCGCAAGCAGATACGTTGTCACAGCCCCTCTAAATGGGAGCAGGTGGTTTTTGGCATGCACTGCTCCTAAAGTCAGAAAATTAGGCAAGAGGCAGAATGTGAGAACTGGTGGATAGGAACATTTTCTCCTATCTTCACCGTGAATTATTTCAAGGAGGCAGAGTAGAATAAGGGAATTCAAAGAAAGAGAGGGGCAGCAAGAGCGACACACACTCCAGCCCCCCTCCCCCCATGGCACACAGCACTTCAGCCGAGTGTTCGCTGGAATAAATGGATAAGACCAGGCCATTAGAACAATGTTTCCACGTTGCCCATCTCCACGCAGACAGTCTTCAGCTGAGAGTAATATTCTATTGCTGCTTCGCCATTCTCTCGGCCAAACCCTGCAAGAGAGAGGTCCATGGTAAGACTGCAACTCTATGGCTCCCTGTGAGAAGAACTCTGGAAAACTGCATGGAAGGAATTGCACCATGGAATGGAGAACATAGCATCTGATGCCACTATTTGCTCTTAAAAATATGTTTTTCCTTGTGAAGGTTTCAGAAGGAAGCTTGCTGGCAACTTACCTATGAGAATGCAAAGGACCCAAGGGAAGGGACTTCCTTACTTAGGTGTATGTACAGGTGAACCTAAAAGCTGGAGTTAGCATGTGCATGTCCTTTCTCACAGGGTGAGCACTGCAAACAACAGATGTATGTATCTCCAACTGTTTCAGGCAGGCTGTATGGCCAACACCCAGAACGACCTTAAGCCAGAGGAACTAAATGACATCAGGATTCTTGGCGAGCACCACATCCCTCTGGAAGGCTGCAGCTCTCTTGGTCCACAACCCAAGCTTGGCTAATATTTCCATTCCCTTTTGCCAACTGGTATGTAATATGCTGAGAACCAAAGCCCAGCACTGTTGCCACCAGCTGAGCAGCTCACCTGACATCTTGTATCCTCCGAAGGGCAGCTCCACAGGGCTGACGTTGTAGTTGTTGATGAAGCACATCCCCGCCTGGAGACCAGCCACAACTCGATGAGCCCGTTGGATGTCCCTAGGAAGCAGAAGGATGGGGTGAAGCACCAGTGTGTCTCCCAAGGCCCAGAAACCCTGCAGTGTTCCCTGGCCTTCCTATGGGACAGGCTAGAGTAGGCCAAATGCCACTAGGCACAGCTGTCACTTCGGAGGAATGCCAGCTGATGAGGATGACACACAATTCCAACTGAGCAAAGGCAGCAAGCATTTGCCATCATGCTCTGGGCCGATGTGCTGCTTCCCAACTTGCATCTTCCACAGATGCCACATTACAGAGCAGGCAGCCCCATTTGCTGTCCAGTCTGGCCTGTTTCATTTTCCATCTCCCTTCCTGAAACCTATGCCCTTCCTTGATGGTACCTGGTAAAGACACCTCCTGCTAGGCCAAAGCGAGTGTTGTTGGCTCTTTCTAGGACTTCCTCTTCGGTGTCAAAGGGCAGGATGGACATGACAGGTCCAAAAATCTCCTCTTGTACACATGTCATGTTGTCATTACAGTTTCCTGAGAGCAACACAGAAGTGATCAAATAATATTAAATAGGTATGCAACTGTTCTGAATGCACAAGTGAGGAAGAAACAGATTCTCCCACCCAGTTATTCTGCAGTTATGAAACAAATTGGGATTTCAGAACTACCTGCTTGTTGCTTTAGATCTGGACAAACTATCAGCCTATAAATCTATGCAAGTTTATTTGAAAATAAATCCCACTTTGTACAACAGGACTTGCTTCCAAGTAAAGTGTGGACAGGAGCTCAGTGCCTGACAACTGAATTATTTACTGCACCCTCAATACTCTAAATATGAAAGCTTCCTGCATAAATAAAACTACTATGTAAGGAGAAGAAATTACTTCTCTGCACAGGAGGTTATTTATAGTACAGAACATTCAAACATGTGGACCTTGAGTACCATCCCAAACGAATCATCTGATCATGTAGTTCAGATCATAGCATTAGGCGCCTGCAGAACAATGAAAGAGGCCACCATCCTTTCTCAACCTCAGGAAAGATTATATGGAAGCCAATTTCTTGAGCTAAAAATGCCATACAAATCTGTGCACTGTGCTCATCTTCCATCCCCTTCAGCACCAACATGGACCATGTTGGAGAATCAACCAATAATGGGGTTCATACCTAGCACACAGGGAGACATGTAAAAGCCACCACTCAACTTAGGGTCATCTGGCACATAGGCTTCTCCTCCACACAGCACCACTGCGCCCTGTAAATGCAAAATGTCCAGAGCAAACCATTAGACTCCTTAAAAGGAAACTATGGGAAGCATCCAGTGAAGTTGTTGCGTTAGCCATGGGTTTCCGTTTGTGCAATGGAATTTCCCCTCTCCGTCTCTTTCCCTCTTGCCCCCCTCCTTACACAGCCTCCTCCAGAGGGTTGGGCAACTCCCAGAACAGATTTAGGGAGAGGAGGGGGAAGGGAAGGGACAGAAGTTGCTGCAATAACAGAACTACTTTGCTGGACAGTGCCCTCTATTTATAGTCCTTTGACCAGTCCATCCCAGTCTCCATAGGGTTCTTTTGCAACTGACAGCATTATTCAGTCTTGAAAAGAGATAATCTGAGCACCATACAAACAAAAGTCATAACCCTTGCCAGAAGGCAAAGTACAATTGAGGGACAAAGTCCTTAAATGTGAATAGTCAAATGGTCTCAAATTCCTTGGGTTTATGTTGACTCTGGATTTCATAACCTTTAATCTTGCAGGGAGAATGTACTCCAACAGATCTGAAGCGACCTGCTAGATCCATAAGCAGAGAACTGACAGCATGGCCACCCCTGCAAAAGAGCCCTATTTATTTGCTTGACATGAATGGCTGAATCTGCTGTTGCTACTTATGGGGAGGCACAACACTGACAGCATATCCCACGAAGTCAACTTTCCTGTAAGTTATCAGGAACTGTTCAGATGTAGTCCCTCAGAACCTAGCAAAAGAGGGGAACACAACTTCATATATATCAAAATTCCATGTATGCCTTGCCAGACACAGCCTTTGTTGTGAGCACAGAATATGGCGTCTGTATGATGTTCTCGGGGTGAAGAGAAGCTATCTGATATACTTCATGACTCTCACCTGATCCTTTGCTTGTTTAACAAAGCTCAACACCTTCTCCAGGTGGGAGTGGTTGATAAGTGCTCCCATCCGTGTGTCTTCCAGCAGGGGGTCGCCAATTTTGATATTCTGTGTCTGTTTCATGACTTCCTTGGTGAAGGAATTCAGTATCTCGCTTTGCACAAACACCCGAGTGCCATTGCAACAAACCTGAGGCACAGAGAGAGATCTAAGAAAGTACCAACCAACCAACCAACCAACCAACCAACCAACCACACCTTTCTTGCTGGCTCTGGTAGCCACAATGAGCCACCTGCTCACTGGATCTTTGGCACTGATTTTAAATCTCCTGGGAATGGAGAAAATCAGACTCTTCCACACAGTACAAGAGTGTGAGCTGTAGTGCCACTTTTTGCATAGCAAACAAATGTTAGAATATAAGAATAGCACTGAAGTGTCTTCTTATGTGTCCTCTGAATACTGAGAATCTAGTCCACCAGAAAAACTGGAGCTGCCCTCCCTTGAATGAGATAAGAAAAAAGTTTGTTGTGAAGTAGAGCAGAAAGATTTTCTTAGAACTCTCAGTGCCACCATGTGGGGAAAATATAAAGAGCAGACAAGAGTGAACTATGGCATAAAGCAAAGCAGAAATGGCCTGAGGCATTTGGGTGTCTATGACCCAAAATCCAAATGGAACTCCATGTCAGTAAAAAATATAATCACATGTTATATTCTTGTTAGTGGTATCTTGAAGAAAGTCTGACTTACAGTTACAACATGTGTACTCTTGACGGAGCCTTATGGCTTCAAGTTCAAGAGTGGACTAAATACAACAAGTTGCATCAAAGGGGCAAACATGAACCTAGCAGGCCCACCAGTAAGAAAGGGATAGGCCTTGGCCTCTTGCCCTCAATAGTTGGGACTTTACAGGCATCTGTTTTCATGTCAAGATCAGATTCTCATTTATCTTAAAAACCAAGGCTTTCCATGCTGCAGTAATTTAGAAATGACAGATTTCTTTTTCAGCTGTAGAAGAATGTTACCACTGAACTTTGGACTTCCCTGACAAGACATAAACAAGCTCCTCAGGAGGTCCACACCTCGCCTTGTGTGAGGAAGTTGGCCATGAGAGCTCCTTTTACAGCATTCTCCAGGACACAGTCAGAGAAGATAATAAGGGGGGATTTGCCCCCCAACTCCAGAGTAACTGGCTTGATCCCTTTGGCTGCCATCTCCATGATCTATTGAAGCAAAGATGGAACAAGGTGTATGAGCAACACAAGCAAGTCTATCACAACTCTGCAAAATCTCTAGACAAGCGAAAAGGGACATCCTCATTTGGGAGTCTGCTGAATAAGCATCTATATCTTTTGCTTACGGAAGATACTTTCTGGTGATAAGTCAGGATTAAATGTCAAGTAATTCTGAGCCTACAGTGATGTTACGCTAACACAACTCTGTCTTCCATGCATAAAAGCATTTTGTAACACATGATAGATTTAACCACTCAGGGCTGAAATTTCACCTTGCTTTTCATGTGTCCTTGCCAGACAATTCTCCAGCAACATGGATTGAAAGGCAGGCAGTGAAAGGCTAGCGCTTTCCCCAAAGGATACAACATGGAAAGCTCCGACTGTAAGTACAGTGTTGACATGCTTTACATCTGCGGCTTGCTCAAAACACACTGTCCTCTAGCAATTCAAAAGCCCAAAGGGATTTGACTGTAGCGAATGGCAAAGGCATAAACAGAAACTTCTCCTATCCTGCTCTCTGGGGCCTCTCCAGCTTGCCTTCCCCACTCCAGAGGCATGCCAGGTACTCCAAACTGGCCTTTGCATCGCATGCTTGCGCTCCTGTAGACTTACCACCTGGGAAGCCAGAGGGCTAAACTTTGCAGTTCAATATTGCCAGCCGGCATTGGTGTCCTGTACCTTGATTCCTGTAGGAACGCTCCCGGTGAAAGAGACCTTGGCCACATTCGGGTGCTGGCACAGGAACTGGCCTGTGGCAACTCCACCTTGCACCACATTGAAAAGCCCCTTGGGAACTCCAGCCTCATGGTAGATCTCTGCCAGCAACACGGCGGAGACAGGGGTGAAGGGAGAAGGCTTGAAGACCATGGCGTTACCTAGGCAATTCACATGGGCCAAGGGGGAAAGAACAGCTGTGCATTAACTCTATCTGGAGGTGCAAAGGAGAAAGCTGGGGTGGGGAATGGATTTGGCGTCTCTGATCCCAGCTGAATGCCCAGTCCAAACATGATTGTTGAGTAAAGGCTCCTACTAGGGACAGAAGCAAGAAATGGAGCTACCACAATGCTCATCCCGCAAATCCCCATCTTAATTTGGTGGCCTCACAATCCACATTAATGTGTTCTCTCTCCTTCGCGGGACATGGGTGGCGCTGTGGGTTAAACCACAGAGCCTAGGACTTGCCGATCAGAAGGTTGGCGGTTCGAATCCCAGCAACGGGGTGAGCTCCTGTTGCTCGGTCCCTGCTTCTGCCAACCTAGCAGTTCGAAAGCACGTCAAAGTGCAAGTAGATAAATTGGTACCGCTCCGGCGGGAAGGTAAACGGTGTTTCCGTGCGCTGCTCTGGTTCGCCAGAAGCGGCTTAGTCATGCTGGCCACATGACCCGGAAGCTGTATGCCGGCTCCCTCGGCCAATAACCCAGATGAGCGCTGCAACCCCAGAGTCGGTCACAACTGGTCAGGGGTCCCCTTTACCGCTCTTCTTCATCTGCCATTTATATACTTGACTTTATAATATTGCAGAGTATTGTTCCCTATTCCATGCATGGGCGCCCTACAAAGCCACCCCCTGGTATTAGCTGTTGGGATGACACCCACATTCTCACTCCTCATATAGAGCATCTCTTTTACCACAGGCCAAAGCCGGGGCAGACTTCCAGCAGGCAATCTGGAAAGGGTAGTTCCAGGCTCCTATTCCAACACAGACTCCAAGAGGTTCTCTTCTCGTATAAGCAAAGGATCCGCCGGGAAGCTGGATGTGCTGGCCTGGACAGGAAGGACAAAGCAAGATGAGCAGGAGCAGCACAACTGGTCAGAGTGGCTTGCAAAGTAAAAACCACAACAAACCAAACCAAAACATTTTAAAGAGGTAAGACTAAAAAGAGTATAAAACATATGGTATATTTTATATTATAAAAAGGATTGCAAATAAGTCCCCATTCCTTGAGTCCATTTGAATGGCTTTTTGCTTTGGATTCTGAGTGCAACCTTCTTCCTGAGGAAAAAAGATTTCATTTAATTGCTCCAATTTACCACCTGTGTGGTTCAAGGTCACCAGTGACTGCAGATATTGATTTTTAGCCACTGCATGATCTTCCAGCACTATACTCAAATTCCCAAAGGTGTCTTTATACTGGTAGTTTTCCTTAACTGTATTTTTGAGGTGAAAGGGTTCTGTTTTGCTTTGTAACCTAATAGTTTTTGCATTTCTTCTCTCATGGTGCTTTCTGTGATACGCTTTCGGCTCTGAATTGGCTACCTGGGCGGGCTGGGTGATACCTGGTTTTCAACACTGTGATCTATCAGCAGCTAAATATTGGGATATGCTGATACATCCACCACCCAAGTCATCTCCCCATTCCACAGAGTGAAACTCCCCACGTGCCCACTGGAACCTAACAAATTCAGCATGGAAACATTCTGTAGGAGCCCTGGTTGGTTGTGGCTGCCTGTGAAGTTTCTTTCTGCAGCTTTAAAAAGAAGAAATAATGCATTTTAAATATTAGACTAGTGATGGGGAACCTCCAGCCTGCTTATTTGGCCTGCTAGGTCTCAGAGGTTGGCTCAGCAGGTTGTTTGGGGCAAAATTTGCCCATCATATGTGATGGCGGGTGCAAGAAAGCTCAAGCTGTGGATACAAGGAAGAAGAATTGAGAATGCTTTAAGTGCACTCCCAAGTTTTCCTGCTCTTTAAACTTGGCACCTTTTTTGTTGCACCACATTTAAAAAGGACCAACTTTCTGATGCAAAGGAGGAACTGGTAATCCTGATTCTTTCCTTTGTAGCTGAGCCACCTGATGTCATATTAGTTTCAGCAAGTACACAACACTGCACACACGGAACCATTTTTCATGCCCAGTAGAAGAGCTGGACTCCAGACATCACTGCTTAAAGCGGAATACAAGAATTCTGGAAAAAGTAGCAAACCATATTATCTAAACAACAAATGTTTCCTGTCTGAACATTCAGGCTCCTCCCATGACTTGAAGCTGTTACCCACATTTGACTTCTGTACTGTTCCAAGGAGTGTATTAGACGACATGGGAAGAATGAAAAAATACAGAGCCAACGGAACAGAACTAACAAATGGAGTTGCAGACTCTTACCTGCTAGGGAGCCAGCTAAGCCAGCATAATACTGCAGACACTGCCAAGATGTATCAATATCTATTCGGGCTTCAGTTATGGATTTGCCATTATTGATTGTTTCCAAGGTAGCTATTTCTTCCCTTCGCTCCTAGAATCCCAACAGAGACACAGTATGAATCACACTATGCTAGCAGCAAGTGGAACTGGAATTAAGTGGCTGCCCAAGCTTCTTTTATATTCCACCAAAAGAAAGTCTGTGCCAAAAAAGCTAGAACTGCGAAGTGATATACATTTGTGCATATTTCTTTGTGCTCTATAATCAGCTATTTCTAGCCATTCATTTATTAAAATAATGTATATACCACTTTTGAAGCAGAACATGCCAGGGCAATGTGCACTATAATAACTGAAGACAATTCACTAAAACACTACATTTATAAACATTTATATCTGCTGTGTCTAAGGAACAAAAAAAAGGTACCGTATTTTCTGCCCTATAGGATGCACTTTTTCCCCTCCAAAAATGAAGGGGAAATGTGTGTGCATCCTATGGGGCGAATGCAGGCTTCAGGAAGCTATCCACAAGCCTTGGGAGCCCGGCGCGACTTCCCTCGGGCTCCCAGGGCTTGCGGATGGCAGCCTGCGGGCTTTTCAGGGAGGTGGGGGAATTCCCCCACCTCCCAGAAAAGCCAGAAGCCGTGCGCTCGTTAAAGGGGTTGTGCGGCTTCTGCAGGCTTTTGCGAGGGAATCCCTCCACCTCCCAGAAAAGCCAGGAGAAGCCGTGCAGCCCTTTTAAAGAGCGCACGGCTTCTGCCAGTTTTGCAGGAGGTGGGGGAATTCTGGCTTGGGAACAGCCTTGTTAGCTTCTGCAGGACAGCGGGGTGAAGGCACCCCGCTGCCCTGCAGAGGCTTTGCGCGCAGCCGTCCCCAAGCTAAAAGAGCGAGACGGGGCCCTTCGTCTCGCTGCTCTGGCTTGGGAACAGCTTTCCTTTGCGCGCAGCCATCCCCAAGCTAGAAGAGCGAGACGGAGCCCTCCGTCTTGCTGTTCTGGCTTGGGAACAGCCTTGTTAGCCTCTGCAGGAGAGTGGGGTGAAGGCACCCCGCTGCCCTGCAGGGGCTTTGCGCGTAGCCGTCCCCAAGCTAGAAGAGCAAGATGGAACCCTCCGTCTCGCTGTTCTGGCTTGGGAACAGCCTTCCTTTGCGAGCAGCCATCCCCAAGCAAGAAGAGCCAATAGAAGCCGCGCAGCCCCTTGAAAGAGCGCGCGGCTTCTGTGGGAGGTGGGGAATACTCCCAGAGTTTGTCGGGGCTGGTGGGGGAAGGCTTGCGGATAGCAGCCTGTTCTGGGGGCTGGGTCGGGGGAAGCTGGCCCTGGGGGGGGGGATAATTTTTTTTCTTTATTCCCCCCCCCCAAAAAAAACTAGGTGCGTCCTATGGGCCGGTGCGTCCTATAGCGCAAAAAATACGGTACAACAGGAAGGCCTCTATGAACAGATACATTTTTAGTAGCTGGTAAAATAGCAGTACTTTTGGCCCCTGCTGGATGCTCAGGGTGTGTGTGTGGGGGGGGGGGGACATTCCACAAGGTGAGCAGCACCATGGAGGAAACATGCAACTCCAAGTAGCTGTAACGTGTGTGTCGGCAGGACGTGGCAGGACCAAGAGGGCTTTTCTCTTGAACTGCTCTTATTTACTACCAGCAACCTCCTGCAATGAGCCTTTAAGCAACATGCAAAATAAAAACAAACATTAAAACTTATCAAAATACCACTAAAGTACAAATAATTCAGAATAATGCAGTCAGCCAACAAGAATAAAAACCACCTTAACTCTTTTGGGTGAATTAAGCAATGGCTATATGGCAGAGGCATAACGGCAGCTATGATCCAAGGGCCTCCAAGCACATGTCATATAAAGCAGCTCTGAGCAGTAGGATAAGGTTGGGAAGGCAAGGACACCCCAAGGCTTTCAATCTGAGCAAAGGTGACTTTTACTTACCTAAAGCTGTTAATAGGTTAGTGATTGACACAGCACTGCAAACCAGAGTCCACAAATCTGGCTTCCAGGGGCAAATGCACTTCCCTCTCTAGCAACCTCTCCTTCTATTGACACCTTGCACAAGATCTCCTCTCATTCTTCAAGTATTGCACAGAACTCAGGAGAAGAGAGAGGCCAGCAGCAACCACAAACTAGAGTGATTAAGCCAAGTCAAAACTGGTGGGCAATGGCTGAAAAGGTATCCCCTTGGAAAGCAGCCAACGCTGCCTGAGAGGAGGCTGGGCTGGCTCATGTGATTTTTAACACATACCCGGATTATCCTGGCAGCCTCCAGCAGGACAGTGCTCCGTTCCATGCCTGACTTCTGACTCCATATTTTAAAGGCAGCCTGTGCATTTTGCACAGCCAGATCTACTTCCTTCTCTCCAGAGAAGAGAAATTTGCCAATAACTCGCCCTGAAGGGAAAATAATAACAACAACAATAATAATTCAGGTTTCTAAAGCACAACTTGTTAGCATACCTCTGTTACAAAAAGCTTTTACAGAAGCAGGTCTTGCATTTTGATTTTATGTTACTATTGCAGATTTATCTGAATGGCCACATTCCTTAATTTTGAAAAGCCGCAATCCAGAAAGAGGATTATTATTTATTACATTTGTATACTGCCCTTCATCCACAGATCTCAGGAAGGTTCACAACATAAAAATATACTTAGACCAATGCACACTTAAAAACAAGCACCTAAGATAGTCCACATTCAGCAACAAGAAAAGCAGATTTCTGCACAATCATACTGATTAAGCAAGTTTAATTTGTAAATTGTTTGCTTTGCATAATGTATCCTGTTTCCACCAGTCATTAGGAAGGTTAAAAGTGGAGGCAGAACTGGTTTCTCCTACATTTCCCCCCATGCTTTTACAGTTCTACGATGAGTTGACTGAAAATCTTTTGAGATGTCAATAGCTATTACTTACATGCTTAAATCATATGTAACTGTAAGATCCAGAAACTTGGTAAAGAAAGTATTTTTCAGAGTTCTTGGAAAGCTGCCTTTTCTGCACTTGCAACGGATTGGGCTTTCAGACTCCTCTTCCTCAGGCTGGTTCAGGCTGCCTGGTTAGGGTGGTTCTCACAGGTTACTCTGAGCTGTTTCTTCTTCTTCTTCTTCTTCACATTTGTGCCACTGTCCATTTAAACTAGCTTCCCGCCACTCTCAGCAAGCTCTGATTCTATCGTCTCTTTCTTCTTCTTCCTTGATTTCTGCTTGTAGCTCTGGAGAGTCTGAGGGAGATGAGGCTGCTGCTCCGTGTTCCCCAACACCCTCCATGACCTTCTTTGTCTGGCTCCACTGGGACGACTTCTTTTACGCTTTCCTTTCCAGCAACCCACATAGTTATACTTCCAGGCCTGGGGATTTTTCTCATGGGGCTTGCTGTGAGTGTCCAATAAGACTCGCCTTAATCATCATCGTCTTCTGGGCAGCTTTCGGGACAAGCCCCCACTTGTGAGCGTAGGTGTCTTTTCCATTATCACATGCTTGATTTTTGGCATAACTCCATGACTGCAAGTACTGCAGTTGTCATCAAAGTACTGGCTGTGCAAATGGTCTCTCCTTTTGTGCTGATAACAACTTTCTTATGGACTTTGAGGCTGTCTTCATACCACAGCAGGCCAGGTCACATGCTCTTTTCACCATAACAAACAGCGTTCACTGCATTGTCCTTCATAACCAGTCGCTTGTAGGGTGTCTTTTTTAAAAAAATATAATTTTTATTAGCAGGCCAATCAAATCACATTATTTCCAAATCACATTAGTTCCAAATTATACAGCCAGATTTTTAAATTTTTGTTGGGGGTACCCATACTTCAAGCTCCGAACAGGGGTCCAAGCATCACTTATATTGCTGCTTTAATTAGACAGTTCTATCCAGTTCTGTCCAGATAGTCTCTTTATTACTTTCCTCATCTTCTTGTTGTTATCATATATTCCTTTCTTTGCGATCTCTGATAATCTTCACAAGCGGGTTGAAAACAAACATCCTCTGTGTGGGTTTTACACTCTCCAAAAATCATATCACATAAGGACAGACGCCATTTCCACATTCCACACCTCCGTAAAAAAACTTTCCCTCAGTCTGTCCATTGATTTTCCCAGGCTTGCCAAGCATATCTCAGAGGGCTCTGCCAGGTCTAGATCACATTCCGATCACCATTCACACTCCGATGACCCTGGTCCTCCTCCCCCCGTCCTTCTTAGGCAAGCCTGTCTTGGCGAGACGCCATTTAAAACTGCATCATAAAACTTTCCTCCGTTCTCCGATGTTTACCAATCCTCTCTTTGATCAATAATTCACTCCACACAGTTCTTGAATTCCTGCTTGTGATTAATAAATTGCAACGATTCTTCTCTCTGGGGTGGAGGGTTATTAATACTCACATAAGGCCAAAAAAAAGAAAAGATTTTTCCTCCACCCCCTTTCCGTTTCACTCCAAACATACCAGTCTTTTAATGGTGATTCATCACTTGATTTATTTGTCCCGCCCGTCGCTCCGCTCACAGAGATCCATTAATCAGCAGTCTTTACTCCCGATCTTCGCTTGATGTATGTGCTTTAGCTTCTTTCCAATTATATATTTCCAATTATATATTTCAAGCTAAAGCGAACCAGTGCACTGATTGGAGACAGCGTCAGGAAGAGCCGACTTCACCCGAGGGCTTGTGCCAAGTGTCTGCACCCCCTTCTTTCGAAACCGGGAGTGAATTATGGACACCGCTGGCAAGGCAGTCCCCCCCATCTCCTTGGGGGGGCCCGGGAAGGCTGCATACTTCCCATAGCAGCCTCTTAATTACCTCGTGTGGGTCGGAGAGATGTTATTGTCAGCCTTCTTCCAATGCGCCACCTGGTGGCCCCCGTCACTTGTAGGATGTCAGCAGCTTCTCCAAGGGGAAGATCACCCTCCTGAGAGAAGTCTCATACTTGCTGTTGTCATATTGCCACTAGGCATCCAGCACTGTCCTTCTCTCCCATGACCCCAGATCACACTTGCCAAAGCTCCTGCTTCTGACCTGCCACTCTCGGCAACGAGCCCAGGTGCACACATAGCATCCAGATGCAGGTCCTGGCTGCACAGCTCACCCAGAAAGTACCCAATCTTCTTTCTGGTTCATATTCATATGCATGTGGCTTGCTCAATGCACACAATCAGACCCCCAGGCACTTTGGGGTCCAGCATGCCACTGTGCAGTCTTCTCAACATGGAGGATGCAGCAGACCCAGACCACCACTTCATAGAAGAAGGGCTGGGAGGCTTGTTCTAATTGATGAAGCCCATCCTTACACACTCGCCAATCACTCTCCTTAAGAGATTGCAACCAGAAGGAAGGAGTGTGTAGCATGCTGTCCTCACTTTCAGCTTGTCAAAGTTCTTGAGAAGTAAAGGCCATTGTGATATGTCCAATTGAGCCTCTCTGGATTCAGGCTTGACAAGGAATTCTTCTGAATATTGAACATCAGCAACTATTTATCGGGCAGGGTTTCTATTCTTTCTTTTTCCTATGCTTCTTAAGAGACAGAATGTGGTTCATCTATTATCTTCTGCATAGGACTGCAGGCTGTGTGCTGAACAGGAAAAGCTATTTATTCTGCAACATGGCCTACCAAGAGGAAAAGCTTGAAGCGTCCCATCACACCCATGCTTGCACCAGGGGTAGGCAATTCATGGCCCTTGGCCTAATTTCATGAAAGTGGCAAGGGGGGAAACCGGAAGAAAAGGGCAGGCAGAAACTCACTTACAGCTCTGTCCCTGCCCACCTTTAGCAGGGTAATTAGCCATAAGAACACAAACTGATGTTCAAGACTAAAGTATTATAAATTTGGTTCTTTGGTGTCAATGAACAAGATAATAATTAAAAATAAAATAAGCTTATATAAGCAATATTCTATGCCAATGAAATTGGGTGGGAAATGGTCTGACTTCTCAGACATGTTGGAAACTCAGCAACCTCTATCCCATTTGATGGCACTGCAATGGCATCAGGGCACTTTGGTTTATGATGGAAAATGCATTACTACAGATTTTTTTAAATTGCCTTTTCTCCCCAAATAGATTTATTGAATAATATAACAAGCCAAGTTCAATATTTGCTTGTTGTTGATTTGCTAACTGTAGCAAGAAAGTGATTTGCCAAATATTTGACACTGCTCCAAAAGGTTTGTATTGAAAACAGGACCTGACATTATATTGTGTAGACAGACATATAAAGAGACGTACATAGTCATACACAGGGAAATAAATAAATGGTATTTTTTATTCATTATTAGAGGGGGGGAATCCATGCTTGAGGGAAAATGATACAGTAAAGTATCAATGATTTTTGGTAAATGACAGACAGTAAGACTCTCTAACTTATCATAGAATCATAGAGTTGGAAAGGATTCTGAGATTCATGTAGTCCAACCCCCTACAATGCAGGAATCTCTGCTTAAAGCATCCCTGACAGATGGCCACTCAACCTCTGCTTAAAAACCTCCAAGGAAGGAGAGTCTACCACCTCTCATGGGAGACCATTCCACTGTCAAAAAGTTTTTCCAGATGTTTATTTGGAATCTCACTTCTGGTAACATGAATCCATTGGTTCAAGTCCTACCCTTCAAAGCAGGAGAAAACAAGCTTGCTTCGTCTTCCATATGGCAGCTCTTAAGATATTTGAAAATGGTAATCCTATTTCTTCTCAGTCTCCTCTTTTCCAGGCTCCCTCAACTGATCCTCATAAGGGTCCTCATAAGGGTCTGGAAGCTGGGCTTCCAGACCCTTGATTACCTTGGTCACCCTCCCCTGCATATGTTCCAGCTTGTTAACATCCTTCTTAAACTGTGATGCTGAGAACTGGACACCACAAGCAGGGATCACAACCTGGATCAAAAACAAGGTTTTAGGAGCCTCAATGGCGCCCCTCTGAAGACTTCACGGGGGGGGGGGGGACCCCTGGCTAGCCTTACCATAGCTATAACTCTGCCACAAGGCAGAATAGAGAAATTCTATTGCTTCCCTTGTTTGGGTCACTACACTTCTGTTGATGCAGCCTAGAATAGCATTCCCTTTTTTTGCTGCTGCATCACTCATGTTTAGCATGTGGTCTACTAAGACCCCTAGATCCTTTTCACATGTACATCTTATAGTTGACCAGGTGTCTTATAGTTGTGCAGCTGGTTATTCCTGCCTAAGTGTAGAACCTTAAATTTGTCCCAACTGAAATTCATTCTGTTAGCTTGGGCCCAGTTTTCCAGTCTGTTAAGGTCATCTTGAATCCTGATTCTGTCTTCTGTGGAATTAGCTCCCCCTCCCAGTTTGGTGTTTTCTACAAATTTGATGAGCATCCTCTCAATTCTTTCATCCAAGTCATTTATAAAGACACTGACCAACATCTTTATAAACATCTTTATCATTTATTATTGTTACAGCAAATACAATAGTTTAAAAAATACATGTGTCTGGACAAAAACCAGTACTCCACTGTCTCCATTATTTGCAAGTCTTGCATATCAGCCCTCAGCCACATTTTTTTACCAATCACCAAATTCAAAGTTCAAGCATTAAAAGATAAACAATTCAGAATGCACCTTGGAACGAGTGCAGCCAGCCAACAGCTTCAAAGGTCATAGATTCCTGGTTCTTCTGGTTGGAATAAATCTAAGCCAGAAACTTATTTGAATAATGTAAATAGTGATGTTAAATTCTCGAGAATAATCTTTTGGAGAAAATTCTTGAGAATATTCTCAATTAATGAAAATATTGGAGAATTTTCATTTAAAATAGTAGAATATGGCACCTTGTACCATTGAATGGCACTGCAAAAACCAGTTACTGGCACTAAATAAAAATATAGAAACAACAACTGTTTAAATCAAGGCCACCTCACATGCTGTTACACATAATTGTATAGGCCTAGGTACTTTAAGTGTATAAAACATTAAAGCTACTTTCTGTAAAAATAATCACACTGTATGGCCAAGGGTATAGAATTGCTAAGAATAAGATCACACCAAAATAGAAAAAAGGCTATTACATACAGTTGAAATACATATGAATTCAAATGTTCATCATATTAAATGAAAAGCACTTTTAAAACTAAAAAAAATTGTTTCCTGTAGCTCACATTTCAAAACTGCCAATGGTGAATGACACAAGGCCCAGTAATGTAACTGGATCAAAAAAAACATTATTCATTACTTACACTGCCAATATCACAGCTTGACTTATTATTCACTAGGTTTTTAAAATGAGTGTTGTAAAACTGGTTCTTACACTAGAATTTACAGTTTGTGGAGTGGAATTTTCCAGTAGAGAATATTCTCGATAATATTCTCACCTCACATCACTGAATGTGAATGCTATCTAAAATGCCAAGTCAATAGCAAATTGGTGTACTACAGAGTCTGGGGTGGGGATTCCAAAGCCACCTTTTGCAGCAACTGGGCTGCACTCCCTGAAGCCCACATCCCCCCAGAACATCACCCTGGAGATAATTACCAGTTGCTGGTTCATACGTCTCCTCGCTGTGATCTCCATCCACAGGCTCAATGCGGGCACCCTCTCGGTAGTTGAGGGGCTGCTGCAGCTGAAATGTGCCAGTGATGGTGCTCATTGCTGCACAACGGAGCAGACCAGGAAAACCAGGGAGAATGAGTAAGAAGCGGGGACTGTGAAGCATCTGACAGCTGGCAAGCAGGAACAAGGCTGCATTGGACAGAAGAGAGGCCTATCAACCTCTGCTCCCGTAAAGCAGCAGGCAAGGTACCTGGGAATCTGCCTACTGCTGAGTCATTTATCTGAAAGATTTATATACTGCCCTCCATAGAGCTACCAGGACAGTTCACAAAAACAAGATAACACACACTATCTTATCAAGTTTTACCCTTCAAAGAATTTCAAGCATGTCTATAAAACACAGAGCCATGTACAATCCACTTTTAAACCCTCCTATTATTTTACGCAATTGGCTACAGATTGTCCCAAAGAGATAGGCCACACAAATCAGCCAACAGAGGGAAGGCTCCTTTCACCTTGTGCCGGGTGAAACCCAGTTGCTCAGAGCCACTCCAGAGCCTCAGAGCAGCACGGTGGGAGAGGGCCTAAGCATGGCACCCGGAAAAATCAAAAGCAAGAGCAGCAAAAGCTTCCTGAAGACTCCTGCATCCATATGGGTGCTGGGTGCAGGGTGGCCCTCCAAACTGGCTCTGGAAGGGGTCAGGGGAACCCCCCAGAACAGCCCATGGGGGTGGGGGAGGGGACGGAGATTAGAGTACGGTGTTGAGAATCTTTTGCAAGCTGTTTTGAGGCTCCACAAATGATGCATGCACATCCCCAGGAGTAGTCTCTAACTGCATGGGTGAAGGATTGAGGGTGGCCCAAAAGCTTCCTGGGGGGTGTATACCCCTATCTCTTACTCTTTTTTACAGTTTGTTCACAGAGCTAAAATTCCCAACACAACAAAGGTTCCAAATGCACATTAAATGCATGGCTGTGGATGTGACTGGGTCAAATGTGATTCAATAGCATCTCCCAGAGACACTAACACATCAAGGTGAGCGTCAAGATTTGGAGCAGTCCCAACATTATTTTAGTGTGCATTCCCCCTATTCCTTCATCACTTCTATATAGCACAATATCATGGGCAGGGGCACAGCCCCCTGACAGGTTCTTCTTCTCAGAACCACATGTGGCCAGAGGCTATTCAATACTGTCTCATGGAAGACACTCTCCTGGAGCAAAGTTTTATTGTGGCCCTAAGCTTATTTGGGGGGAGGGGGCACATATTAAGTCCTTATCGTTTTCTACATATTTTAGTAATTATTGGTGGGAAGAGAGCAAAAGAAATGAGTTAAGGGAGTTTAAAGCATGAAAATCCATATGCTCAAGAGTATTTTACTTTGTTTCTTGAAGTTGGAAGTGCTTTTCTGTTTGTGCTTTGCCGATAAAACTCCACAGGCGCAGAGAATATTCTTAGAATCTATGAAAGCTCACGCCATGACCAGTTGGCTGGTCCTTAAAATACCACCAGGCTTGCCTCATGGCGTTTTAGGGGGGCGGGGGGGGGCCTACAGCGCCAAACCCGGCTTTGCTGCAAGGTCCCAACACCATTTCATTTCCCGCTTTCGGCCCAACCGAGGCAGCGCAGCCCAGCTCCCATTGCCTCCTCTGCAGCGGGGGAAGCGCCAGGCGGAAACGCCCCTCTCTCTCCACAGGCCTCTTCGAAGCTGGCGGGGGGGGGGGCCTTAGAAACACCCCCCTTCGTGGTCGGGGCGTCGCAAGTCCTCGGGCAGGAGAAAGCGAGCAACCAACCAACTGAACCACAGTAATGACAGCGGCCCCTTGGCGCCCCGGCCCAGCCGACGCCTCCCTCGGCGGGACGCCCTTCGCAGGCCCCGGCCAGGGAAAGGGGAGGCCCGTCGCGGAAGGCCCAGCGCGGCCTCCAAGGGCTTCTCCGGGCGCAGGCGAAGGGGCTTCCCGGCCCGCTGCCCTGGGGGCGCGTGGGACCCCCCCCCCTCTCCCGCGACCCTCACTCACCCCGCCTCCTGGCAACGTCCGCGCAGCCCCGGGAGCGGCCGAGGGAGCAGGCGGGGCGGGGCGGGGGGCGGCCCTTGGCGAGCGCGGCGCGGGAGGGGCCGCCAGGACCCCGCCCCCTCCGCTGAGCCGGGCTTTCCTTTGGGGCAGAGAGAGGATCCAGGCAGGTTTCAAGACTTGCGTGTTGAGGGGAAACCATCCGAGACACAGCAGCTCTTTTTGTTGCCCCCAAATTCGTGTCCCCCCAAACTGCGTCGTGCGCACTTTCTGCTGTCCCAATAGGGAGAATCTAGGCAGCGCAGTTCTCTACCCGTCTACTCAGAAATAAGAAATAAACTGAGATCCATGAGACTCACTCCCAGGTAACCGCAACCTAAACCCGGTGCTCTTCTAAACGTATTTTTTTAGCAATTATATTAATGCATACCAAAAATGAATAAAAAGAAATGTTTGCACACAAGTTATTACAATAATGAAAACCTATTGTACAGTTGTATCTTATCTTGTTAAGTGCGATAAAGCTCATTGTTATATAAACTTATTTGGCTGGTTATTAGTAGCTCTTCTATAGGAAGTTAACTTATACTTTGTTATGGCAGTCCATACTGCTCTGAGATTGAAGGTGCACAATGCTTTTTCCAATTTTACGCTGCGCAGTTTCGCAGCAATAAGATTTGTTACTATTTCCAAATCATTTAATACTGTGTTTTAAAGTATCCTAATAAAGTTCTGTGTTTGCAAGGCTATGATGCACTGTTCTCCTCTCCTCTCCAGGATCCTAAAGCACCCCTTATTTCAAATTAATTGAATTTGGGGCAGTTCAAGATGTTTTACATGATGCTGCTGGCAGATCTTTTTTTGCCAAAAGGGAGATTAACTACTGTAACTCTAGCTTCTGTTTACTGACCCAGTGAGGGGCAAACCCCCTTTCTAAAAAGAACCCTTCAACCTCTGATGTCTTTTCAAGAAGGTGTTGTCATGTTAAGGGTAAAGGGGACCCCTGACCATTAGGTCCAGTCATGGCCGACTCTGGGGTTGCGACGCTCATCTCGCTTTATTGGCCGAGGGAGCCGGCGTACAGCTTCCGGGTCATGTGGCCAGCATGACTAAGCCGCTTCCAGAGCAGCGCACGGAAACGCCATTTACCTTCCCGCTGGAGCAGTACCTATTTATCTACTTGCACTTTGACGTGCTTTCGAACTGCTAGTTTGGCAGGAGCAGGGACCGAGCAACGGGAGCTCACCCCGTCGCGGGGATTTGAACCGCCAACTTTCTGATCAGCAAAGCCCTAGGCTCTGGGGTTTAACCCACAGCACCACCCGCGTCCCAAGCGCCACCCGTGTTAGGTGGTGATTAAAATGTGATTTCTGATGGTCACATGGATAGCAAGGGCTCCATAACTTCTAAAATGAAAACACAAGCCAATACTTCACTGGTGCATGACACTTGCTTCACCCAACTTTTGTTTCTAGCCTCATCCCCACCAGCTATACAGTCATATTGATTTTGTCCCTTTATCTTCTGCTGAATCATGCAAGCGGGCAGCTGGCTCGGCAGTACCCTCCCATGATGTTGCAGCACCACCTGGTGGTCAAGTGGATTGGGGAAGAATGGAAGTCGCAAGACGAATGCCTCGCAAGACAGAAAACTCGCAAGACGAAAGGTTTTTTTGTTTTTTGAGCTGCTTTGCAAGACGATTTTCCCTATGGGCTTGCTTCGCAAGACGGAAACGTCTTGCAAGTTTGTTTCCTTTTTCTTAACACCGTTAATACAGTTGCGACTTGACTTCGAGGAGCAACTCATAGCACGCGGTGTGGTAGCCTTTTTTTGAGGTTTTTGAAGACTTTGGTATTTTTGAAACTTTTCCAAAACTTTCCCGACACCGTGCTTCGCAAGACGAAAAAAATCGCAAGACGACAAAACTCGCGGTATGAATTAATTTCGTCTTGCGAGGCACCACTGTATTTGGAACCAACACAGAAGGAATCAGAACTGCGACCGTATGGGAGGCAATGAAAGCTGTCATACAGGAAAACTGCATCAGCAAGACAGGAGACATGAAGAAAATGTGTGCCTGGGAAATGACCCACCTTGAGGTAGATGTAAAACTTTTGGAGCAGCACTACAAATGGAGGAGACTGCCAGAGACTTGAAATCAAGCCGCCATTTGACTCAGCAGCAAGCCAAGCCCCCCTCAGCTGTCTCTTGACATCACTTATATACAATGCTAATCTTAACCAACTGCAATCGAAAAACATCCAGGGGAAGCCAGTGGCTGAAACAAACCAATGCTGCCGTTTTGCAGCTGTCGGGAGTTTGTGGAATAAAAGCCTCCCTCAGAATAGTTTCTGAGGTGAACTATATGAACTGGAAGCAAAGAGACAAAACAATTTTTGTTTTATTTTCACTTTGGTAAAGGTAAAGGTTATTACACAAGAAAGAATACTACTGCTGCTTACTTCTAAGTCACACTTTTCTCATCAAACAGCACTCCATTTAATTCCACTAATATATTTCTCCACTGCCTCAGAGTAGTAAGTACAAGATCTAGCCCAAAGATGTGCTTCAGTGCTGATCTCTTTGCAAAACAAAGGTATGATAGTTACATAGGCAACATGTTCAGGAAGCCTTCTGTGCAATCCAGAGTTTCTTGTAAAGTCAGGATGTTTCGACTAGTGAGATGCAACTCTTATTTCAGGAGAACTTCCCAGATTGAGGTGGGGGGCCAAGGAATCCTCCAGCTTGCTTGGTGGCAGCTCGAGAAGGAGCCAAACCCAACAGCTTCTGAATATTCTGGCAAACAGGAGAAAAACACAAACTCACATTGGTTTGCTTTCGTGCAAGGGTGTGCATTGTTTAGGACCCAACTGGGGTGATTTAGGGGTCTTCTCAGCATAGTCGGAACAGGGTCCCCACAAAGCCTTGTTGTATTTGTACTCTTCTATATGGAATAGCTCTATGCTTTGCCCATAGAGCACTGAAGAGCACAGCATTGGTTTTCACTAACTAAAAAAACTTTAAAGTTTTTAGAAAACTGTATTTTACTGCAAGCAAAGAAACAAACAAACAAACAAAAC
This sequence comes from Podarcis muralis, assembly GCF_964188315.1. NCBI lineage: Eukaryota > Metazoa > Chordata > Lepidosauria > Squamata > Lacertidae > Podarcis > Podarcis muralis. The sequence continues at coordinate 1,133,138 of NC_135659.1, forward strand.
CAGAGTTCTTCCAAACTCTGCAAGGAGCATTCTAGACAGCCTTACATTGCCAGGTCTATCAAGAGGTGTGCAAGGTCTAGCACTGGAAAGGCTGGTGTAAAGTTGCAAGTTTTAAAAAATGCACAAGCTAGAATACACACCACTCATCCACCTTTTAATTGCTTAAAGGTAAGAAAGAGCAAGAGACAAACCCCCACTTTCAAAATATGAAACTGGGAGGTTCTGACCCTCCAATACACATTAAACCCCTAGAACCTTGTACTGGTTGAAAACCTCATTCCCCTTTCTCCAACCCTATTTCGAAGCCACTTTTCTCTTCTATTCTGCAGCCCCGCTTTGCTTCAAAGTCTACGCAGCTGCCTCCTCTCCTTTAGGGCAGCTCCCCTTGAACACAGGACACCTCCATGGGGAACCTCCTGCACCTGCCTCCTCCCACCAATTGCAACTACTAAGCACCCTTTACACCTTTCATCCAGTTATGAAGCTGCCACCCCCATCTGATTCTGCAGACCCTTTCTTTCGTCCCTTGGCTTTCATCTTTGTCCCCATTCCCATGCCTACCTCTTCCTTTATTGCACCCCATTTTTCACCTTTCCCTTTCCCCTTCCCCCCTCCTCACTCTTCTCAACTCTCTTGCTCCCAGACCGTTGTCCTCTCTCATATTCTGCGGCCCTCTTTGTGCACCCCCCAATCTTTAAGTTTGCTCAGTAAGACATTGCCCACACAGCAATGTTTGCTTGTAGATTAAATGTATGTTCAAAATTACGTGGACTTCCGGGTTAGCGCCATCGGTAATGGCGGATTCCCTCTGTCTCTGAGGGACCAGCTCCGCGGGATCGGGTGTGACCGCTGCGGCGAAGCAGGGACCCCTCTAAAAATCACAGGCGGGTGCGGTGGAAGAAGATTGGAAGAAATTTAAAGTTTATCTTAAGAACTGTTGTAAAATTAATGAGTGCTAAAATGTCAAGGGTATAGGAAAAAGAGGATTACAGCTGTAAATGATTATGTAAAAGAGAAGGAGGGAAAAATGAGCAATTAGTTAAATTAAGTAAGGACTTGCTGAAGAAATTTTGAAATAGGGATGCAGAAAGGGGAGGTATGGGGAAGTCGGAGAAGTAAGATTTAAGAAAAGAAGGTTTTGAAATTATACGTGTTTATGTGTTTGTTTGTTTGTGTATTGTGTATTGTATTGTTTTTATTATGTGTTGGAAAATCAATAAAAAATATTATAAAAAAAATCACAGGCGGGTGAAGCCTGTGAGCGTGGGACTCAGCGGGCACCTTCAGCGCCCCCCCAATCTGCAAAGGAACCCCTTTTCTGGGCTCCGGAGCGAAGTGGGGTGAGTGGCGCGGTGCTGTGAGTGGACTGCTTCTTCCGCGGAGCGAAGCCGCACAGCCATTATCGGAGAGCGCTGACTTTTTCCTGGGACAATTTGGCTACAAAAAGCAACTACCTGTGAGTAGGAAAAATTGGATTTAAACGAAGGAAAATATTTAATTTGGCACCGAAACGGGGAGGTATAAACAGGAAGTCCGCCTTCCGTTTCTTGTATATAGTTTAAAGCAAAGAGACTGTGAGCTAAAACTTTGAAAGATGTCTTTAAAGGGACTCAAATCCTAACATCAAACAGGAGATTTCCCCTCTGGATTGCAGGAGAGGAGGGGGAAAGGTTTGAACTGTATTTTCCTGTAAAAAAGAGAGGAAAAGAAGCTAAAATCCACCGCTTATACCCTGGGAACGGACTGCCTTTAGACAATGAGAATGCCGTACTGTGAAAGGCACTATTGGTAAACAGAGCGCTTTTGACAGCTAACTTTGCAAAAGAGATACAGTGTTTCTGGCTGACTTCTCCTGGTTTTACAGTAACTTTAAAGTAATTGGAATTGAAACAGTTGCTTTTTGGTGAACTGGGGGACTTTAAAAAGGTCATTTTTAAAGCTACAAGATTGACTGTTACTGTGTCCCCCTAGAGGAAGTTGGATATTGCTACAAAAATAACTGAGCCAGGGGAATTTTCCACTTCATAACAAATCCTAGCTGTGGGATTGACCTTGGATTTATCTAGAGTGTTATGGCAGATGGAAAAGAAAAGTCAGAGTTGCCTCAAGAGAAAACAACGAGGTCTGGTAAATCTTTCCGTACAGATATTGGGCTACAGAGAAGAGCATCAACATCTGGCTCTTCTGGAATACCTGGATCATCAGGGGCCGCACCTGTACAAGCGAAGCTAAAAGGAATGTCGTCTGAGGATGTTTTAGCTCTGGCACTAGGGAGAATTAATGAATCTTTGGAAAATTTAACCAAACAAGTAGCTGAAACAAATAAACAGGTAGCTGAAACAAACAAACAAGTAGCTGAAGCATCAGTTATTAAAATTGATCAAAACATTACAAGCATAAATAACTTGGGACAGAAGGTGAATACCAATACAGAGACTATTGAGAAACTGCTTCAGGAATCTACCCAGACTCGAAAGACAGCTGAAGAAGCAAAGGAAATAGCAACTGCTACTGAAGAGAAGATACCACCGATACACAGGCAACTTGATGACTACAGGTCGATGTTTTCTATGATTGAATTGAAGGAGAAACAAACGAATTTGAGGATTAGGGCTGTACCTGAACTTGAGAAAGATAACTTGGCTGACTTTCTTACAAAGGAATTTACAGACTTCCGGCAATCAGACTTGGGGAAGGAAGAATTTAAGATAGTGAGTGCATTCAGGCTTGGAAGAGGAGGAAAGAAGAACAAGGTGAGAGATTGCCTCATTACTCTTCGAACAAAAGAGGAGAGAGACAAAATTTTGAATCTGCATTTCCGAAAGACCTTGGAAATTTATCAGTCAAGTGTGGAGATATTTAAGGACATCCCGAAACATCTTTTGGATCTCAGGTTTAACTACGGAGACCTGGTCGCTTTGTTGAGAAGTAACAATCATTTTTAGGTGGGAATTCCCTCAAGGCCTGTCTTTTAAATATAAAGGGAGAAAGATTAAAATAAGATCACCTGATGACAAAGATAGTTTTCTGAAAGATCACGGAGAAGATTTATAGAAAGAAGCGGAATCTGGAGTAGAGCCAAGAGCACTGGAAAGAGGAATACTAGATATAGCAAACTTATCCTTTGGATTGCCTGGTTCAGAGAAAGCAACACCACCAACAGAACAAGAACAAACACTTGGAGCAGTTGGAGGAAAAGCAAAGTAACTACATTATGGCTCTGCAACTATTAAGTTGGAATTGTAATGGTCTCAACTCCCCCTAGAAAAGGAAAAATGTTTTTCATCTATTGAAAAAGGAACAATTGGACTTGATTTGCCTACAGGAAACACATGTGATAAGGCTACATAGAAAAGTATTGATTAACAAAAGATTGGGACAGGAGTTTATTTCATCTGACAAAGTTTAAAAAAGAGGAGTAGTGATCTACGCAAAGGAGAGATTATCACCGAAATTTATCTTTAAAGATGACCAAGGAAGATTTGTGGCAATTGAAATTCAAATTCAAGGAGAGAAATTCTTGATAGTAGGAGTTTACGCACCGAATGAGGGGAAATCTGAATTTTTAAAAAAGTTGCATGAGACCTTAATGGACTACATGGATTATAACCTGATTTTGATGGGAGATATAAATGGAGTGGTTTCTACAAATATGGATAAGGCACAAAGACAGGTGGTCACCAAGGATGGTAGACTACCGAAAACTTTTTTCGAGATGACAGATAATTTGGACTTAGTTGATATCTGGAGAACAAAGAATCCCTTAGGTAGAGAGGGAACTTTCTTTTCTGAAGCCAAAATGACATGGACCAGAATCGACCAAATATGGGTAACTAGAGGAATGGCACCAAAGATAAAGAAGGCGGAAATTTGTCCAAGAACTTGCTCCAACCATAATGCTGTGAAGATGGAGATGAAACTAATATCAACTGGCTCTTTTAGATGGAGGATGAATGACACCTTATTTAGAGATGAAAATGTGATCAAGAAGGCCCAAAAAACTATCAGAGACTATTTTGAGATAAATATGAACACTAATGTTGAAAAAAGAGTTATCTGGGACGCAAGCAAAGCCGTTATGAGAGGGTTCTTGATACAACAGAATGCAATAAAGAAGAAGTTTAAATGAGAAGACAGACAAAATTTTGGAGAAAATAAAGGAAAGTGAGAAGAAATTGAGAGCAAAACCAAAGTCGCAAGAGATCCTGAGAGAAATAAAGTTATATCAAGTACAATATATGAAAATGATGAATCAAGAAATAGAATGGAAAATTAAACAAAAGACATTTGAATCAGCTAACAAATGTGGGAAATTGTTGGCTTGGCAAATGAAAAAAGATAAAAATTAAATACTATTACAAATTTAGAAGTGGAAGGAAAGAACATACAGAACCCAGCCGAGATTAAAAAATGTTTCCAGAGGTACTTTAAACAATTATACACACAAGGGCCACAGAAAGAAGTTGATATAGATCGATTTTTGAAGACAAATGGATTACAAAAAAATTCTCAAGAAAATAAATTAATGTTGAATTATAAAATATCTGAACAGGAAATAGAAGGTGCCATTCAGAACATGCAATTGGGCAAATCTCCAGGACCAGATGGACTGACTTCAAGATACTACAGAACTTTAAAAGAATGGTTAGTACAACCTTTAAAGGAAGTCTGTAATGAAATATTGGAAGGGGAAAGGGCACCAGAGTCGTGGAAAGAAGCGTACATTACACTTATACCGAAAACAGAAACTGAAAAGACCCAGCTTAAGAACTACCGCCCCATATCATTATTCAATGTGGATTACAAAATTTTTGCAGATATTTTGGCCAAGAGATTAAAAAAAGTGTTGATGGAAGAGATTCATAAAGACCAAGCAGGCTTTCTTCCGGGTAGACATTTGTCTGATAATTTGAGGAATATAATTAATATCTTGGAAAAACTAGAAGTGAATATTAATACTAAGGCAGTTTTGATATTTGTGGACGCGGAGAAAGCCTTTGACAACATATCTTGGAGTTTTATGAAGAAGAACCTACAGGGGATGGGGGTGGGAGAAGGATTCGGGAATGGTATAGGTGCAATTTACTCTGAACAAAAGGCTAAGTTAATTGTTAACAATGAGGTTACGGAGGAATTTAGGATATTAAAAGGAACACGACAAGGTTGCCCAATTTCTCCATTGCTTTTTATATCAGTCCTGGAGGTTTTGCTGAATATGATTAGAAGGGACCAGTTGGTTAAAGGTGTACAAGTCGGAGCTAAACAGTATAAACTGAGAGCATTTGCAGATGATCTAGTACTGACATTACAGGAGCCAGAATCTAGTACCAAAAGAGTTTTGGAACCGATTCAAGATTTTGGCCAGGTTGCAAGATTCAAATTGAATAAACTAAAAACAAAGGTTTTAGAGAAAAACCTAACAGCGATTGAAAGAGAGAGGTTTCAGAATGGGACAGGTTTAACAGTGGTTAAGAAAGTGAAATACCTGGGGATTAACATGACAGCTAAAAATGGGAACTTATTTAAAGACAATTATGAAAAATGCTGGTCGGAAGTGAAAAAAGATTTAGAAATTTGGTCAAATTTGAAGCTTTCACTGCTAGGCCGTATTGCTGCGATAAAGATGAATGTATTGCCAAAAATGTTATTTTTGTTTCAAACATTGCAAATTTTGGACAAAATGGATTGTTTCAAAAAGTGGCAGAGAGATATTTCTAGATTTGTCTGGCAGGGCAAGAAGCCCAGAATAAAATTTAGAATATTAACAGACGCAAAGGAAAGAGGTGGATTTGCCCTGCCAGACCTTAAACTTTATTATGAATCAGCAGCTTTCTGCTGGTTGAAAGAATGGCTACTCCTTGAAAACACAGACATTTTGGATCTGGAAGGTTTTAATAATGTATTTGGATGGCATGCATATCTGTGGTATGATAAGGTCAAAGCACATAAAGCATTTAAAAACCATATTGTCAGGAAAGCACTGTTTAATGTTTGGACAAGATATAAGGATTTGCTCGAAAATAAAACCCCAAGGTAGTTTTCACCGATGGAAGCGAAGGCTCAGAAAAAACTCAATATGGAGGCCAAATGGCCGAAATATTGGGAAATTTTGGAACAAGAGGGAGATAGATTGAAATTGCAGAGTTTTGAGAAATTAAAAAACAAAGTGCGAGACTGGCTTCATTATTACCAGATAATGGAGGCATATAATTTGGACAAGAAAATTGGCTTCCAGGTGGAAAAATCAAAATTAGAAACAGAACTGTTAGAACCCAAAACTAAGATTTTGTCAAGGATGTATAACTTGCTGTTGAAATGGAACACTCAGGATGAAACGGTGAAATCTGCTATGATTAAATGGGCACAAGATGTTGGACATAACATAATGATGGCTGACTGGGAACAGTTATGGACCACAGGTATGAAGTTTACGGCATGCAATGCCTTAAGAGAGAATATTATGAAAATGATATACAGGTGGTACATGACACCAGTCAAGCTTGCAAAAATCTATCATCAGCCCGATAATAAGTGTTGGAAATGTAAAGAAATTGAAGGTATATTCTTTCACCTTTGGTGGACGTGACCAAGGATTAAGGCTTTCTGGGAGATGATATATAATGAAATGAAAAAGGTATTTAAATATACCTTCTTGAAGAAACCAGAGGCCTTTCTCCTGGGCATCGTCGGCCAATTGGTGCCAAAGAAGGATAGAACCTTCTTTATGTACGCCACGACAGCAGCAAGAATACTTGTCGCAAAGTATTGGAAGACACAAGATCTACCCACTCTGGAAGAATGGCAGATGAAGGTGATGGACTACATGGAACTGGCAGAAATGACCAGCAGAATCCGAAACCAGGTGGAAGAAGATTGGAAGAAATTCAAAGACTACCTACAGAAATATTGTAAAATTAATGAATGATGTTAGATCAAAAGTTATGTGGTTTTTAGCTATAACGCTATAAGGAGTATGAAAAAAAAGGGACTATTAACAGACAAAAATTTAATGTTATAATATTTTAAGATTAAAGACTAGGATAAACAAAGAGGGAAAGGATTTGCTGAACTAACAAATTGAACAGGAATACAAAAAGGGAGGTGTGAGGAGGTCCGGGAAACAAGCAAATGAAAGATAAGTGATGGAAAGATGGAATTGTTTTTTAACTATTTTTATTTTGTATTTCTTCTTTTTTCTTTTTTCATTTTGTAAAACTCTAATAAATATCTTTTTTAAAAAAAAAAAAAATTACTACACTGAACCTGGACCTTCATGTTGAAGACAACACAGGGAACCAGGAGTGACACACATTGTATGAAGGTGCTATGGGATATTTGAGGGCTCTGCATCCTTGTGCACAAGGCAGCTGAGAAACAGAAGAGAGAACAGTGCAGCAAGAAAGGAGAGATGCTGAAAGGAAAAACGGGGCTATTTTAATCAACAGCAGAAGTTTGAGTAAAGCAGGGATGGACCTACACTAGTGGACTTTCCCCCCTCAAATAACGCCCCCCCACCCAGCTGTAACAAGGAGAAACAGCAGAGATTACAACACAGAAGCTAACACCAAAACACTTAACACAACAGAACCTTTCCAAACTGTACTCAGTCCTTCCTTCAAACTGCCACTTCCACCACCTTCCCCTGCTCTCTAACCTATGCCATTATTTGAAATCACCACTTTCCCCTTCTTATTGATTGATTGAATTTATATACCGCTCTATACCTGGGGGTCTCAGGGTGGTTCACAGAAAAGATCAACATAAAAACCACCAACTACTTCACCCCTACTCTACTCAAACCTCTGCTGAGGTTTAAAACCACCATTTTCCTCTCAGTGATTCCCTATACCCACTTCACTCAAACTTCTGCTGTTGTTGAAAACAACTACTTCTATCCTCTCTCTGTTTCTCCTTCCTGGCTCCCATGCCACAGCTGTTGCGCAACCAGCCTTGTCTTTGCTCCCCAATTTCACCCTGACGTTATGCAAATCCAGGGTTGTGATGACACGCTCCCAAACCTTCAATGGGAGCTGTACAGTGATAGACCAGTTGAGATAAAATTAAAATAAATTATGGAGGAGAGTGAATCCTTTTTACTTCTGCCACAAAAGTCCCGTCTGCAATTGGGCATGTTTAATCCACTTTGGGGATAGCAAATTTCATTCACTTTGACCCAAATTCACAGCAGTTTTTAGATTCTACATTATGGTGAACAGGGATCGAGAGCTCTGTTTTATACAGAGTGACATAGAACCCCAAACACAGATCAAAGTGGAGGGAGCACAGAGTGACTCACACACATACAAAGCAAAACACTCCATTTCTTGTCCCACTACGTATTTGAATTTTCTCAGCAATGCTAAAACTACTCTATTACCAATAACTGCTGCTGGGACACATCACTGTGCTGCTTCAGCATAAACTTAAGATCTAATCATGCTACCACTTGACACAATCCTATCAGCATTGCCCACCACTCCTGTTGTGAATGATAGTTTTGCCTATGGTTAAGCTCTCATTGAATTATCTCTGACTATACTTTTGTGCTCCATTCAACTCCAACTTTAAATTCTCCCAACCCCCATTTACACGGTATGTCTGCATATGTATCTGTATGGACCCCCCCCCCCCGACAATAGAGCATCTCACCCTGTATGCATTTGATGAATGGGCTCTAGTCCATGAATATTTATGTTGTAATAAAACTGGTTAGTCTTTAAGGTTCTATAAATTAATCCATGCTAACAGAGGCAACTCAGTTATGGAAGAGGAAATGGGAACAATCTGCCTTGAGTCATTTTAATCAGCCAAATTGTCGCATGGAGTGAGCAGAGGAAGAACAAACAAGGGACAGGATGTACATCTTCACACCCAGTCCAGATGTTGGTCAACTTTCCCAGCCACTTAAGGGTCCTTGAAAAACAATCCATGCAGCACTTCACACCCTCAGCAGGAAGCAGGAAGAACTCCAAGGCAGGATTGACGTGCCAAGGGGACATGGAAACAGCACAGAGGAAGTTGCTTACTGCAGGGAGATATTTCAGGCAACCTCAAGCTCAAGTCAGGAGTGAGCAGTGTCCCAGCCAAGGCTCAAAACATTTCCTCAACATCAAAACATCCAAGGGCAAATCAATTGAGACCTAAGCTATTCACATCTCCTGGAGATCACCAGTGCAATGGCCTCAAACATTCCTCCCTGAAGTGTGAAAGAGTCAAATCTCTGCTACCCTCTTCCAATCAACAGTTCTGCAATACTGCAATGTCTCTCTAATGTACTTCCACTCATCAACAGATTCCAAACAATATATTATAATGTTTATACATTAATGTACACACATTTAATTTGCATGCATTCAGCTTTATCCGCTTCTACAAAAAACAAAAAAGGGGGTGGGAGTCCAGGGAAAAAAGACTGGCCGTCCCACCCACCCTGGCACTTATTGTGTTTTGACTACATGCGATTTTGACTTTTGCCGCTTTCCCCAGAATGTAGCCCCAGCATATTTTGTGGAGTTACTGTATTGCAATGTCTAATGGGACGGCCTCTGTGGTGCATGTGAAACTTTAGCCCACGCAGAATGAGGCACCTGTTAACCAGAGCTAGTTATTGGGACCATGTTACTCTTCCGTTTAAACAGCTGCAATGGCTGCTGGTTTGTTTTCAGCACTAAGAACTTATGACCAGTTTACATAAAAGATCACTTGCTCTTATATGAGTCTGTAACTGCTAAGCATGTCCTGCCAATTTCTGAGTTGAATTTGGCTGTTTTTAAAATAGGAAGTACAAAGGCAAGGATACTGAGGACATGGACATGAAATACCATTATTATAATACGAGACTTCAGATATGCTTACAAACACAGTCAAAACAAAAATACTTACGCTAGTCATTTGTGGCCTCCAAAAATAAGGGAGAGCAGCGCTCACTCATTTACAATAATCTGGAGACAATTCTTATTTGATACAAGTGCCCCCTGAATGAGTGGTTATTTAATAAGCCCAAGAGAAAATATCAAGCTCATATGAATGAGTATCAAAATGGTGGAAGGTTAGGGGAAAGGAGGAAGAGAAGGCGGCTACGGCTGCATCTTTATATCACAGCATTGTAGTTGTGCCAGCCCTCTCTTATCAATTATGATAAAAGTAATAAAATGTGAAACACGGTGTTCCAAACAAAGTTTCTGAATAAGGCAACCCTCCACAGAGTAGCACTTACCTGCCGAATAGACATAGTGCAGAGAATGTAGAGGAAGATGAAGGAACAATCTGTATAATCCTCACCCAGAAGATTACGATGGGACAAACCCTGGATGTAGGAAAGTGGCACAAAGGGGAGCTTGGCAACCACTCGGCCATCAAATCTGGGAAAAGCATACAGATGTACTTGGTTATCGGTACAAGTTGTCTGTGGTCCAGACTCACATTCTCCAAACAAGGCAGCAGATGGAGCATTTAAGCCAAACAGTGTAACATTCAATGCATAGCATGAAGAGGGTTGCCATATTTCAAAAAAGTGAAAACCGAGACACAAAAGTTGTTTCTTGGGGGGGGGGGCGGCAAAGTCATTGAGCTTTTGGAAATTCACCAAAATCTAGACTTCCAACATGGGTTGCCATACATTTCAGTGACTTCCGCCTGGACACTGTTTCCGACTGACATATTCTGGCTATATTCAGGAAATACGCTAAGGAATCCATCTTAACTTAAATCACTCAGAGGTACCAGATTTATGGTATTCTAAGAGCTGCTGAACTGAACTGACAGTTTGACCTTAGAACTGTTTGTGCCAAAAATTATGGAATACAGTGGTACTTAATTCGTTCCGGAGGTCTGTTCTTAACCTGAAACTCTTCTTAACCTGAGGTACCACTTTAGCTAATGGGGCCTCCTGCTGCTGCCGCGCCGCTGGAGCACAATTTCTCTTCTCATCCTGAAGCAAAGTTCTTAACCCGAGGTACTATTTCAGGGTTAGCGGAGTCTGTAACCTGAAGCGTATGTAACCCGAGGTACCACTGTAAGTCTGTAAAAACATGCTGGTACCGTCAAACCTCGGTTGTCTAACATAATCTGTTCTGGAAGACCGCTCAACTTCCGAAACGTTCTGACAACCGAGGATCAAAGGGCAGCTGGCAAAGTCAATGGAGAAAAAAGAAGAAAAAAACTCCCCAGAAGCCATTCAGTTTCTGAAAAACGTTCGAAAACCGGAGCATTTACTTCTGGGTATTCAGCGTTTGGGAGCTGAAATGTTCCAAAACAGAGCCGTTCGGGAACCGAGCTTTGACTGTAGTAAAACTTACCCAGAAACAATCCGATTGTGAAGAGTGTGCCACCAGGAACCTTAAGCCACTGGAATACTACAAGGACTACAAGAAATTTCTAGCTCCCAGGTGAAAACGCCAAATTTAACTATATATAGTATTTGGTTCAAAGCAGATTAGTCCTCTCCTGATTAGAGCAACCACAATTTCTTTAGGTGTACAGAGATAAAGAAAAACCCTTTTGTTTACTTCAGTACTTCAGAGTACTTCATCCACTGCCCCAACCCTCTGAGGTATACAGATTGAAGGCTGTACAACTTTTTTACAGATTGAAGACTGTACAACTGTGTTTTGGAGCTGAGCTCAGATCGCTCAGGTCCAATATCGTCACTCAGTGTTCAGATCCTTTAACAGAAGGAGAGCAACAGCACGTAAAATAAGGGACAAACTTCTCAGAAATCAATTAACCAAACTGGGTTTTGAAAACATTTTATGAGTTTCCAAAGGGGAACGAAGTTTCTTCCAGGCTCTACTTATACAGAGGAGAAAAGAAACTTGTGTATTTTAAGCTCCTGGCAGGGAGAGAAGTGCATAATGCTCCTTAACCAAGGTTACTGTGGGGACAAATGTAGATGGTGGACTCTAGGCTAACTAGTTTCCAACTGCATGTCCTATAGTGCATTGCTATATGAAGCTCTCTCTCATTTTCAGCAGGTGCTTCTGGTACCGTAAACTCTTAAATGATTGTTTCTTCCTGCAGAGTTAACAATACAAGGAGCTGCACTTCCAGTAAGTGCCAACTGGAGAGCAAAGGAATTTTTGGCAGAACAGATAGGAACGGATGTTTATCTCCCTCTGACATTGTTGTGATATTCTACATGGTTCCTGTCTTCTTTTCTGGACACAGCTAAAAGAAAAAATATCAGGAAGTGCTACAGGGTATGGGCCCCATGACTTTTACATTGTTAGGGAAGAAAGATGAATGTAGGAATTTAATCTAATTATCAAAATGAATATGACTAAGTCACTTTGAGAGTTCTTACAAAAACTCACTTTTAATATAATGTAAGAAATACCCTGCTGGAACAGACCAAAATCTAGTCCAGCATCTCAAAGTCAAGGTCTTTCTTAATAAAGCCTGACCAGATTACTTGATCTCAGCCTAGCTCATCTCACAGAAATGCTGGGGAGATAAATGAGAATTGAAAAGCACCTTTTCTACTATGAAAAGATACCAAAATTACCAATGAGAATCCATATTGCTAGTGTGAGGAGCTCTCAGCTAATTTCTGCTAGAACCGTAACACTGAATATTTGGGATAAAAGTAGAAGATTGAAGTTCACTGCAAATAGAGAGATACATATGTTTGACCAAAAATCTTGCTGGAGTCTGAGCTGAAATTCAAGAGCCAGTGCAGATAGACAGCTTGAGTGTATGACATGGGAATTAATGGGAAGTCACAGTGGCTACTTCCATTATTTGGAAAACTGCAACTTTCCCCTGCAATCATGAAAATAGCTCTGTGATCTTCCACAGGTCCTATGTCACACATACACAACTCAGTTTGTGGGATATGACAGTCAAATATAACTATGCATGCCTGCTAGTTAGTGAATGAAGGGGTTAAGGACCAGAGCTGTATGGCTAGATAGACTCAGGTCACACCCACTCTCCTCTGCAGAGGAAATTAAGCTTCCTATCCTCTTCTTTCCACCCCCCTTTATATATAAATTCCTCCACACACACACACACACACACACAGTTGGCATCAATCGCTTGCAAGAATGGCTATTGCACAGCTGCAACCATGTCTGCACCAACACTGTTTCCTTTTATGCTAATTCCATGCAGTTCCCAGGAAGGCACAGTGAGCTATGGAAAACATATGCAGTATACTTGCAACTTATGCGCATTTAACTTGAGCATATTCAGCTTTATGCGCATGGCAAAAAAATAAAAAATTACAAAGGGGGTGGGTGGGACATAAACTCTGGCAATCCCACCTGCCATATCACCCAATGTGTTTTGGCTATATACAGTTTTGGCACTGGGCACTTACTATAGCCCCGACATAAGTTGTGGGCTCACTGTACCCTGAAGGAAGAAGAGAACATAGAGCATTGTTAACAGTTCTTAAATAAAAGAAGAGTGGTGACCACTTACATGGAATTGAACATTCCCATCAGAGCAGTGAAACAAAAACCGATTGCAAACATGGACTTCATGCGAACCTGCAGTCAAAAGAACAATTGAGGACCCATATTAGTGTCTGGCAAATTTTTCCTGGAGAGGAAAAATTGGAGAAGTGACTATCGCCACTGAGTGTCTCTTCCCACAAAAACTGATGAATCAACTGGGATGTGCATATGCATTATCTGGAGCCACTAAATAGTCAACCTTGGTGAGGCCATTGGATGTTTATGGGGTCCTCAGCCCAAAGGCTATAGAAGGTTAGACCAGGAAATGTAGTAGCACAGGGGTCGGCAAGGCTTACCGGGCATGGGCTGGATCACTCCCGCGGACCTCCTCCGTGGGCTGGACCGGCACAGCGCAACGCCAGAAATCGCATCTGCGCATGTCCGCAGTGCCAGAAATTGCTTCTGCACATGCCCAGACGCAGAAAATTGCGCCTGCACAGAAGCAATTTCCGGTGCCGTGGACATGCGCAGACACTATTTCTGGTGTCTGGGCATGTGTAGAAGTGATTTCCAGAACCATGGAAGAGAGTCCCTGCGCTGTGCTGTGCCGGTTTAGCGCAGTGCATGGGGACTCACCGAGCAGGCAGCTCGGTTTGGGGGCGGCTTTTGGGCCGGTTAAGCGACCCTCATGGGCTGCTTCTGGCCCATGGGCCTTAGGTTGCTGACCTCTGTACTAGCACTTGACCACTTGACTTCCAGATGCCAACTTGCTCTCAGTCTAAGTGAAGCAAAGTAGATTTTAAAAACTTAACTGGCTGGCAAAACTAACACAGCATTAGCACTCGTTAAATTGTCTAACTATGGTTGGCTCCATTCAAAACAGCCATCCCTATTTCTATTTTAAGGGCTCAGGTCAGCAGTGAAGGTCGCCAATAGCTTGCCCCCTAACCTATCAGTGATGCTGACTCTAAAAAAAACAATGGCCTCATTTTATGCATCTTCCCTGCTCTTTTTTATTATGAGTTAGCATCTTTTATCCTGAAGCTCACACTTGGTTCCTAATTAATAGGAAATGTTGAGCTGACCTTTTGCATCTGTGGCATTGGCATTCATGAGACTGGGCCATTTTGTTGGCACATGCTCAGAACATGATTGCTTACTAGGTCTCAATGAGAAGTTTTTCTTCCTTCATAAGAGGTGTGTCCCGTCTTAATATGCTGCTGGGACTGACATGCACTGGTTTCCCAATCCCAGTCTTTGAACCACTGCATCCTGTAACCTGCCCCTTCTTCCTGCTGAGAGCCCACTGTTTACCAACTAGCATCAGTCTCCCATTCCACAGGGGAAGGACTGGGGGCAGGGGTGGTGGTGGTGGGAGATGTGCTTTACTGTAGACTGCTCATCGTTTGGCATATCCTCCTCCATATTCCAACACCATACCTGGGGCACGGATGTCAGGACTCACGACATACAATTAAATGCATCATGTAGTTGCATAGGTATTGTACCGCTGCCTGCCTTAACCCTACAGTTAGCAAATGGGAACCAAAACATTACAAGCCACTTAAGGAGTTTCAAATAAGCTATCCTTCACTAGTTGCCCAAGTACAATTCAAGTGTCAAACTTCACTACAACCTACAGAACACCTTACTTCCCCAAGCAATCCATGGTCACCACATGCAACTATTTAGAGGTGTTCTGGGGGTGGGGTGGTCCAGCAAGTCTATAAAGGTCATCCTAGGATTCTCTGCCAGATCTCAAAAATACCTTCCATTGTTGTCTGCACAAAACCCAAGCATTCCAATCATATGAGTGTTGATCCTTATTTAAAGTTCTGAAACTTGCTTATGTCATACAAATTAGGGAAGGTATAAAGAAATGTATAGGAAACATTAAAACCTTCAATTATTCCCCCAGTACTGGTATAGATACATCAGTACTGGTATGGGTACACTGAATGATAGGTTAAGGATGCCAAGATTTATCCAGTGCAATGCAGAAATCACAGCTAGATATTAGTTGTATTAGATGTTAACTATATAACATAACGGGTGTTATGTGACGCGGGTGGCGCAGGGACATGGGTGGCGCTGTGGGTAAAACCTCAGTCCCCCGCAACGGGGTGAACTCCTGTTGCTTGGGTGAGCTCCCGTCGTTCGGTCCCAGCTCCTGCCCACCTAGCAGTTCAAAAGCACTCTTAAGTGCAAGTAGATAAATAGGGACCGCTTTATAGTGGAAAGGTAAACGGTGTTTCCGTGTGCTGCGCTGGTGCTGGCTCGCCAGCTGCAGCTTCATCACGCTGGCCACGTGACCCGGAAGTGTCTTCGGACGGCGCCGGCTAACGGCCTCTAGAGCGAGATGAGCACGCAACACTAGAGTTGGACACGACTGGCCAGTACGGGCAGGGGTACTTTTACCTTTCTATATAATACATGGGACACGGGTGGTGCTGTGGGTTAAACCACAGAGCCTAGGACTTGCCGATCGGAAGGTCGGCGGTTCGAATCCCCGCAACGGGGTGAACTCCTGTTGCTTGGTCCCTGCTCCTGCTAACCTAGCAGTTCGAAAGCACGTCAAAGTGCAGGTAGATAAATAGGTACCGCTCCGGTGGGAAGGTAAATGGCGTTTCCGTGCGCTGCTCTGGTTCGCCAGAAGCAGCTTAGTCACGCTGGCCACATGACCCGGAAGCTGTACGCCAGCTCCCTCGGCCATTAAAGCGAGATGAGCGCTGCAACCCCAGAGTCGGTCACGACTGGACCTAATGGTCAGGGGTCCCCTTTACCTTATATAACATAACAGTGTTGTTTAATTAATGTATGCAATTACATACATAATGTATACATAATGTATGCAATTAAAACTGGGTTTTAATTGACATTTTGTACTAACATTATATAATCTTTTGGTCAATTTAATATTTTGTTAATATCTTGAATAAAAGCATAAAAACAAACTGAACACCTTCAATAGCATCTGCAATAGCAGATAATGTAGCAGAAGAGGTAAATTGCACAGCAAGTGGCCAAGGGTGGGCACAGAATCCAAGCCTGGCAGGAGCCTCTGTGCAACAGGTGAGAGAGACAGGAGCATGGGTGTTCTACTGCCTAAAAGAACATCAAGCAGGTGGAGTTGGCTGACAGACAATACTTCACAGGCATTAGTAATGGAAAAGTGAAATGTTGCATTAGTTGATGGTAGCTGTTGATTTTTTTTCTTTATGGTAGCTGTTGATGAGTTTATATGAAAACTAGGCATCACTTCAGTTCACTTCTACCGATCATCTATTTCTTAAGTGTTGCATCCCACAGAGATAGTGGAATTTGGTCTCACTTCCTAGTTGTAATGTCTGCAGGTTAAACACGCTGCTTTTCTGAAAAGCTGCCCCAGTTCCTACTCCTTATTACTACTTTCTTCATTTAGGAATCACTTTCCCAAAGGGATTTACAATAAAGGTTCACTTTGCTCTGTTTCCTCACCATTGACAGATCCCTGTTGTTGTTCTTCAGCTTCTCCTCCTGCCTCTCTGAAAAAGAGAAACAAATGATTGCAGGTCACAAAGTCAAGAACTTGCTCCCAATAAGGTTGTAAGGGACTTACAGCAGGAAAACAGCAACAAAAAGGCATACTGAAAGTCTGAGGCATGTAAAGGTCACCAACCCACTTCAGGTGCTCTGACATTTAGTACAGATAGTAGCAATCCTGTTCCTCCCCATGGAAGCTCAAGAGCGTTTCTCAATACAAACCATCCAAATAATGCAAAACTGTATACAGTACAGTGGTACCTTGGTTTACAAACTTAATCCGCTCTGGAAGTCAATTCTTAAACCAAGCATTCTTAATAAATAAATAAATAAATAAATAAATAAATAGATAGATAGAAATAATAACAAGTTTTCAGGAAGCACAGTTTAAGAGCTGATCTCATACTGCATGATTTACAGAAGGAACTCGATTTTTTTCAACAGTGTGTGTGTGAAAACCACTTCCCTCACTCCCTCATGAAACTGTCTGAACTAGGGGTCAGCAAACTTTTTCAGAAGGGGCCGGACTATATTTTGAAAAAAAATATGAAGTAATTCCTATGCCCCAGAGATGCATTTTAAATAAAAGCACACATTCTACTCATATAAAAACACCAGGCAGGCCCCACAAATAACCCAGAGATGCATTTTAAATAAAAGGACACATTCTACTCATGTAAAAACACGCTGATTCCCAGACCATCTGCGGGCCGGATTTAGAAGGCAATTGGGCCAGATCTGTCCCCCAGGCCTACCCACTCTGAACACTGAAACATGACAAACCATGTAGCCCCCAATGTTACCTATTTTCTTTTTCTGCTGTCGGCCAGCTGATTCTGTAATAGTTTCCTTTTTCTTTTCCACTGCAGAGATAAAACAACACAGTGAGTTTTTTCATAAAGAAAATGGTTCCTCTTCCCATTGACCCTCAGGCCTCATAGAAATCTCTATAACAAAAAATCAGACCAATGGGTATGGCAAGCAAGAGCTGAAAAGCAATTAATAATGGTGAAATGCTTATTTTTGCCTAAATTATATTATTATAAGGCTTCAATTCTATACTGGTTTAGCTTTGTTGAAATTAATGGGTCTTACTTCTGAGCATACATGTTTAGGATGGTGCTGTAAGTGTCCAGAAGTGAAAGCCTCCAGAATGGAGTTCATATTGTAACATAAGCTTTATGAAGCACAAAATACTGATTTTTCTTTTTTTAAAAACACCAACTTTGCTGAGCTTCCTGCTCACATTTACTCCCTTTTAAAAGTTTTATCTCTATGCCTATTGAAAATAATACATCATGGATCTGATGGAGCAGACACTAGGCCACAAAAGCTCATGAAGTGTTTCACATTAATACACAGCCCATGACTATTTATTTATCAGCCATATAACTGCATTCTCTGGGTGGTTTACAGACAAATCCATGATGAGGGATCCATTTATTTCAAGATAAAGCAGTTAAGCTCAATTTAAAGAAATATTGCCCAGAATTGGAGTGTTGATGGACAAGACAAGCTCCATCATGCATTTGAACTTACATTTTTTACTCTGCTTCTCCACTTCTGCTTTCAGCCGCTTGTACTTGTCTGTTCTATAAACTAGCACCCATGTTATGCCTGAAACAAATAGCACAATAATCAGGAGACAGAATAACTGATGTATCTACAAAGCGCTCAGCATGACTGCCAGAGGACTTCCAAACCCAGTAACTGGAGCCCTAGTAGCTTATGGTCTCCTTCCTACAACTGCAGTACCATGAGTTACAAGCTATTCCCAAACTGATTCCACCAGCCCAGCGACAGCATGCATGACTCAACCATCATTCACAAAGTCAGAGGTGGGAGCCCCTAGCAACTGATCCAAGAGAGATGAAGCCCATTGCCCATCATGGTAGGTATTGTGAGCACATGAACTTTGAGATATTGATGGTGCTTTAAAACAGGCTTTGGTGCATGAGTAGGAGCATCTGAAAATAACAGACTGGGATTTTAAGTTGGACTGCAAGCATCAACATCACCACTGCTCCTGAAAGTGCCATGTACACATGTCTCTTCATTCACTACACCCAAGTTACAGAATGGCAAGAAGACACCATTGTAACCATTGCAGGTGCTAGTGCAACAGTAGCTGCAGTACAGTGGTACCTTGGTTCTCAAACTTAACCCGTTCCAGAGGTCCGTTCCAAAACCAAGGCACGCGTTCCCATGGAAAATAATGCAAAATGGATTAATCCATTCCAAACTCTTTAAAAACAACCACTAAAACAGCAATGTAACACAAATTTTACTATCTAACGAGACTAAATGAAAGCAATAATGTACTGCAGTCACACAATCCATCAATCTGTAGCTGAACTGGGTTCCACACAGTCACAAAAAAGAGCCACAAAAACGCAATATAAATAGCAAAAACAGACCTCAGCATAACACCCAAAATGGAGCACGTCCGGCTTCCGTAAGAAGATCGCAAACCAGAACACTTATTTCCAGGTTTGCAGTGTTTGGGTTCCAAGTTGTTTGCGTACCAAGGTGTTTGAGAGCCAGGGTACCACTGTACAGACAAAGAATTCAAGGACTGTCCACAACTCTCCCCCCGCCCCCCGGCGCAAACTGGCATTCATTGGTTTGGCTACATAAGGATCTAGAATGAAGTCACATTTAGTATACAGTGGTACCCCGCAAGACGAATGCCTCGCAAGACGGAAAACCCGCAAGACGAAAGGGTTTTCTGTTTTGGAGGCGCTTCGCAAGACGAATTTCCCTATGGGCTTGCATCGCAAGACGAAAGCCCATAGGGAAATGCTGGCGGTCGGGAGCAAAGACTTTCGCCCACAGCCGGCCTTCAGAAGAGGACCTCTTCTGAAGGCCGGCGGGGGGCAAAAGTCTTTGCTCCCCCCCGCCTGCCTTCCCCCCGCCTGCCGGGGGCGATCTTAAAATGCTGGCGGGCGGGAGCGAAGCGTTCGCTGCCGACCCCCAGCATTTTAAAATCTCCAAGGGACAGCAGAGAAGTCTCTGTCCCGGGGAGGTTTTAAAATGCTGGGGGTCGGGAGCGAAGCGCTGCCGACCCCCAGCATTTTAAAATCTCCCCGTGTCCCGGGGAGGTTTTAAAATGCTGGGGGTCGGGAGCGAAGCGCTGCCGACCCCCTGCATTTTAAAATCTCCCCGTGTCCCGGGGAGGTTTTAAAATGCTGGGGGTCGGGAGCGAAGCGCTGCCGACCCCCAGCATTTTAAAATCTCCCCGTGTCCCGGGGAGGTTTTAAAATGCTGGGGGTCGGGAGCGAAGAGCTGCCGACCCCCTGCATTTTAAAATCTCCCCGTGTCCCGGGAAGGTTTTAAAATGCTGGGGGTCGGCAGCCCGACCCCCAGCATTTTAAAATCTTCCCGGGACACGGGGAGATTTTAAAATGCTGGGGGTCGGCAGCGCTTCGCTCCCGACCCCCAGCATTTTAAAACGCTGTTCCGAAGGGGGGGGGGACACCTGCCCCAGCCGCCCCACTTCGGAAAGCTGTTCCGAAGCGGGGAGGGAGGGCGGGCACATCTGCCCCAGCCGCCCCACTTCGGAAAGCTGTTCCGAAGCGGGGAGGGGGGGCGGGGACATATGCCCCAGCCGTCCCACTTCGGAAAGCTGTTCCGAAGCGGGGAGGGGGGGCGGGGACATCTGCCCCAGCCGCCCCACTTCGGAAAGCTGTTCCGAAGCGGGGAGGGGGGGCGGGGACATCTGCCCCAGCCGCCCCACTTCGGAAAGCTGTTCCGAAGCGGGGAGGGGGGGCGGGGACATCTGCCCCAGCCGCCCCACTTCGGAAAGCTGTTCCGAAGCGGGGAGGGAGGGCGGGGACATCTGCCCCAGCCGCCCCACTTCGGAAAGCTGTTCGAAAGGGGGAAGGGGGGACGGGGACATCTGCCCCAGCCGCCCCACTTCGGAAAGCTGTTCCGAAGCGGGGAGGGGGGGCGGGGACATCTGCCCCAGCCGCCCCACTTCGGAAAGCTGTTCGAAAGGGGGAAGGGGGGACGGGGACATCTGCCCCAGCCGCCCCACTTCGGAAAGCTGTTCCGAAGCGGGGAGGGGGGGCGGGGACATCTGCCCCAGCCGCCCCACTTCGGAAAGCTGTTCCGAAGCGGGGAGGGGGGGCGGGGACATCTGCCCCAGCCGCCCCACTTCGGAAAGCTGTTCCGAAGCGGGGAGGGAGGGCGGGGACATCTGCCCCAGCCGCCCCACTTCGGAAAGCTGTTCCGAAGTGGGGAGGGGGGGCGGGGACATCTGCCCCAGCCGCCCCACTTCGGAAAGCTGTTCGAAAGGGGGAAGGGGGGACGGGGACATCTGCCCCAGCCGCCCCACTTCGGAAAGCTGTTCCGAAGCGGGGAGGGGGGGCGGGGACATCTGCCCCCGCCGCCCCACTTTGGAAAGCTGTTCCGAAGCGGGGCGGGGGCGGTAACACCTTCTGAAGGCGGGCGGGGGGCGAAAGTCTTTGTCCCCCCTGCCTGCCTTCCCAGGGGCTTTTAAATCGCCTCGGACAGCGGAGAAGTTCTCCGCTGTCCCGGGGTTTTTTAAAATGCTGGGGGTGGGAAGAAAAGCCCTTGTTCCCCCCCCCCCCCCAGCCTTCAGAAGAGGTCCGGGGACAGACTGTCCCCGGACCTGGTCTGAAGGCGGTTTCCCTAGGAACGCATTAATTGATTTTCAATGCATTCCTATGGGAAACCGTGCATCGCAAGACGAAAAAACCGCAAGACGAAGAGACTTGCGGAACGAATTAATTTCGTCTTGCGAGGCACCACTGTATACTAGGATGGCTTAATCCACTCCTGAAGGTGAAGTGCTGCAACTCCATGGTTATAGCGAGGATTCATTGGGGGTGGGGAGGGGCCGAACCTAAGTTGGTTAAGTAGTTTTCTTGATTTACTTGATGCAGCTGCCCCCCTGCTCATGTGCAACTCGGCTCCCTCCCTGGCAGGATTTTTTAATAGTATTTGGTGATGCGAGGCTGTTGCCGAGGTGGGTGGGGCGGCGAGATTCCTGTGCCTTTCAGAACGACAAGGAAATTTAGGTGGATCCCTTTGCCTATCCCTACAGAATGGGGAGAGCTCCGCTGCCTCTGCCGCCCCACGGCTGCCAGCTAGTCTCTCCCAGGGAGGCTCGAGCAGACGCTTCTCGCCTGGAGAAGCCACCCGCGAGCCCGCCCTCTCCGCCCCGCAACACCCTCGCCCGGCCCGGGGCTCCCCTCACCCTCGGCCAGCAGCGCCGTGCACACCGAGATGAAGACGATGAGGACGGTGTCGGCGAACATGGTGCTCATCTTGGGCGGCCGGAAGTTGGGCCCAACCGGAAATCCGCGAGGCGCTCTCGAGACACGCGCCGCTCTGCTCCCGGCCTCGCTGGCCTCTGCGTCCCTCCAGGCGGTTAGGCGAGCCTGTCCTCGGTCTCGACAGCGCAGAGAACCCGGCTCTCGCTCGGCCAATCGCAAGATTCCCCTGCCAGGACGCGGGGGAGGGACGGAGGGGGCCTTCCCCCAATCAGCGGCCTGGACGGTCGCGGCCTCGAGACTTGATTGGCCCGCCCTCCCATCTCCCGCCTCCCCTCGCCAAGGCCGGCGGGCAGCGGTGAGGCGCGAGGAGAAAGGCCGTTTCTGAGGCGCCCATAGACGCGCGTCTCCCGGGGCGGGAGCTGCCGCCTCTTTCGCCGACGCATGACTCTCTGGGCGCGCGGGCTGCACCCGATGCGGCCGAGGGACACGAAAGAGCAGCCAGGCCGCCCCGGGGACCTGTACACGTGACGGGCGCTTCCCACGTGCGTCAGGCGGGAGGGGCGGTCCTGCGAGGGCCAGGAGGCCGAGGAGGCGCCGGCCGCAGGCGAGCGGGAGCGGCCATGGCCGGCGACAGCGAGCAGGGCGTGCAGGGCCGCGGGAGGCCGCCCGGCGACGGAGCAGGCGGCGGCGGCGGCGGGGGGGAGCCTTTCCTCATCGGGGTCGGCGGAGGGACCGCCAGCGGCAAGGTGAGCGGGGGGCCGGGCGGCGGCGCGCTTCCCGCTCCAGGCGCCTCTCTGCACGCGCTCAGAGGCACTGTCGCCATCCAGATGGAGAGCAGCCCGGCTGGGGCGGCTCTGCGACCTCACCGGCGCCTCAGTGGTCAGGGAGGGGGGCTAGAGCGTCCCGCCACGTGCGCGCCCGCCCGCGCTTGAGGCCGGCTGGCTGGAGCCCGGGAGGGGCGGCCGGGGGGCTCGGGAGCGCGCGCGAGGGGGACCGGGCGGCCACGCGGCGGCCTCGAGGGCCGGGCTCCCGTTCTCCGTGTACGGGGAGCTCCGGGGCCAGAAGTGGCCCTTTGTCAAGGCAACAGCTGCGCGTGGAGCTCGTTGAAGTAGTGTACGGTAATAGCGAAAAGTTTCCCCCAAAATACAGTACAGGTACAAGGATGGCATCCCTTTTCCCTCCTGCCCCTTAGAGATTGGAGTGGTGGGAGGGGGGTAGGTTTGCCGGCCTGCCGGTGAGTTGCTGGGAGCAGGTGCTGAGGGGGGAGCAAGCTGCTATGAGCAACAACCCCGTCGGATCCTTGTGCAGCTAGCTGGGTGTCTCCACATTCCCGCAAGACAAAAGCCAGATCCCGACTATCCTGTTCTAGAGGAAAATAAGATCTTAGCCTGTCCTTCAGTGGCTAGAAAGCCCTCAGGGTGGCTTTGCTCTGCTGGCTTATCCTTTGGTGGCAGGAATATGGTCACGGACTGGTGGGATCCTTCTCTTTCTGCTTCTCCTGCAGCTGGACTGATGAAACTCTAGTCTTGTTTCTGTTTTCTCCCCTCAAGTCCTTAAGACCCTGCATGCTTGGGGGTTTATATACTGTATTAAAATAGCCACTTGAAAACTCTTGATACCCGCTCCCACATTTTTTCCAGGCTTTGTGTTGTTCCTGAGACTTGATAGTCTTGAAGCAAAACAGCATGTCAGAATTCTAGGTTTCATCTTGCACCTGCCCTTCCAAATAGCGGTTTGCGGTTTTGAGTGCTGCAGGTGCTTCCGTTCTGGGTTTCTCTGCAGATGTCGGGGGTGAAGGCAACACAGATGTCACCATTCCCTCAGCTTCTAAGAAACTTGAGAGCTGTTCCTCCATTTTTCTTAAACTACAGTGGTGCCCCGCAAGACGAATGCCTCGCAAGACGGAAAAACCCGCAAGATGAAAGGGTTTTCTGTCGCGGAGGCGCTTCGCAAGACGAAGTTCCCTATGGGCTTGCTTCGCAAGACGAAAACGTCTTGCGAGTCTCGCCATTCCTCCCCCCCCCCGCTTTCCCCCACTTTTTCAAAGCCGCTAAGCCGTTAATAGGCTTTTAACAGCTTAGCCGCTAATAGCGCTAAATCACTAATAGCGCTAATCCGCTTAGCTGCCAATGGGGTTGCTTCGCAAGACGAAAACACCGCTAGACGAAAAGAATCGCAGAACGGATTCTTTTCGTCTTGTGAGGCACCACTGTATTTACTGAGCTCTATTAGGAAAACAAATTAAGAGATGTTTTTAAATAGTGAGGTTTTTTTTGTTTGAAATCACAACTCCCACTTTTAACAGCTGAATCAAGTGGCCAGTAATTGTTTGTTTCCTATTAAATTGAATTAATTTGGCAATGATTTTTAATAATTTGAAAATCAATAAAAATAATTGAAAAAAGTAATTGTTTGCTTCCTGCTTAAGTATTTGACCAATAAGTTCCACCTCCCCAATTTTCCTTGTTTTCCAGTGCAAAGCAGCCAAAGTACAAGACAGATGTACTCATGGTAAAAATCAACAAGGTTCTCGTTGGGCCTTATATGTGAACCAAAAATAACAGCTAGCAAGGAAATAACATAAAGAGAGAGATCTTTAATCCAGGACCCCTGGATGGTTAAGTCCAGTCAAAGGTGACTATGGGGTGCTTTTCAGGCCGAGGGAGCCAGCATTTGTCCACAGACAGCTTTCCAGGTCATGTGGCCAGCAGGACTAAACCGCTTCTGGCTCAATGGGAAGCTGTGCTCCTAGATACTCTGCCAGTGTATGGAGAGAGGGGTGTCATGGTGGTGACTGCTTAGGACCATATGGCAGAACAAAATCTTGCTCCTTTCTAAGCCCTTTTCTAGGGCTGGGTGGTATCAATATAACATTCAGAATTGTTTTTTGAAGTCTGTATCATGATAACTGTTTAATAATTTATTTCTTGGCAATATATCACAAATCATGGGGGGGAGGGATGTGCTATACACATATAGCCAGCCAGTGCTGCTTTTGATTCCTGTGCAGTTCAGCTCTCTGCTACCTCCTGCAGGGGCAGTGAGTCACAAGGCACTGGCAAAAGCAGCCAGCAGAAACTTCCCTCAGGTGCTCTTGCTTTAAGCAGGCTAGTAGGTGGTGCACCAGGCTGGTAGGTGGCTTATGGAGATGCCGGTCTGAGCTGGTGGAAGCCCCTTTCCCCCTTCCTTTCTCCTGTGAAACGTTATTTACTTCAGAATAAAAACAAAAACTTTGCCCTACTGTTTAAGCTTCTTTCCTCACTTCTCCCCTTCTGCATGTTTGTGTGTGATAGTCTCCCCCCCTTGTTATCCTTCCCATTTTCTCCTTCTCACCCATGAACTCTCCCAATTCTCCCCTCCCCCCTTTGCTTTCTCACATTGTTTCACCAACCCTATACTTCCTTATGTGCTGCCACTGCTTCCTTTTTATTCCCTCCCACCTACCCCACTGGCAAAAAAAGGAAAGGGGAGAAGTGTTTTTATTTTCTGGGGGTGTTTATGTTGTTTGTTCCCCCTAAATAGTTCCCCTCCATATAAAAAGGAAGATTTTAGAAAGAGGTAAGTAATTTTTTTTTCATTTTTAGACCCGTTAGTAGTAGCAGTTGCCAAGACATTACCACATTTGCCTCTACATAGCTCCATCCTTATTTTAGACATTTTGATGTATTGGTATATCACAGTGTTGAAAACCAGATACCGCCCAGCTTAGCCAGTATTCCTTGGACGCCCTAACCCAGGCTTCCTCAACCTCGGCTCTCAATATGTTTTTGGCCTACAACTCCCATGATCCCTAGCTAGCAGGACCAGTGGTCAGGGATGGTGGGAATTGTAGTCTCAAAACATCTGGAGGGCCGAAGTTGAGGAAGCCTGCCCTAACCTGTAATCTAGGATGTGCTGTACACTTCTCAATAGTTGAGCAGAAAACAGTTTTATTGTTAGAGATTCTTGCTGTTAGTCAATGCTAAAAATAATTCCTGTACAATAGATTAAGAATCAAGTGTAATTTGCTCCTGGATACACAAGCTTCTGACATACGGAAAAGAAAACAGGAAAAACCCTCTAGCTAGGCTAAATGGAAGGCTAGAGTTTAACACACCTTATCTGAACTCTCTTTAAGCATTTTCTGCTGGTTTTCCCCTGTGGAGAAGTGATTTTTGGCTTACTGAAAATATTGAGATATCTAGGATATTAGTGTAGGTATGGTTGTGGACTAGTGTGTCAACTCTATGACAAATGGTAGTTGTCCACTGGTGAGCAGCAGCAGCAGCTCGTGATATTATATGAACAAGTTATTTCTAATGAGTCTAAACCACGGGTAGACAAACTAAGGCCCGGGGGCCAGATCCAGCCCAATCGCCTTTTAAATCTGGCCCACGGATGGTCTGGCAATCAGCATGTTTTTACATGAGTAGAATGTGTCCTTTTATTTAAAATGCATCTCTGGGTTATTTGTGGGGCATAGGAATTTGTTCATCCCCCCCCCCCCCCAAAAAAAAATATAGTCCGGCCCGCCACAAGGTCTGAGGGACAGTGGACCGGCCCCCTGCTGTAAAAGTTTGCTGACCCCTGCTGTAAACAGTTTAAAAATGAATGTCAATACAAAGTCCACCATCATTATACCCAGATGGTAGGGGGAGACTTGCTGAGAATGGGAATTTCTCCCGCTAACAAATCAATCATTCAGAAACAGATGGGTTTTAAATCCTGCCACAAGTTAATAAAATATTTGGGAGTGCAGATAATTAAAAATCTGTCAACTCTAAGGAAAGCAGGCTTTACACCATTAGTTTTACATGTACAACAGGATTTTAGATCTTGTAAAGACCTACATTTATCATAGTTAGGATGTACAGCTGCTGTAAATACAGCTTTCCTTCTGAAAGCTTGGTTTCTCTTTCAAGTGTTGCCTATCATAAAATTGTCAAGCTGGCCGGCACTCCAAGGGTCATCTAGCCCAACCCCCTGCAACGCAGGAATCTCAACTAAGGCATCCCTGACAGATGGCCATCCAACCTCTGCTTAAAAACCTCCCTTCCAGGAAGACAGTTCCACTGTTGAACAGCTCTTATGCTCAGGAAGTTCCTTTTAATGTTTAGTTGGGATCTCCTTTCTTGTAGCTTGAATCCATTGGTTCGGGTTCTACCCTCTGGAGAGGAGAAAACAAGCTTGCTCCCTCTTCCATGTGCCTCCCTTTAGATGTCACTCCCCTTCATGGTCATCTGTGAGGGGTTCTTTAATGGTGATTCCTGCATTGCATGGATTAAACTAGATGAGTCTTGGGGGTCCCTTCCAACTCTACAGTTGTGATTCTAAAACTTCCTTGTGTGGTTCAGGGAAGGAAGGGTTTCTGTTAAGCTTCATTGTTTGTACCCTACTAACTTATCCCCATTTCTAGGACACTTGCTTTAAGCTGTTACAGGCCTGAATGGGCTGTTGCCCTCTTCCCTCCATTTTCCTTGTTGTTTTTTTAATTTTTGTTAACTGACCCTAGCATTGTGTGTCAACTCTGTTGGGTTGGCAGGATTTCTTGTCTGTCTAGGCTTTCTGTAAGTTCTGGGATTTGTCAGGTTATCTTGGGGTGTATATTTAAAAATCATCTTTAATTTGCAGATTTAAATGCTGCTGTGTCTCCTGAGTATGTAGAAACCACTACCTTGTTTTTCGGTGGTTCCCTTTCACTTCCAGGCTGGCAGGTACTCAGTCATCAGAGTTTGCTATTAGGCCAGGGGCTGGTGATAATTGAAGGCAATTGAAACACCAACTGTTAACATGTCAGTAGAAGCAAAGGCGAATAGAGGAAGATTGAGGGGAATTTGCCTGTTTGAACCTGTAGCAGTTGCTGATATCCTGGAAATAGGAATTGGAATTGGGGGATACATCCCATGAGGTTAAAAGTCTCTCTGCTTCAGGACTGGCAGCCTTCTAGTACCATATAGCACAGTGGGGAAAGTTTTTGATTGGGTGAGAAAGGGAGAAAGTGTCCTCCAAGAGTGCCAGAAATGTACTGTGAGATGTTTGTTCCAGGCTGACTAGAACCCTGATTTGGAGCACTCCTATTGGGGACTAAGGATAAACTGCAATATATTGTAGGTTTCCTATGGAATTTATTATAATGACTATGCGGAAAGGTAACAGCTAGAGATGTTCTGGAAGGGGAGGAGGCAAATGTTGCTCCCAGCTGAGCCAGTGAAGTGAGCTTTGCTTCCGGTAGAATGATCACAAGTTAGGAGCCCTGCAGAAAGTCTCAGTAAGCTCTTCTGCTGTCTGGTAGATTTATCCTGTTCCTTTGACTAGTGTAGCAAACTGGAGTACTTACAATGAGACCTCCTGTCAGGAACATCAGAACAGGCCTGCTGTGACCTTGACCTGGCCTGGGCTGAGCCCAAGTCCCGTAAAATAGTGGAGCGTTCCCTGCTTGGTCATGCCCCCCCCCCCAAGTGCCCAGATATGATGTACTTGATGAGTGCTGGAAAGAAGGTTGCAGACTGAACTGGAAGCAAGTTGCACTACCCTTAGCCCAAGGTTGGGGAGGGATGGTCTGTTGACATTTGAAAGACCAGCAGGAGACATGAAATCCTTGCTGGGAGAGAAGCAGCTGGCCAAAGGACAGTCCAGTGGAAGAACAGAGCAGTGGGCCAAAGCCTATATAAGAATATATTTTCTGCCTATGATGACAATGCTCAGGTGTTGTCATTGCCTAATGCTCCAGCTACTGATTTTGAGATCCACCGATTTATATGTGGAAAGGGAAGCAGCTGAAGATACATGCCTGCCCCTTCTGTCAGCATATTTCTACTGGAAAGGAAAAGATGGGGGGGGGGGTCAGGAGGTGCTTGGATTGCCTTCCACCCATGGGGCACAAACCTGTCTCCTCCCTGACAAGGGAGCGGCAAGGAGATCAAATTAATTGTGGGTATGTAAGCTTGAAAGGGGTGAACTAACAGGAATGAAAGGACTGCCTGTTAATGAAGGACAAGTATGCCTGCAACATTTATAAAAGAAGTTTTACATGCTTGATCCCTGTCCTATGAACATGTTCCTGCTGGACTATGTGTTGCAGGGCCTTCACTTTTCTGTTCTTTCCAGGGGACACAGTTATATATTTGGCAGATGTTGCCAGTACTCCTTTCCAGAGGAGCCCCCTGCCCCTTGGAAGCTTGCGGATAAGTTGGGTCCTTTGCAACTGGAGGGTCAACACCTGTCAGTCCTTCAGTCCACTTCAGATTATGTTTCTCTCTCTCTCTCTCTCTCTCTCTCTCTCTCTCTCTCTCTCTCTCTTTCTCTTTGCATCTTTTGCAGTCCTCTGTCTGTGCCAAAATAGTCCAACTGCTTGGTCAGAATGAAGTAGACCATCGCCAGAAACAGGTGGTGATTCTGAGCCAGGACAGCTTCTATCGTGTGCTCAGTACAGAGCAAAAAGCCAAAGCTCTCAAAGGCCAGTTCAACTTTGACCACCCAGGTAACTCATCATGAAGCCTCTGAAGGGAGTAGAGGGGCATAGGCTTCTTCCTTAGCTTCTACTTAGACTTCCCAAAGACAGAACTGGGAAATTGCAATGTCAAAACAGCCTAACCTGCTCAAGAGAGATCATTTGAGAGCTGTTGAGAGGAGGCCCCACCTTGACAATAGGATAGATTGTTATTGCTGCTGTTGTTAATATTATTTAAATTTATATGCTGCCCTTCATCCATAGAGCTTAGAACAGTTCACAGCAAAAAAAATGCAAGATAAAAACACAAAATACATAAAAGAAGAAGAAAAACAAAACAATAACCCTTTCCCCTGCAAACCTCTTATGTTCATCCTGCTACTTTAAAATTTGCTTGGAGTACAAGCTTAACCAATTCTTTCTTGCCTTCAGCTAGCCAAGTTACATAATATACAATGTTCTGATCATTCATGATACTGATTATTGAAGTTATAACAATAAGTAGTGAATAATTTTTGATTATTCTGTAGATGAAGTGGCTACCTAAATTAGCAGGTTACAGGCCTCAGAAAAAGAGAGGTAGAGCTGATCCATAGCTATCAAAAATTAAATTAAAGCAATGATATGCAGTATAGTGGAAAACAATATAAAGCCAAGGTGAAACTACAATGAGCAAAGAAGCAGGGGGAGGAAGAACAAGGTAGAAACCAGGCCTCCTGTTGGCTCGCCCCTCCCCCCCAATTGTACAGGTACCAAAGCTGAAGAGGCCTTTTCACTCATTCCCAAGCTCCAGATTTCCCACTGCAGTGGAAAGTTCTGTGTAAACTTATTTCAGATAGAAAGGAACCATGAGAGCAAAGATAATCTTGTTCACTCTGATGAAAGGGCTGTTCCTCTCCACTGAGTGTGACAACCATTTCTCCCAAGCTTGAAACTACAGAATTGGAGAGGAATTATCTGGCAGCTACCCAGTGATTCCCCCCCACCAATACCCAGAGGCTGTTTGGCCAAGGCTCCTGGATCACCTTTGCCAGGTAGAGCCAAAATGGCAGGCCCCCCTCCCTTTCCTGTTCCAGAGCAGGAAATTGGGGGCTTTCTTGGCTGGTGCTGCAGTCAGAGCCCACTAATTCCAAGCCATCCTTTCATTCAGAGGCTTCCTTGGCCACTGCTGGGTAGAAACCTGGCAGGCACAATTTCTGGTTAGCCAAAAATTGTATCTTTCTCGTGATCCAGAAGACTTCACCTAACTAGGAAGGTTTTGTGGGACGTTTATGCTTTCCTCTGAGGCTTCCTCTGCCTCACTGGGGAGACCTACCTCACACTGAGAGACACAGCTGTTTAACTTCCCCTCTCTCATTCTTGCTACAGATGCCTTTGACAATGAGCTGATCGTCAAAACTCTTAGGGAGATATTGGAAGGGAAAACAGTTCAGATCCCTGTTTACGACTTTGTCTCTCATTCTCGGTAAGTCTGCTTCTCCCCTCTTTTGCTCTGTGCTTTGGATGTGGCGCTTTCCGTCTGCATTGCTTCTCATTAGCAGATCCTTCCAGTGAGCCCATGGTGGAAAACATTTGCATAAAATGCTGCATCTTGCCCCGAAACCAACCTTTAATATCTAATGGTCTAGTCGAAGGAAAATTGTAAAACAGTTCTTCCTACTTCCCTCCTGTTTATCAGCGGTAAACACTAATCTAGTGTTTGCTTTGGTAGAAGAAAACAGAGGTGGACTCCCATGTTGTGTCGGGTGCGTTCCCTGCAATGAAATGACAAGAAAGGAGCTGTTGCCTTCATTCAGTTTCACTATTCCAAATCCAGTGAATTGTAGCCTAGTGGTCTTCAACTGGTGGGTCGGGCCCCACACATGGGTCACACCCCGATCCAAGGCTGGTCGCGACATGAGCACCCCAGTATACAACTACATGGTAGAAGATTAAGAAATGGTTCCTGAAAGGCATGTTTGCTCTAGACGTGGGTCTGAGACGGTAGGAGGTACTTGGTCTAGAGTTTATTTTTGGGCAACTCCATGGCAATGATGACGACGAGACATAATTTCCTCTCCTCCCCCATTGCATCTGCCCTCTTCCTGCCAACAGACCAGAGCTATTCCAAATGATGAGGGGCCTTTTAAAGCTGGACTCCTCAGAGAAGTTGAGGGGATCATGGAAGCAGACTGTGAACATTGTGCGTGCATCTCTTACATCCTCTCAGTTTAGGCTCCTTTGGTACAGGTCCACTTATCAATGTGGATGGGTTCTTTTCATGTTTCTATGTTTGCTTTTTAGTTTGTATAACCTGAGGAGGTTGCAAGTTGTGACATATCAGCAGGGAGCTTTCCCTGATCTCCTTTTTGTACTGTTTTCTTAGAAAAGAATCCTGAATCCAGTCAGACTGAAAGAGTGTTAGACTCATAATCTGGTAAACCGGGTTCGCCTCTCCGCTCCTCCACATGCAGCTGCTGGGTGAGCTTGGGCTAGTCACACTTCTCTGAAGTCTTTCAGCCCCACTCGCCTCACAGAGTGTTTGTTGTGGGGGAGGAAGGGAAAGGAGAATGTTAACCGCTTTGAGACTCCTTAGGGTAGTGATAAAGCGGGATATCAAATCCAAACTCTTTTTCTTGACAAATCCAAGACTGTCCATTCTAAGCCCTACAGACAAGGATCATTCCCAGTAGGAAAAAATAAAAAGGAAGCAACTTTAGTTTTGCATTCCCAGATCCCACAGAACATTGTAAACTATCATTGGAGGCACAGTTGTGCAGTCTTAGCACTTGGGGAAGATATCAGTGAAAAATTTAACAGAAATGCCTTTTTAAACCAACAAATCCATTTTGGGGGGTGGGGAGAAGGCAGCAAATCACACATACAAATTTTATGGGTGTTGTGGCTGCATAATTCCATTACACCCAAATAACAGATTAATTTAGAAACTCAGAGTTTGCTTTAAAAACTGGGTGATGAAAGGTAGATGGTCCGGAAGAAAGAAGTGAACTTGAAATCCTATGTTTCTGGCACAAGAAGCTCTGCACTACTCAGGGACACCAGCTAGCAAAACTGAGCTTTATCTGGTGGTGAATGCAGACTGTCAAAAGTCACCAAAACTCCCATGCAGAGTCCCAATGAAGGGCACTTTTCCTTGCCAGTTTCTAACGTGCCAATAACTTTTCTCAGCCTGGGATGAAGTCTTATTACAAATAGAAGTCTGATTACAAATAAGCTGAAATCTTATTAAAATTAATGGACACAGAAATTGCAGTAAATACTGTGACATGGAAAGTTAACATTATAAGAAAGTAAGAAAACAGCTCACCCTAATAAAGCTCTCCACTATCAGGCAGGTGACCTGAAAACAGGAGACATTTAAATTTGAGGATGAGAAAATCCAAAGAAGTCAACCTGAAAGTTTTCTTAATTAAATGGATCAGGGAAGTATGCCTGGACATTGTCAGGACTGGTCGTTGTCCTCTTCAGATCACCACAGAAACGCTTCTTGTTCTTTTATAAAACTTTTTATTGCGTATTAACAAAACATTCTTATAAACAGTTCTTAACTCTTCTTCCTCAGAGTCCCTTCTTTCAGCTACCTTCTGAGCTCTGCTTCTCCATGACCAGCCCCTCTCCAAATGGCGAAGGCGCCTTTCCCTTCGCTTTCCCGCTCTTTTCCCTACCTTCCTGGCTAGAGCTGGCTTGTCTCTCCCCTCCTCCGAATCTGAGCTAGAACTGAACCCTGGCCTTTCCTGGGAACAGCCGGTCCCTCCCTGTTGTTCCTCTTGCTCCCTTCTATTAGATTCACTGCTCTCCTCCCCCCCCCCCTTGGGGAATGCTTTCTCCCTCTGAGAAACTGAAAACCTCTAACTCTTCCCTGACAGACATGCAGTGGTAGAGGAAGACATAAAATAACTAATTAAACTCTAGGACCAAGATCTCAACAGGCAGACCAACAGGCAGTCTTGATACATTTCACTAGGTACCCTTTCAGGCTAGAGGAGATGAGAGTCAGAACATCTTGTGCAACTTGGATTGGGTCCCAATTTCAAATGTATCAGGATCCTTGCCCTGAAACTCCAGAAGCACAAATCTCACTGCCATTTCACAGAAGGCCTTTGTAAAGCAAGACCTGCTTCTCACTGGGGCTTTGCATTTAAGCTGCTGTTTCTCAACAAATGAAGTGGCACAAACTGCAGGGATACTGGAAGCACTGGACATTGAGGTACCACATGAAAGAGGTTATTACAACCTTGATCCCTGTATGGGACAGCTCGGGCTTCCCCCGCCACAGCCCCGCGCCGGGGCTGCATTGCAGGGGGTTGGGCTAGATGATCCTCCAACTCTGATTCTATGATTGTAACTTATTTGAGCAGAAAGGTAGCCCCAAAAACCTGGAGATAGCATTTGTGGGAGGAGGGGGAGGAGAAAAAACTGAGATAAGAGAACTAGAGCCCATAATCTCTGGCAGCTTCCTCCTTTAAAGGAGAATAGTGTCACCTGTCTTCCTCTTTGGGGGAAAAAGTTATAGATATTTCCAATTAAAGACCTTTCCCAGTGGTCTCCAGCTCCTGTCTTCTCCTCACCCTCCCTGCCCCACCACCTTTTACAGTCGTACCTTGGAAGTCAAACTGCTTCGTTCTCGAACGTTTTGGCTCCCGAATGACAAAACCCGGAAGTGAGTGTTCCGGTTTTCAAATGTTCTTTTGGAAGCCAAACATCCAACAGGGCTTCCGTGGCTTCCGATTGGCTGCAGGAAGCTGCGCTTTGGTTTTAGAATGTTTTGGAAGTCAAATGGACTTCTGGAACAGATTCCGTTGTTCCAATACTTTTGTCCAGTGCTGATAAAAAATATTTGAACATGCAGTGTTAAGGTCTCTCACCACTATTCAAGTTTAGATTACAAACACCTTCCGGATTTGTTATCTTTGCTTATGAAACCAAGGATCCATGGGTAGTGCTGTAGAAATAAACAAAAACCACTGGAAACATCTAAAGTAATTTTTAGTGACATTTCTGATGCTAAAATTCAGTACTTAGATTCTTTAGTCTTATAATTCTGTTGTTTTTGTAGTGTATGGCTCAAGACATAGGTAAAGGTAAAGGGACCCCTGACCATTAGGTCCAGTCGTGACCAACTCTGGGGTTGCGGCGCTCATCTCGCTTTATTGGCCGACGGAGCCAGCGTACAGCTTCCGGGTCATGTGGCCAGCAGGACTAAGCCGCTTCTGGCGAACCAGAGCAGTGCACGGAAACACCGTTTACCTTCCCGCTGGAGCGGTACCTATTTATCTACTTGCACTTTGACGTGCTTTCGAACTGCTGGGTTGGCAGGAGCAGGGACCAAGCAATGAGAGCTCACCCCGTCACAGGGATTCGAACCGCCAACCTTCTGATCGGCAAGTCCTAGGCTCTGTGGTTTAACCCACAGCGCCACCCACGTCCCTTGGCTCAAGACATACTACCTCACAAAATGTTTGAAAAACAGAATATTGGGATGCCTTCAAACTTGCACATTTGTTTGGGCACAAGCTTTTATGGACCAAAGTTCATTTCATCAGTTATATGTCTCTCACTTGAGGATTACTCTGCACCCATCTAAGAATCATGCGCATATCTGGTGCCTTAAAAGAAGCAGCTGAGAACTATAAAAAGTTTGCAACAAAAGTCTTGAACTCTTTGGAGGAGTGACTCCATGTGTCAAAAATGAGGCTGCTTCCTGCAGATCTTTTGTCTGTTCCTAAACTACCA
Organism: Podarcis muralis; assembly: GCF_964188315.1. Lineage (NCBI taxonomy): Eukaryota > Metazoa > Chordata > Lepidosauria > Squamata > Lacertidae > Podarcis > Podarcis muralis. The sequence goes on from NC_135659.1 coordinate 1,168,459, forward strand.
TTTTTAGTTCATGGATCTGTTTGAGAACTTTCGAGTCCTCAGTTGTAGTTCACGGGCATACTGAGTTCTGAGTGATAGGCTTGGGAAAAAGAAAAAAACAATCCTTTATGTGCTCACCCCTTCCTTTTCTTGAAGTTAAACCAATCAAAGTCCACAGGTTTTCTCACTTATTTCTTGGGCTGAAAAGAATTCTCAGGAAATTGCAGACCTATGTGGCAGTCCTATGAGGATGGAGCAACAAACTGCTCCCAATCATTTTATTTATATAAATAATTATATGCCATGTTTTGTCTCCATGTTACCTAAACATATACAAATAAATAAAACTAATTTAAATGTGAACAATAGCCTAATAAAAAAAAACAAAAACAGGAGCATCATAAGAGCTTTGGATCAGACCCTGTTGTCATCTGCATGGCTTTCCTGACCATATATTAATCTCTTTTGCGCCTATTAACAGCAAAGAAGAGGCAGTGACTGTGTACCCTGCTGATGTGGTGTTATTTGAGGGCATCCTGGCCTTCTACAACCAAGAGGTTCGGGACCTATTCCAGATGAAGCTCTTTGTGGACACAGATGCAGACACCCGACTCTCCCGCAGGGGTAAGTTGGTAGTCTTTTCAGATGAAGAGGGGAGTAAAAAAGTTTATTTTAAAAATTAAATGAAGTTCACAACAGTACAAAAGCAAAGCATTGCACTTGAGGATAACGTGGTGGTGGTGGTGAGGGAAAACCTTGTTTTCCGATAGTTGTCAGGCTTCCATGTTGGCTGATCTGAGCTTTCTGCTCTCCTACTTTCAATGCCCACCGGGTTCTGGGGGGTGGGGGGTGGAATGCTTTCTAAAGACACTGAGTCTTGTCAGCTGTCTCTCCCCTGGTGCTGCTGCTGCTTCCTATTCCTCTCCCAATATTTCCCAGCTTCTCCCCTCTGCAGCCTTTCAGCTGTGACCTCTCGCAAACTCCTGTTGTCAATCTACGCTGTCTCCTCCTTCTCTGGTAGGTTCAGGTGGAGGAGGTGGTATCCACCATTCCTCCGCCTCCTCTACTCAGTCCCTGACAAGAGTGGAGGAAGGGGGTACTTTGTGGGTTGTCATTACCCACCCTTTCGAAAGGGTACATCTAGGGGCGGGGCAGCCCCCTTGCCCGTTCAACTTCTGCCAGCTCCACTGCAAGACACTGTTGCTTCCTCTGCTAGCAGCCCCCAGGCACAGCACAGAAAAGTTGGGAAAGCCATTTTGAAAAACCTTTACTTTGACTTCCTACACTTAATCTCTTCCTCCGCCCCCTGCTTTTTGGCTTCTGCCTCCAGCAGTAGTTTTCTCTCTCCCTGCCCTCTCAGCTGCCTCCTTCCCCCAGGGCCTTGCAAACCTCTGGAGGCTCCTGGTGGTTCAGGGTGGAGGAGGTGGAAAATGGATGGAGAACGGTGGAGCATTTACAGTGAAGATGGAACTCGCCTGGATGAACATTGGCCCCCTGTGGCGCCTGTACAGGGTACCCCGGGAGTTCCTCACCCCAGGAGGTTACTCCCTGGCTGCAGAGTTTGTGGGGCACCTGCAAAGGCCCATTTGGGTGCTGTCACCCCCTGGGATGTGACTTTTGCCCCCGAGGGGCTAGCCTGGCTTGTATAGGCTTTGGGCCTCCCCTTCCCTCCTGCAGACCCCATGGTCCAGCAGCATCTCCCAGTTGGGAGGGGCAGCAGCTTCCTCATGCGAGCAACCTGGAGGCGGGCACAGCTAAGAGCTGTTGGGGCTGCCGAGCCCACCGTCTGTGAAGGCTACTGTTCAGCACCGTGGGAGTGGCCCTGTGGTGTCTTACATGCATCTTGTTCCGCATTGCAGAAGTCTCATACTCCTTTCCAAGCCGGCTTTGAGTAGCGCAGTGTTGTATCCCCCCCCCCCCCAGCACAAGTTCCTGTTCTTATTAACTTCTTGGGCGGGGGGACGGGACACTTTGGTATTCAAGTTTTATTTCCTTTGTTTAAAGAAAAACTATCTCTGTAGTTTAAGCCTTGCTCTTTGCAGAAAAAGAAAAAGCAAGCCGCTTAGAGCACCATATTCTGCTTGGCTGGGCAACCTGTCAGTGTAGCTGTGTTCTAGCTCTGCTGCTGTCAGTCTCCTCCTCATGGTTTCTTTCCCCCCTGCAGTTCTCCGAGACATAAGCGAGAGAGGCAGGGACCTGGAGCAGATCTTATCTCAGTATATTACATTTGTGAAGCCAGCCTTTGAAGAATTCTGCTTGCCTGTGAGTAAAGGATATGGTAGCCCCAGGGCTTTTGCATCTCTGTCAGTGCTGGGCTGGCCTCTTTGTGAGTGCCTGGGAGGCTCACAAGGGGGAAAGATTTGTTGGGTGCTTTCTCTTCCCAGTTAGAGCTTTGTATTCCTGTCCATGAGAGAGATTAACTTTGGATATTTTTGTGCTGGACATTCCACAAACAGGTGCTCAAAATAAATTGTGGCATATGAAGTTGGTTTGTTGCAGGCTCTTTGCACTTGTCACAATTTCTCACACTTTTATCTGTTACCATAAGGGCTGAGGGCTTTCTGTGAATGCATCCCTGCTGCAATTCCAGGGTCTCTTTCTGCAGAGCTTCCTCAAGTGATCCTGCAACAGCTGCCATATTATTTAAGTTTTGTCACACTTGAAAGATGTAACAAATGTATCATGGCATAACCTTCCGTAGACTAGATACTGTGTAAAAGTGCACACAAATCCATATCTCATGGGTGTGCATGTTTTTTCCTTGTTATATAACTTTATTATCATTAATAATAATAACTTAAAATTAATTTTCTCTATGTCTCCAGTTTAGGGAAGGGCTATCAGTGGCTACTCCGCACTGTGTGTGTGTTCTGTCTCCACTGTGAGGCAATATGTCTCTGAATTGCAGTTTCTGGGAATGACAGGTGGAGAGAGTTATGCTCTGGCTCTGGGAGGCCACTGTGAGTGCTGGACTAGTTGGGCCTTTGGCCTGATCCAGCAGGCTCTCCTTATGTACTTAAGGGGCCACAAAGTCTCCTCTTTCTTGCTGTGAAATGTGGAAGCTGGCAGCAGTTCTGCCAGGGGAAAAGGGGAACAAGGAAAGGTGTTTTCAGCATTCATTACTTCATCAGCTGTTTGAGCTGAGGAGAAAAAATTCTAAAGCAGTTCTCTCAAACGGGTATGGGTAACAGCTCTGGATTTCATCTGCAGCACCCTGTAATGTGATTTTATCTTTCTGGCAGACCAAGAAGTATGCTGATGTGATTATCCCAAGGGGCGTGGATAATCTTGGTGAGTAGTTGACGTTCCAAGTACAATACTTGCTTTTGACTTGTGCAGCTGTTTCTGGAGAATGTGAAACTGGAGAGGGTAATTAGGAGGATTTGGCTTTCTACAGCCTTGGAAACAATGCAACAATTCCTTTTCTTATTCCTGCATTGCAGGGGGTGGGATTAGATGACTCTTGGGGTCCCTTCCAACTCTGCAAGAAAAGGATAGATTTGTTGAGAGGGGACCATGGTGTGGAGTAGAGCTGCTGAGATGTTGAGTATGTGTGGAGGGCGATGAGGCATTTTGAAGGAAACTTGGGACTCTATGCGGACTATATTCTAATCACTCCTCCTCTTCTCTGCCCAGTGGCCATCAATCTGATTGTGCAGCACATCCAGGACATTCTGAACGGAGGCCTTGGCAAGCGCCAACCCAACGGCTGCCTGAATGGCTATACTCCTCCCCGCCTGCAGCAGCACTCAGAAGCAAGCAGCCGGCCACATTGACCTCAGGGCTGCTGCCTTAGGAACTGAATGCCCTTGGTTCCTGCCCTGTATTTACAGCCCCATGTACAAACACGCTTGCCGGGCTTGGTGGCTTCTTTTCTGACTGATGGATAGATTGATGAGTCTGTGCTAAGGACTCTTGCTTCCATGGTCAGATTTTGCCTTCCTAGGGTGGCTCTGCTCCAAACTCCAACACGGGGCAATACATTCCTACAGTGAGGATGCTGATGATTTCTAGGTTTTGTGGAATGGAAAGGTGGCATCTCTGTCTTTGGGGAAGATAGTGCTGTGTGCAAGGCATTGGGGGAAGGAATTGAACCAGAACTGGGTGCCCAAATGGCTCTGCCACTAGCTTCATATCACATCTGGACCTCAGGTTTGTATTATCAGCTAAGAAGGGAGGGAAGGGGGTAAGGAAAGCACCATTTTTGGCTTGTGCTTTCAGAAATGTAGATCATTGGGCTCTGGTATGATGAGAGATGGGGGAGCTGTTAAGAGAAAAAGGTTTCAACTGAAGTCTCACCTGGGCTCAGAATGCCCGTTTTCATCCCCCTACTGCTGAGCAATAGTTTTGCAATGGGCTAATCTTAAAAGTGATGAGAGCAAGGCAGACACAGCTCCCGAGTGCTGCTTGGCTTTAAGCCTGCACCCATGTGACTATATGGCCACATACTCTCTGCCTTCCCAAGTATTCCTGAGCCAGCCTCAGAACTGGTATTCATCTGATGCCTTTGGATCACCAGAAGTTCTGCATGTTCATCCTAGTGGTGCTAAACTCAAGAGTGTTGTGTGTCCATCCCAGCCAGGGAGCAATGTATAGATACTGACTTGGATGAGCAGGGCTAATAGTGAGCATTTCTGACTGGGCCCTGGGATTGAATGGGGAGTGACCAGGACACAGGAAAAGGGGTGTGTGTGCCATGGTGCTCAGTGTAGGGTTGTGCTGATACAGATTGAAGCAGTCAACAATGTTTTCTACCACCCCCACCCACCTTAATGGTGTGGCTGGAGAGAGAAGGTGCTTGTATGTCCTCTGGTGTTTTGGGTCCTGGCTGGCTGACAAGCCTCAGATAAATATTAGCAGCTTCCTGCTCCTGTCCTAGAAGGGGAATAGGAAGAGCCACTTGTTTTGCCTGCAAGTCTAGGAGGCTTGTTCTTCAGGGTTTAGATGGAATTTCTGGATAAGGTCAGGTGGGAGAACTCTTGGGACTTTGCTCTTTTCTGTAATTATTGCTTTCAAGATGTAATATTCAGACTTAATAAAGGTGGCATGAAAAGTGTATTGTGGTTTTTGTTTATAATTTTGGTCACGCTGACTACTCTTTCCTAGGCGTAACATCAGGTGCTCTAGAATTCTGTATTTAAAAAGATCTCCTGTAGCATACACATTGAACTCATCTGTATGCATGAGTTCTGTTTGCACACATAAACTATGCCATTCTACATGCATTATCGTAACATGCCTTGCAAAATTTAGAATGGTCTCTTTTTCTGAACAATGAATGAGGGCTGGGAACATGTGACAAAAGGAGGATGGGCTGTTGCTGCACCTAAAAATAAAGTTGCGGAAGGTGCAGAAAAAGGCAACCCAAATCATGAAGAGACTGGAGCAAATCACCTGTGGGGAGACCTTGCAGCATCTGGAGCTGTTTAGTTTGGAAGGAAGTTTGGGGGAGAGATGAAAGGGCTTTCACAAAATGATGCATGGTGTGGAGAAAGGGGCCAGTGAGATCCTGAGCTTCCCCCACTTTGGACCTCCTGTCTCCGAGCTCCCCGCGCGCATGTTAACCCAGAACCACTTTGATTTTGTTCTTTGGCACACCACCCTTAACCGGTTGAGATGGCATGAAACACTTGCTCAGCAGAAAGGCAAGGCCAGTTTCTGTCCATGATACCAGACATTTTTAGCTGGGCTGAAGCTGTCTTTCTCTAGCATTGAGTGGATTAACTTGAGTGACAGCCCAAGCCAACCATCTGGCTTGCTTCCCCCCTTGCCTGCAACAGCAGATTACCGTATTTTTCGCCCTATAGGACGCACGTTTTCCCCTCCAAAAATGAAGGGGAAATGTGTGTGTGTCCTATGGGGCGAATGCAGGCTTTCGCTGAAGCCTGGAGAGCGAGAGGGGTTGGTGCGCACCGACCCCTCTTGCTCTCCAGGCTTCAGGAAGCTCTGCGCAACCCTCGGGAGACCGGCTCCAAGGGTTGCGCAGAGCTGCCTGCAGTCCCGGGATCAACGCAGCTCTGCGTGGCCACCGGGAGCCGGGCACGAAGTCCCGCCCCGCTCCCGATGGCCGCACAGAGCTGCCTGCAGTCCCGGGATCAGCGCAGCTCTGCGCGGCCATCGGGAGCGGGGCGCGAAGTCCTGCCCCGCTCCGGATGGCCACGCAGAGCTGCCTGCAGTCCCGGGATCAGCGCAGCTCTGCGCGGCCACCGGCAGCCGGGCGCGAAGTCCCGCCCCCTCCGGATGGCCGCGCAGAGCTGCCTCCAGTCCCGGGATCAGCGCACTTCTCCCCATCGCCAGCCCCACTAGCTCGGGGGACAGCGGGGAGGCAGAGCGTGCCTTCCCGCTGTTCCCCGACCTGGTTCTTCCAGCCCCACACCTGGGGGGGAAATAAATTTTTTTTTTTATTTCCCCCCAAAAAAACTAGGTGCGTCCTATGGGCCGGAGCGTCCTATGGGGCGCAAAATATGGTAGTTGGGGCCAGCGGGAGGGAGACCCAAAGGATGCCTGTCATGGTAATGGGAGAAGAGGACTTCTGAAGTTTGCCCTGCACCAGTTGCACCATCATTTCCTAATAGATGAATTTGGTTGTGTGATAGATTGGATTTCTCTGTTAATAAATACCATAATTTCCTATGGTTGTCTGTTATAGCAAAACAACTGAGTTATGTAGTGCCTAAAAGATTTTCAATTTGATAGTCAGTTTTCTTTCCAATCTTGAGACCACAGTATCCTTGACTGTGCATTGGGAGGTGCTGTATTTCAGTGCTGCCCTTCCTCCATGTGCAGTTGAGTACATACCGAGTAGGGCAAGGGGAGTGTTTTTCCCCCCCCCCCCCGGCACTTCTGCTATGGGATCCCACAGGGCACTATTTTGTCTCCAAATCCTATTTAACGTCAACATGAGCCTGATATTGGTAACTGTTTTAGAGCGCAGGGTGGTCAGTATTCTGATGGCGCACACCTGTTTCTCCTTAACATTTGCATAGGGCGTGGCTGAGCAAGCCCTGGACCAGGGCCAGAATGTAGTGGCAGACTGGAAGAGGGCCAACAAATGGAGTGTGGCTGGGTAGGCGGCTCCCAGGTACAGCTGGCAAACCCATTTCCTATTCTGAATGGGGTCGCACTCCCTCTGAAGGAGCAGGTGCCTTGCTTGTCATTGGAGGCTCAAGTGTTTCAGGTGGTCCATCAGCTACATCTGGATAAGGGTGGTCTAGCCACTCTAGTCCGTGCACTGGGGACCTCCAAACTGGATTGCTGAAAGTGAACTTTGTGAGCCTGCCTTAGGCCTAGTCCAGAACTCCAGCTGGTGCGAAATGCAGCAGTCAAACCTCTGATGGGCGCAGATGGTTGACAGAACACTTCTGCTAAAATTCACCCCCCCCCCCCGCAAACATTCCTCAGATGAAAATAGGGACATTTCTCACCCCACCAACTGGCCCTCTGAGCATTTCCACCACCGTTACACCAACGGGACACAGCACCATCCCAGAAAAATCTGCCATTCCTGATTTGATTTGATTTCATTCTTTGGTAGATTTGCAAAAAGAAAAATACACCAATAAATAAATTTTAGAAAGGGAAGAAGATTAGACGTGGACACGGAAAGCTTTTTTTAAATAAAAAAAAGCAGGACTCCTTGCGCTCCGCTCTGCTCCCCCTTTATACCTGCCCTTCAGAGTCAGAACGTCACACAGGGCTGGTCTTTGGCAGCAGCCTCCTCCTCCTCCACAGCTGCTACAAGCTGCCCAAGAGAGGAGGCTGGCAGCAGCAGCCCAGGAGAGGCCGTGGGATGCTCCCAATGCAGCCACCGCTGCACCACAAGCACTGGCTCCTCCCTCGGCTTGGTGGTGGTGGCACCAGTGGGGGAAAGAGGGACATTCTGAGATCAGATCAGATCAGGCTTTCATAATTCCAGGACCTTCCCTGGAAAATAGGGACACTTGGAGGGCATGAAAACTGCTGCACTTGCTGCCTATATGCTGCCAGGCCAGATTCAGTCCACAAAATTCTTTACCTCCTTGGGTCCAGGATACCCTAAGGACTGCCTCAGCCTTTCTACCCCAGCTCAATCACTGAGATCATTCAGAGAAGAGCTAATAGTGGCCGCCTATGTTTCAGAAGGAAGGGACGCGGGTGGCGCTGTGGGTTAAACCGCAGAGCCTAGGACTTGCTGATCAGAAGGTCAGTGGTTTGAATCAACACGACGGGGTGAGCTCCCGTTGCTTGGTCCCTGCTCCTGCCATCCTAGCAGTTTGAAAGCACGTCAAAGTGCAAGTAGATAAATAGGTACCGCTCCGGCCGGAAGGTAAACAGCGTTTCCGTGCGCTGCTCTGGTTCGCCAGAAGCAGCTTAATCATGCTGGCCACATGACCCGGAAGCTGTACGCCAGCTCCCTCGGCCAATAAAGCAAGATGAGTGCCGGGACCCCAGAGTTTGCCACGACTGGACCTAATGGTCAGGGGTCCCTTTAGCTTTACCTTTTATGTTTCAGAAGCCCAAATGGGTTCAGCCAGAAGTCAGGTATTTAGCGTTCCCAGTGTCATACCGTGAAATGCCCTTCCAGTAGAGATTTGGCAAGCACCCTTGCAGCTGGTTTTCAGATGTCTCTTTAAGACACTTTTGCCAACAGGCCTATTCAGTTGTTTAAAGTTTATCAGGCTGAATTGGTCATTTTTAGCAGGACATTAGCCTGGAACTTTGAGGGGGCCCTTCCTCCTCTGGAGTTGGTCTCCCAGCCCCAAATGGCAGTGCTGCCTTCCCTGGTCTCCTGAATTTAAGGGGATAATTTCTCCATCAACCGCCTCATTATTTGAAATTTGCCAGAGAAGCCCTACTGAAGAGTTCCATCTTACAAATGCTTAAAGGTATCTACGAGGAAAAACACACACATGTGTTGGGTTAGGCATCATGTTAACATCTTTGAACCATAACCAAGAAATGAAGAAGAAGAAGAGGAGTTTGGATTTGATACCCCGCCTTTCACTCCCCTTCAGGAGTCTCAAAGCGGCGAACATTCTCCTTTCCCTTCCTCCCCCACAACAAACACTCTGTGAGGTGAGTGGGGCTGAGAGACTTCAAAGAAGTGTGACTGGCCCAAGGTCACCCCAGCAGCTGCATGTGGAGGAGCGGAGACGCGAACCCGGTTCCCCAGATTACGAGACTACCGCTCTTAACCACTACACCACATTGGCTGAGAAAATCAAAGGTTCTGCAGATGTGAGACAGATCATCGGAGCCTCTAGTTTAGTCATTTTCCTGGTTGATGAACGTCCATGGAATCCTCTCCCAAATGTTACTGACGTTTGGAAGCCAGAGCTTTAAATCTGCCCCATCTCCCCAAAATAAAGGAAACAGCCTTCTGTTTGCAATACATGATGTATTTGACAATTTGTTTTAAACCCCAGAAAAGTGGAATGCAGCATTGCCTGACCCTCTATAAAACTCAGAGATAAAGAGCAATCCCCTTCCCATCTCAGATTAAAGTCAGTGTTTTAAGGCACTCTGCAAAGCCCGCTTGCCTCTTCCTTCCCTGCTTCCAGTCTTTTCAAAATGGCAGAATACCTGATTTTTCTTTCCAAAGTGACTTCCACATGCTCCTGCTCCTATAAATATCTCTGGAAACTGGCAACATCTAATACTGCAGGAGTAAAAAACACACACACACCACAAAGGGAGAAGGAAGAAAACAGGGTGCAAGGGCAGAGGCAGTTTTAGAGTATTATGACCAGTTTGGCTGCACTGGACACCACACTGCACGGGGCACCACCATGACGCTGTAGAACAGAGCCCCAAGAGGTGGGGCTGCCAAATTTTAGTGACATGCTGGGCAGCACTGAAATTTGAGAGCCCAAAGTCTGCTATTGGTGAGGGCAATCCAAAAAGAGCAGACAAAGGTATGAAAGGAGAATCACATCGAAAGGAATAGATTCAACCCTCTTTCTCCAACCCCCTCAACTGATTTAATGGAAGTTGTATTCATAGCCACCAATCCTGTTGAAAAAGGACAACAACAAGGTTGAAGCTTAAGACAAAAATAGCACATGTGAGAAAATCATCCCTCCCTATGTATAGCTCTCTGTTTCAGTACAACCGACCCCACCCTCCATTTTCAGTAGACCTTTCATACTCAGGAGCTCACCTGAGGAGGGTGCATGTGTCTCTTAACTGAAAAAAATAACTTCAAATAAATAAGCTGAGTAAGTACCCTTCAGTTTAAAGCAGTTCATGTTCAAGTCCAGAACACAAAGTGTGCTTGCTTCCCTGATGCACAACATTAAGATAAGCACAGAATTTGGCATGGAGCTACGCAGAGTGGAGTTGTGGAGGGCTGCTTTCTCTGGGCTCATCCACACTTCCATTTACCCTGCCGCTCCCCCCACCCCTGGGGAAACCTGTGGGTTAGCACTGAATTGGAACAAACAGCCGTTGGGTTTTCTGCAGATGTAGTGCTAAAAGAGCAGGCTTCCTGGGGGATGCAGCAGGGCAGAGGCAAAACTACTCAGACCTGTGCTTGCTAAGCAGAGGACAAGTGTGGGATAAGCCCAGGGTCCAGCGCGGGAACAGCTTTCTCGCAAAAAGGGCAAGGCGTTTTTAGCAGAGTCGCCGCCACACAGCTCTGAGATCTGTGAGAGCCAAGGGGGAGGCTGCTCTACTCTTGAGGCCCCAGAAGATGGATCTGAAAAGTCCACAAGGGTTTACTGGCTCTAGTGGTGAAGGCAGACCGCCCAGCCTGCTGCAACAGATGTCTTGGGGATGTGGCTCCTATGCATCCACTCTGGAGGCTGGAGCTCATTGTGCAAAGGCACAGGTGTGACATGCATTTGCACGAAAGGCAGCTGGGCACTGAAGAAGGTTAATGTCCAGTTTCAGAGCTGGAGAAAGTTTGTGAGTCCCCATTCTACAAACAGGCTCTATTTTTATCCCTGAGAGATGTTGGATCCTTTCGAAACAGCCTTCTGCACCCTGGTGCTCTCAGCCTGCAGTTTGGACTATAAGCATGTTGCTGGAGATGATGGAGTTTGGTCTAAAACAGCAGGAGCACATTGGGGGAGGCTGCTTCAAGAAGATGGGGGGGAACCATTTCAAAACAGACATGGCCAACTGGTAAGATTGCATACATTTGGTAGAAGCAACGATTACAGGTTGGTAGGGTCCAGCAAGTCCACTTAACTGACCCAAGGTGCAATTTGCCACACAGTTCCCTGCAACTTAACCCACTGAATCCAATTTATAGCAAGTTGCAAGTGGGATCCAGTAAAATGTTCTAAGATAGCCCAAAGAACTGGGGAAAGCAAAGACTGCCAAGGCTGCCAGCCCCTAGGAAGAAAGTTGAAGCAGTGCAGGCAGGATGTTTTATTGTGCCAATGGCTGTTGCTGGATAATGTGCACAAAACTTAGCAGAGTAGGAAGGAAGCTCATTCTCAGCCATAGTTTTTGTCTTCTAAGGTGGATAGTGGATAGCGGCTGAATCATATAACTGAAAAGCCATGAATTCATTGGTCTAAAAGTCAGGCTTCCTCAATCTCGGCCTTCCAGATGTTTTTGGCCTACAACTCCCATGATCCTAGCTAGCAGGACCAGGGATGATGGGAATTGAAGGGCCAAGGTTGAGGAAGCCTGGTCTAAATCGTCACTGAGGTTGCAGCAGTTGGGGAGGAGTGACGGGGCCACAACTCTAATAGTGTGCACCAGCACACTGAGTGTTCACCTTTAAACTGTCATTTATTTAGCTATCGTTTAAAAATACATGCAAATGAGGCCATTATATCCAAGTTAATGCTTATATTTTTATGTCTATATAAATTCCTAACCAATACAACCTCAACATTAAGGAAAAAAATTGACAACTTTATAGTGCTAAGCTCCTTGCTCTCTTCCAGCCTCGTTGCAGACACCAAAAACACTTTCTTAAAACAACAACAGCAGTGCTTCCAAAACCTATTAAGGGCTAGGAACTATTGAGAATGCAAAATGTGCCCATTTTGTACATCCTTAATGCAAAATAATTTAATCAAAAGAGAATGCTCAACAGTTATGAAATGAGGGGAGCATTAGTTTTTAGAAATAGCATTGTCCTATGCACAGGTGAGAATTTGGAAGGGGTGCTGTTTAACAGAAAGGCTTGCATATTTACATTGGCAGATGTCAGCCCCATAAAGATCTGGTTGGCTGTTTTCAATCAATATGTAGTATCAGTCATTCTCACCTCTTTGACTGTTGGCCATAGTCTTTTGGCTTTCCATTCCCTCTAAAGATGCTAGTCTTTTTTTATATGAGAAAAGTAGGGGGGGGGGCTTAATGAAACCCACAAGCCACCTTGAGTCACCCCAATTTTAGCCCAGTCATGCTTTCTGAAGCCTTTAGAAACAGGAGCTAAGGGGGCCAATGAAAGGGTAAGGGGTCAGGCCTTCTCTTGCCCCCAATGTAATCTGAGAACTGGCCTGGTACCTTCTCTGCATTTTTCTTGCTTTCCTAGGACTCCATCCCATTCTAAATATACCCATTTCCTGGGATCTTCTACCTATTGTATGTTAGAACAGCTGACCCAGGCACTGCCAGAGACCCTTCTGATGACCCACTAATCCAGTATCTGAACCAGTTGTGCCAAATGTTTCAAAAAAAATATTTTTGTTATTGACAAAAAGCAGCCTGGAGTGGGGGCCAGTTTTGACTTGGGCCTGAAATTAGCTAGTGGGCTACACACCTGCATTCCTTCACAGCTGGGCATCACACTCAAACAAAGACTAAAGTGCTTACAATATTAGTCCCTGCTTTGAACATCTTGGGCTCATTCTCCCTGAACATTCCCTGCACCTTAAGTTGTATCTATTGAGTTCCATGCTCTCGCTCACCCAAGAAGCAGTGAGGTCCTGCAATGTGCCTAAGAGGGACCTCTTAAATCACCACCCCTGATTGATCTTCACTTGAGCAACACACTTAAAATACACACACAAACACTTTTTAGTTACAGTATCTCAAACAGTGAAGTAGCTTGAAGTAAAGTCAAGTTGCAAGGAGAACGGATACCAATTATCAGTTTTGCTGGCTAAGCCAAACTTGAAGGCCCCAACCCGCCCCCCGCCCCTCTCTGGGGAAGTTGGTGTCAACCCTTGCTCAAGGTGCCACTAAAATCTGAAAGACCAAATTCCACCCCGACACGGCTCTCCAGGGTATATTTGCCATGTAGCTGGCAAATAGCTTTGGAGGTGGTGGGGACTGCCAAGCAATTAGCAGGCAGATCTCTGCCTACACCTGCAGGTTCAATCCCTGGAGGCGGGCCATTCCTCCTGCCCAAAGGTAGCACAACACTTATCATGGCAAGTGGGATTGTTGGAATAGCCATGTCTAATGTACACAACACCACTTACTATACTGCACAGATGTGGGTTCCATCTTTTATATCCCAAAGCCAAGTAACAGGACATCAGTATTAGTTGTCAATCAGATCTCTATTCTACTGCACCAATGCATGTTTGCTAGCTTGCATTTCTGGCCTGGGGACTGGCTGTCTGCAAATCTTCAATGGGGGCAGTTTTTGGTTTCTCACACAGGCCTTTTAACGCTGCCAGGGACAAACAATATTGTTGTCCATCTTCAAAAAGAAACAACTGCTGAGAAGCAGCATTCTGACCAGGGGGCCAGGACCATGTAAAAGAACAAGCATTAGGCACATGATAGTCAGAAAAGGGAACTGGGGTGCATGCACACCTCTCTCCTAATGAGTTTCTTCAATACACCAAAAAGGCTCATCTGAGGGATCAGACCAAAGGCCAATCTAGCCCTGCAGGTTGTTCCCCCAGCCACAGGTCAATGGGAAGCCAGGGAGCAGACATGAGGGCAACAGCCCCCTCCCACTGATGCTGCCCAGCAACTGGTCTTCAGTCCAATGTCTGTGCGAAGCCCACCGAACACGGCAATTTACTCTGTGCTGGGTGAAAAAGTCCCCGTCTCCCATTCTTCTGCTTAATTGGATGGGTCTTGGATTGGAGTGTTGTGAGAGAGGAAGAAAGACTTGCCATCCCTCTGGGGTCAGATCCCTCCTTCAGGGGATGAGGCCACAGAGCTGAAGTGGGAGAGGAATTTGTGCAAGAGGACCTAGTTGGGCCAGGATGTCTCCCGCCTGAAGATATGCTGTTGCCCTCTTCTACCTCAGAAGCCTTTGTGGAACCTCTGTACTGCTGAGGCCATGGTTCAAAACAGAACAACTTCTCATCACTTTCTCTACACCATACATAATTTTTGACCCCTCTATCATGTCCTTCCTTATGTCTTTCTTTCATGTAAATAGTCCCAAATGTTGTAAGCCTTCCTCATGACAGAGTTGCTCCAGTCCCCTGATCATGGCTGCCCTTACTTTAAGTTAGATATTCAAGTACCAACATTTAGGGTGTGATTGGAGCGGGGGTATTCCATACTATAATTCACTGTTCCTTTCCTTTTCTGCAACGTTGTTTATTTTATTTTCCCCAGAATTAGGATAATTAATTTTAAATGAGATATTTTATAAGAAAATATATATTTAAAACTGCACTACCTTTCAATAAGCTGTTCTATTTTAATTTTCAGAAACAGCAGAAAATAATAAAACTCTCCATTCAGCTTTTTGGGAGGCAATTATAATCCTTTGTGCAGAACATTTCCAGGAAGAGTTTGTCCTAGTCTTTCAGAGCATTAGGCTCCTCAAACAGTCACTGGTTTGCTCAGGTAATGGAAATAGCAGTTGCTCCCAGCCAGGGCCAAGCAAAGGCACAGGTCTTGAGAATCCACACAGGCTGGGCAGGAAGACTTTGGTTACATTCCCCCAATGTTCTTTATCAGAGATGAAAACATGGGCAGACTATCACGGATGAGGACACATGAATAGCCAAAGTTGTAGGGCAAGTGTCAGGGAGATAAAGCTCAAGATGAACTTAGGCTTGTGAGAAAGGTTAAAAACAACAACAAGGAGCCAGTCTGGAGCAAGTGGAAGAACAAGAAAACCATAGATCAGTTGAATGGAAATGTTAGTGGGAGGCAGGGAGAAGATGGGACTGCTCAACTCCCACTTCACCGCTGTCTTCTCCCAAAAGTGAAATTCTGCCAAAAATAAAAAATAAAAAGATAGATGAAATAATTAAGGGAATTATTACTCAAGATGCAAACAGCAACACCTAGCTGCCCTAAATGTGGTCCAGGGTCACATGAGCTGCATGGCAGAGATAATGCAGTGGTACCTCTGGATGCGAACGGGATCCGTTCCGGAGCCCCATTCGCATCCTGAAGTGAACGTAGCACACGACTGCGCGGGTCGTGTTTTGCTGCTTCTGTGCATGGGCGTGATGTCATTTTGAGCATCTGTGCATGTGGCAGCACAACCTGAAAATGCTTAACCTGAAGCATATTCATCCCGAGGTATGACTGTATCAGAGTCCCTGTAATTTTTGAGACTTATTGGAGAACAGGTGGCATGCTAGGTGACTGATGGCGGGCAAATTCCCCCCTTCTGAAGATAGCGACACAAAGGGTGATTGATGGCAAGTTCACTTGGCATCAATGCTTAGAAAAATTCTAAACAGATTATTAACAGTTGGTCTGTCTTTAAAAAAGCACAATGGTTACAAAGAGCCAGCAAGAGTTCATGTCAAGCTAATTTCATCTCCTCCTTTTGGGCTACAGCTAATGGCTTGCTAGATCAGGGGTGCAGATGTGCACAAAGTATCTTAACGATTTTTAACAAGGTCTCTCATATTTTGATGGAAAGCTAGGTACTGTTCCCAAAGAGTGCTCTTCAATGGGTCATCAACCTAGAAACCCTCAGGGTTTCCCTAAACCCAGTGCTGTCCAATGTTTGCTCATCACATTTCCAAATGACACTAAACTGAGAGTTCTTGCTAATACTTAGATGCAGGAATCAAGGTGATCTTGGCAGGATCTGGGCCAAAACTAACAAAACCAAACAAGCAAAATGAATTTCAACAAAAATGAATATGAAGTTCTGCATTATGGTAGGCTAAGGTGCCCGAATAAAGGATAGGTGATACCTGGCTTGGCAGCAGTACATGTTGAAAGGATCTAAGGGTTTTAGTAGCTAAACATGATTCAGCAGGATGAAGTGGCAGCTAAAAAAGCTAAGGCAATTCTAAGCTACATCAACAGAAATATAGTGCCCAGATCATGACAAATACCCCTCTATTCTGCTCTGATCTGACCTCCCTGGGCACTTCAGCTGAAGAGCTGAGTGAGGAACCTGGAGACTAATGAAATCATAGCTCTAAAAGAGATGGGACTAGATGAAGAACTCAGTGGAAAATGTATCACTCTTTAGGAGTGCCAATCTCTGTTCACTTGAGAATTTAAATTCTTAAGGCCAATAGCTGACTACTTGCAGAATTATGGTGGGAATCCACAAAAAGGCCCCATGTGCTGTGCTATTATGGATTCTGCAACTAGTTCTTTGTTATACAGTAATTCACAACATAAATCTTCAACTTCTGTTCATCTCTCATCTACATTTTCTATCTGAAGTAGTATGTTCACGTTATTCTGGGAGTTAATGTCAGTAGTTTTGATCTTCTACACACTTTTCTACACTAATTTTGCTCAAAAGCCTTTTAATGCTCCATTTCCACAGTTGGAGAACCAAAAACCAAAGCTTGGAGCTATAGTCACTGAGGCACTGTGTTCCTCCTCCCAGTTTTCCAGAACGGGTGTTGGCTGAGAGTCAGCAACAGAGCAGAAAGAGAAGTAAGCTGACTGCACATCTCTGGAGATTTCACAGGAGCTAAACTCCATAGGTTCTCTTCCCTTTCCTGCTAGGACACCATCACCATCATAAGCAAAGATGCTACCAATCTGTGGTTCTGACAAATGCTCAAGAGAAGTTCCCATTACCTTCCAATCTTCATTTATCCTACATAAAATCAAAAATTCCTCCTCAAATATGGGATGATCTAATAATACTTTCCTTAACTACATTAAATATGGGAAAGGAATAATTTTCAGAAAACCTTCCCTCTATGTCATGCATTTTCAAATAGTGTTGGACAAGGACTTGGCAACCCAGATACAAATCCCCACTCAGCCATGAAGGTAATTTCATGATCTTGGACAAGTCATACTCTCTCAGCCTAAGCTACTTCACAGAGCTGTTGTGAAGACAAAATGAGGGAGCCATGTATGCCATCCTCCGTTCCTTGGAGGAAAGTGGGAAATAAATAAATAAATAAATAAATAAATAAGTAGGTCAGTCAGTCAGTCAGTCAGTCAGTTAGTGGCATCTAACCTTGTGAGTTTCTGTCCAGCTCTGACTGTCCATTAACAAGATAACGCTTTTGCTCCAGGTGGTGTTCTTTCTCCCAGTCTTTTCTCCACCATGAGCAAAACTGTCACTGATTGGGAGGATATGGAAAGAAGTAGTGTTTCCAGCATTACCCATTTTCCTTGTTCAAAGGCAATCTCAATCTTCCTATGGCAGAAACAACATACCAAGATTGTTAGAATCCAACCCGCCCCCGCCCCCCAAACACTGAGCAATATTATGCCTGGGCTTTTCTGGGTGCCAGATATAACCCTTTCCCACTGTGCTGGAGAAACATACTGTGCACAGACAATCTTCTGAAATACAGATTAACTGTGCTTGGATAAAAAGCAGAACTGGGGATGGTGTGTGGTTTTTCATTTTGTTTTGTTTTTAAGGTGTAGCCAGTTGATTTGCCTTGCACTTCACCCACAGCATAGAAAACTATGGCAGAACTCCTACACTTACAACTACTTGAAACACACCGAGAAACATGCAAAAGGTCTGAACCCGATGAGGCCGAATCAATTAGCCCCAGAAAGAGGGAGAGTGGGTGATATTATTGGTAGTTCAAAATGTGTTTTAGTTCAGCACCATGGACAGTTTCCTCGGGATAAAGCTGCACTTTCTACAAATGTGAAGCTTAACAGACGGCATTCTTGTCCCCCCCATTTGTAAACATTTTCTTCCTTCTAATGAGCAGGTGATAATATTGATTATCAATCAAAAATGCATAGGTATCATGTTGTGGGAATATGCCATCCCTTCCTGTCTTAACCCAAAGAGCAGGCATTGCACTGAATGTCTGGTAAGAACAGCCTCCAGGACTACATCTAGTTGGCTGGGAAGCAGCATTGGCCACAGGCACTGGAAATCAAACTCTGGATCTCTGTGTTTCAGCCTCTTTCCACATGAGAACACACTCAAAGTGTGAAACAACCTAAATCTTCCGAAGTCCATACGTCCAGCTACTCTACTGTGGCCTAGCACTGGCCATTGTGATCTCACGCTGTCTTGAAGAAGCCCTCTTTGCGTTTGTATCGCAAAAGGCAGGTGAACACAGAGGTCTTCTTTGGCTCAGTTATCCATGCCAGTGGTGGCAAAAGCCCTCATTGATACCATCAAGTGTATTTTTTTATTTGGGTGGTATCACTACCAAAGGCGGTCCTCTTTTGGGTCTCCACATAAGGACCTGGGCATCATTGGCATTGGGTTTCACTAGTGCATTTGGTGGGATGGGTTCCATTCTGCTCAAAATTTTGGGCTGCTCCTGCTGAGTCCTCCCCACTAGCCGGGCTCGCTTGCCCAAGAGTTGCATGGGATCAACTTCAATGTCCACTCGCATCCTCCACTTTATAGTCTGCAAAATAATCTTTTCCTTGGTGGTCATATTCATGGCTACTAGCCACGTCGTAAAGCTTTGGTCCCGTTTGATCCTGGTTAGTAGTGGCACGTTGCTGTCACTCACAGGAACAGCCCACGTTACGCTGGGGTAGAAATTGTCATTCATACTGACGGAGAACCTGGAGACCTTATTGGTGGGGCCAATCAAGGTCACTGTTTCTGTGGTGTTCCCATACCAGGGGTAGCTCACTCCATCAGAGTCACTGATGGCTTTTACACGCCCTTCTCTCAAGTCTGGAAGTTCCCAGCTTGACCTAGAGGGGCAAAGCAAAAACAAAATAAAAACATGGGTTAAGAGCTGTATTAACAGTTGCTAAGAATGTTTAAGAGCAAGAAGGAAGAGGGGGGAAATGGGAGGGCAAGGGGAATGAAAAACTAAAAATACAATAAAAGGTATAGAAAAAATACTAAAAGTGAGTCCTATGCTTCAGGCTGGATCTAAATGTATTTCCCAGGCCTGGAAAGATTAAAAACTACCACTCTAAATGGCAAAAGAGTTGAAGTAAAATGACGTACAACACTTCAGCAGCAGACAGCCTTCTAAGCAAATAGCTTTGGCTAGTATGTATTGATTGTGACACAATCTTCTCACATAGACAGCATCCCTTCACTGGCAACTTTTGCAACGATGCCACTGAAGCAGCAGGAAGCTGACTGTGCCCAACACTTTCAAGCACACTAATACATCAACCTCAGGGATTCCAGTAGGAGGGATGGATTCAGGTTTGGATCCACTTTTATCTATCTACCCCATTTCACAGTATGAGAACAAAGGGAACCCAAGAGAAAGAGAACAGGGATAGCAATTACTTTAGTGCTACACCAAGAGCATCGTTAACCTGTCCCCTTCTAATTGAACTGCTGCTAATCACTCTTCTGGTAAAGTGTAGTGCTGCTCTTTGAGATACTACGTCACTCTCTAAAATAGGGATAAGGAACCTGTGGTCCTCCCAATGCTGCCACCATCCACCTCTCATTAGGCCAATTGCCAGCGATGATAGGAGTTGTGCTCCAGAAACATCTGGTGGGCCACAGATGTTTTCTGCTCTAAAATCTGACCTTCACACTAGGGGAACATAGAAGGCTATGCAGTAGATCTATGAGAACCCACCCAACAGGGAGCACCCGCAAGAGCTTCTAAGATGCAGGTTCTCTCTCACACACATGTGCATACCTCAATTTCTACCCCATTCCATTGTTCACTTAAATAACAAAGAGTCTTTCAGCACCTCCAATATTAATATATCTACTGTGGTAGGATCTTACTGCAACTGAAAAACAAACATTGTTCTGGAACAATGTCCTTTGGACAGATGAGACCAAAGTGGAGATGTTTGGCCGTAATGCACAGCACCATGTTTGGTGAAAACCAAACACAGCATACCAGCACAAACAACTCATGCCAACTGTCAAGCACGGTGGTGGAGGGATGATGATTTGGGCTTGTTTTGCAGCCACAGGACCTTGCAGTCATTGAGTTCGCCATGAACTATATACTAAAGTATTCTCGAGTCAAATGTGAGGCCATCTGCCCAACAGCTGAAGCTTAGATGAAATTGGGTCATGCAGCAGGACAATGATCCCAAGTACACCAGCAAATCAACAACAGAATGGCTGAAAAAGAACAGAATCAAGGGGTTGCAATGGCCGAGTCAGAAGAGTGGGCCAAAATTCCTCCACAATGATGTGAGAGGCAGATTAAGTCCTACAGAAAACAATTAGTTCAAGTTATTGCTGCTAAAGGTGGTTCTACAATTTTAAGACCTTCTAAAGAACAATGGTTATGTCCTTAAGTGCAAAACCACAGAATTCAAAGAGGGTGTACTTTCTTTTTCCCATGATTGTATGTTCTATGCTGAACTGCCTTTGAACAACTGTTCAGAAACTTTCAAAATGAGCAATTTATGACTGGGACTGAGCCTTGGGCCTATCAGCAGCAATCTATGTCAGGGAAGACTTCAAAATACTGGTCTTGACCTTTAAATCACAAATAGCCTTCATTCGATTTAAGGATCAACTCTACCTTTTGCATGGAGGCCACGTTCCCCACAAATGTCACGCACAATGCCTTTTATCTGGTGGCAGTGTCACTGGGGAACTCCCACAATGCAACTGCTTCCCCAAAGAACCTTGCCAGGGCTGCCACAGTCTTTACTATCAGAAGGGGGGGGGGAGGAGAGGGTGACAATTAACAAGCTGGCAAAGGGTTTCTTTTGTAGAATCTGTCATACATATGTTGCTACTATCCCTCAGCTCCTCATATGGGGACAATCCATTGACTTCTCTTACAGAACTGCTGTAAGGATTTCTGAAATAAAAGTACAGTACAATGTAAAAATCAAATATCATTATGATTGCTGATTAGGAAGGATAAGAGCTCAAGAGTATCAAGTTATTCCAAATCATCATGAGGCCCAAGACAACCACATGAAAAGGAGCTCCAAAGTGCTGTTGAGTCTTCTAGCAACGGGAGGTAATTCACTGCCAGGACAGAACATTCACTTTCCTGATGCTACACTTAAAGGGGGACGTGTAGCTTTGCAGTGGTTGGCACAGCAGTGCACTGTCCAAGGTGCTTTCTTGCAGGAGGAGAAGGGTGCCTGGTGACATGAGGACAGGTGCTCTCACCTGCCCAGGTGGGCTCAATTAGCACTGCTCACAAAGGACCATGTTGCTGTAGGTGTTGGAGCATCGAAAGGGAAGGGGAAGAGACACCCACAGAGAAGCAGCTGAGGGCCAAGCTACAGGAGACCCGCAACTCACCAACCTCTCCCATTTTCACTTTTACTTGAGAGCTGCCACGGGGCTTGTATTTCAACTGTAGACATTTCAGCAATTTCCTCCCTGGGTTTGCTGCGATTTGGGCTGCTTGGCCCCAGAAAACTGTAGGCAAGGAGGAGCAGCCTTTGCCCAAGAGAGCAGCTAAGGAAGGTGCTGCTCCCAAGGGCGCCGTCCCACCCCATCCCCGGGCCGAGGGGGTGCTCTTGCTCCCGGGGCAGCCTCGGCCGGCCCAGCTGTCCTGCCCGGTGTCTTCCGCCGCGGCGACCTTTCCCTTTGGGGTCCATGAGCGGCGGGGGGGGGGGGGCAGCCATCTTTGTGGGAGGGCGCAGGGTTCCTATGGCGACCCGGTGAGCCCCCCCCCCCCTCTTCCCGGCGCCACTCACATGCCCAGGTCGCTGTAGGTGTTGTAGAACTCCATGTGGTTGCAGGCCTGGATCCAGCCCACCACCCAGGTGTGGCGCCGCGGGATGGGCGGCATGAGGACGCGCGCGGCGGCGCGGAAGTAGGGCGTCCGGTAGCGCAGCACGATGGGCGAGCTCTCCTCCAGGGCCGTGGCGCCCGGCTCGATGCACGCCGACACGTCCGACACCACGATGTGCTCCCGCCGCACGCGCGCCTTGCACGCCACGCTCTGCAGGCAGCCCATGGCCCGGACCCGCCGCCCCCGCTAGCCCGCCCGCCCCCCGGGCGCCCCGCCGCCGCCGCCGCCCGCCGCCGCCCGCCGCCCCCCGAGCATCGCAGCCCGCCCGCCCGCCCGCCCGGCGGCTCCACCTGCTCGCCGGCGGCTTCCTCTCCGACGCCGAGCAGGGCGCGCCGGGGACACGTGTGAGGGAAGGAGTCACGTGAAGGGAAGGAGAAGCGGGTCAGAGCAGCGGCGCCCAAGCGCGCAGGGCCGCCGCCGGGAAGGATGCTGGCGGGCGGCGGCTGGGGGCTCCCCAAAAGGCGCGGGCGGAAGCCGAAGGGAAGCCGCACAGGGAAGCACCTGTAGGCAGCCTTGCACCGGGTGCTGTTGGATGGGCGTGTTCGCCATTGTTTATTAAATTTCTATACCGCCCTTCATGGGCAGATCACAGGGCAGTTTACAGTATAAAAGCAACAACACACACATGACAAACAAAACACCCCCCACTCCACCGCCCAAAAGACACCATTTAAAAGGCCATAAATGGTTTCATGAGCCAAGGCTTCAGAAAAGGGGAGCGTTTTCACCTGGTGCCAAAGACAGTAAGGAAGGTGCCAGGTGAGCCTCCCTGGGGCATCCCACCAATGGGGAGCCCATCCTTGTGTTGTGGCTCTCCAGAGGCACACTAAGAAGGGCTTCCAAGGATGATGCTGGCAGGGTCTGGGCTGATTCAGATGGACAGAGGCGGTCCTGGAAGTATTGCAGTCCTGAGCACTTCAAATTGGGCCTGGAAACTTTGTTGTTTAGTCGTTTAGTCGTGTCCGACTCTTCGTGACCCCATGGACCAGAGCACGCCAGGCACCTCTGTCCTCCACTACCTCCCGCAGTTTGGTCAAACTCATGCTGGTAACCTCGAAAACACTATCCAACCATCTCGTCCTCTGTCGCCCCCTTCTCCTTGTGCCCTCCATCTTTCCCAGCATCAGTGTCTTCTCCAGGGAGTCTTCTCTTCTCGTGAGGTGGCCAAAGTACTGGAGCCTCAGCTTCACGATCTGTCCTTCCAGTGAACACTCAGGGCTGATTTCCTTAAGAATGGATGCATTTGATCTTCTTGCCGTCCATGGGACTCTCAAGAGTCTTCTCCAGCACCATAATTCAAAAGCATCAATTCTTCGGCGATCAGCCTTCTTTATGGTCCAGCTCTCACTTCCATACATCACTACTGGGAAGCCCATGGCTTTAACTATACGGACCTTTGTTGGCAAGGTGACATCTCTTCTTCTCAAGATGCTGTCTAGGCCTGTCGTTGCCCTTCTCCCAAGAAGCAGGCGTCTTTTAATTTCGTGGCTGCTGTCACCATCTGCAGTGATCATGGAGCCCAAGAAAGTAAAATCTCTCACTGCCTCCATTTCTTCCCCTTCTATTTGCCAGGAGGTGATGGGACCAGTGGCCATGATCTTCGTTTTTTTGATATTGAGCTTCAGACCATATTTTGCGCTCTCCTCTTTCACCCTCATTAAGAGGTTCTTTAATTCCTCCTCACTTTCTGCCATCAAGGTTGTGTCATCTGCATATCTGAGGTTGTTGATATTTCTTCCGGCAATCTTAATTCCAGTTTGGGATTCATCCAGCCCAGCCTTTCGCATGATGTATTCTGCATATAAATTAAATAAGCAGGGAGACAAAATACAGCCTTGTCGTACTCCTTTCCCAATTTTGAACCAATCAGTTGTTCCATATCCAGTTCTAACTGTAGCTTCTTGTCCCACATAGAGATTTCTCAGGAGACAGATGAGGTGATCAGGCACTCCCATTTCTTTAAGAACTTGCCATAGTTTGCTGTGGTCGACACAGTCAAAGGCTTTTGCATAGTCAATGAAGCAGAAGTAGATGTCTTTCTGGAACTCTCTAGCTTTCTCCATAATCCAGCGCATGTTTGCAATTTGGTCTCTGGTTCCTCTGCCTCTTCTAAATCCAGCTTGCACTTCTGGGAGTTCTCGGTCCACATACTGCTTGAGCCTTCCTTGTAGAATTTTAAGCATAACCTTGCTAGCGTGTGAAATGAGTGCAATTGTGCGGTAGTTGGAGCATTCTTTGGCACTGCCCTTCTTTGGGATTGGGATGTAGACTGATCTTCTCCAATCTTCTGGCCACTGCTGAGTTTTCCAAATTTGCTGGCATATTGAGTGTAGCACCTTAACAGCATCATCTTTTAAAATTTTAAATAGTTCAGCTGGAATACCATCACTTCCACTGGCCTTGTTATTTGCAGTGCTTTCTAAGGCCCATTTGACTTCACTTTCCAGGATGTCTGGCTCAAGGTCAGCAACCACACTACCTGGGGTGTACGAGGCATCCATTTCTTTCTGGTATAGTTCCTCTGTGTATTCTTGCCACCTCTTCTTGATGTCTTCTGCTTCTGTTAGGTCCTTTCCACTTTTGTCTTTTATTATGGTAATCTTTGTACGAAATGTTCCTTTCATATCTCCATTTTTTTTGAACAGATCTCTGGTTCTTCCCATTCTGTTGTTTTCCTCTATTTGTTTGCATTGCTCATTTAAGAAGGCCTTCTTGTCTCTCCTTGCTGTTCTTTGGAAATCTGCATTCAATTTCCTGTATCTTTCACTATCTCCCTCACATTTTGCTTGCCTTCTCTCCTCCGCTATTTGTAAGGCCTCGTTGGACAGCCACTTTGCTTTCTTGCATTTCCTTTTCATTGGGATGGTTTTCGTTGCTGCCTCCTGTACAATGTTACGAGCCTCCATCCATAGTTCTTCAGGCACTCTGTCCACCAAATCTAAATCCTTAAACCTGTTCGTCACTTCCACTGTGTATTCATAAGGGATTTGACTTAGATTGTATCTTACCGGCCCAGTGGTTTTTCCTACTTTCTTCAGTTTAAGCTTGAATTTTGCTATAAGAAGCTGATGATCTGAGCCACAGTCAGCTCCAGGTCTTGTTTTTGCTGACTGTATAGAGCTTCTCCATCTTTGGCTGCAGAGAATATAATCAATCTGATTTCGATGCTGCCCATCTGGTGACGTCCATGTGTAGAGTCGTCTCTTGTGTTGTTGGAAAAGCGTGTTTGTGATGACCAGCTTGTTCTCTTGACAGAACTCTATTAGCCTTTGCCCTGCTTCGTTTTGATCTCCAAGGCCAAACTTGCCAGTTGTTCCTTTTATCTCTTGATTCCCTACTTTAGCATTCCAGTCCCCTATAATGAGAAGAACATCCTTCTTTGGTGTCACTTCTATAAGGTGTTGTAAGTCTTCATATAATTGGTCAATTTCAGTTTCTTCAGCACCAGTAGTTGGGGCATAAACTTGGATTACTGTGATGTTAAAAGGTCTGCCTTGGATTCGTATCGAGATCATTCTATCATTTTTGAGATTGCATCCCAGTACAGCTTTCGCCACTCTTTTGTTGACTATGAGGGCCACTCCATTTCTTTTACGGGTTTCTTGCCCACAGTAGTAGATGTGATGGTCATCCGAACTGAATTCGCCCATTCCCGTCCATTTTAGTTCACTGATGCCCAGGAGGTCAATATTTATTCTTGCCATCTCATTTTTGACCACATCCAACTTACCCAGGTTCATGGTTCTTACATTCCAGGTTCCTATGCAATATTTTTCTTTACAGCATTGGACTTTCCTTTCGCTTCCAGGCATATCCGCAACTGAGCGTCCTTTCGGCTTTGGCCCAGCCGCTTCATCAGCTCTGGATCTACTTGTACTTGTCCTCCGCTCTTCCCCAGTAGCATGTTGGACGCCTTCCGACCTGAGGGGCTCATCTTCCAGCATCATAACTTTTATATGCCTGTTGTCTTTGTCCATGGAGTTTTCTTGGCAGGGATACTGGAGTGGCTTGCCAGTTCCTGCTCCAGGTGGATCACGTTTGGTTAAAACTCTCCACTATGACCTGTTCATCTTGTGTGCCCTGCTCGGCATAGTTCATAGCTTCTCTGAGTTTCTTCAAGCCCCTTCGCCATGGCAAGGCAGTGATCCATGAAGGGGCAAGGCTAATCCGGTCAGGCCATGTTCGGTGTAATATGCTCAAACCATCTTGTCCTGGTGAACAATCTGGTCACCAAGCGGGGACCCTTAAAAATCACAGGCGCGAAGCCTGTGAGCTGGAGACTCGGTGGGCACCTTTTGCGCCCCCCAAAGCTGTGAAGGAGCCTTTTTAAAGGCTACGGAACAGCAGCGGGTGAGTGGCGCGGTGCTGAGAGTCGTTTACCCAGCCTGTGGAGTGAAGCCGCGTCGCCATTAGCGGAGAGCGCTGATTTCTTCCTGAGAATTGGATCTAAAAGAAACTACTATCCGTGAGTAGGATAAAGACTTAAAGATTAATTTGAAGTTAAATTTAAAGAATTTCGGCACCGAGACGGAAAAGGATTAAAAAGGAAGTCTGCCTTTCCGCTCTGCAGTAAGATCAAAGCAAAAAGACTGTTAAGCTGTAACTTTTGAAGATTTTGCCTTTGAATAAGTAATCCACTGTTAAAGAGACTAGGATCTCTCCCCCACAGGCAGGAGTGCATTATATGCCTGCATTTACAGAAAGGAATTAAATTCTACACCGCTGTATTTCAACCCTGGGAACGGACTGCCGGAGAAGGGAAGCCGGCTGCGGACTGTCAGTACGTTAAAGCAGTGTTTCCCAACCACTGTTCCGCGGCACACTAGTGTGCCGCGAGATGTTGCCTGGTGTGCCGCGGGAAAAATTAAAAAATTGAAAGATTATTTTTTTTTAAAGTCAAATTTTCGATTGGGGCGCCGTCACTAGATGACCCCTGGGGTTCCCTCCCTCCCGCTCTGCGCCTCCCTCCTCCTCCTCCTCCGGGGAGGCCCTTCCTGGCTCTCAGCCAAGGCTTGGCGGCTGCCACTCACTCACTCGCTCGCCCACCCGTCCCTCCATTCCTGCACCCGGCCTCTCCCCCTCCGTCCCCGGCGCGGGGGCTGCCGGGATCCGTAGTCCCCTCGCCCTTGGGCTCCGCGCCCGTGCGGGGTGCGCAAACTACGTTTCCCAGCGTGGCCTGGCGGGCTGGGCGTTTTGTTTGAAGCGCTCTTCTCCCGGCCATGGAATGAGCGCAGCGGCGGCGGCCGGGCGGGCAGGGGCTCTTCCGTGCAGACCCCGCGCAGCCTGCCTGCGCCCCCCGGAGATCGGGCGGCAGGATGGAGCCCGGGGATCCCCGCGGAGGCGGAGCGGCGGAGGCGGAGGCTGCCCCCCCAGGTAGGGCTGCGTCGGGGGTTTTTTATTTTTGCAATGCTGCATCCGCGCCGGAGGGGACGCATCGGACCGCGGGGAGACCCCTTGGCGGGCGTGCAAGGCAATGCATGCGTGCAGGCGTTGCATGGAGTGCAGTGCAATGCAATGGCAACGCGGCGCCCTGCATGCATGCATGCAACTTCCACCGGCGTTCCGGACTTGGCAGGTGAGGGGGGTCCCCAGTGGGCGGCAGAGAGAGCCGGGAGGGCGAAGGGGAGCCGGGGGGGGGAGCAGCGCTGCTCCCCGAGCCGAGCCCAGGGGGAAACTTCGGCGTCGTTGCGCCGGGTGTTGGAAGCGGAGGCTGGCGGGGGCCCCTCACCTGCAAAACCTGGTCGCCTCTCATATATTTCGTGCATTGCATTCATCGCCCGCTTTCTCCTCCAAGGAGCTCCCGGGGGCGCGCGTGGTTCTCCCCGTGTTATCCTCGCAACAACAGCCGTGCGAGGTGGGTCAGGCGAGTGGCCCAAGGGAGCACCCAGGGATTGTCCTGGCCAGGTGGGGTGATTTGAACCCTGCTCTCTGCCCGGTCTTCGTCCTCATTTAGCCCCCACATGTGCATGACTGTGCATGACTGAGGTTTTCCCCCCTCGTCTTGGCTATGGTGTGAGTCTGTGCTGTTAATTAATGGGGTTCTGCCTTCGGAGAAGATGAGCCAGCCCTCAAGGAGGTGATTATGTAATTTGCTAGCAATTCATGTCCCTCCCGGCGTGACGCTGCGCGCTGACGTCACGGGGCTGTAATGGTGGTGTGCCTCGAGATTTTTTTCATGAAACAAGTGTGCCTTTGCCCAAAAAAGGTTGGGAAACACTGTCTTAGAGCTATTTTGAAAAGTGCTCTTTTTCTTTGACATCAAGTCATCAAGTTGTAAGAAAGTTTTAAGGAACCTCTGCAAATCATTGCCAGCTTGTTCTACTGTGCATTTTTGTTGTGGATGTTCATTGTAAGGTTTTGATGAAATGCTTTTATTGTTGCTGCTATTCCAATCTCTGGTTCCTGGCACCATCTAGTGGCTAAAACAAAGTAAATCCCTGCAGGGCGTAAGCATCTGAGTATGGTTGGGCCAAGAATACTTGTGAAGGATTTAATGGTGCAATAATGCAGGGTTATAATTGAGCGTGCAACCGGGTCTTTGGATATTTTATCAGAAAGGGCTTTTGCATGGCTTCAGATAGACCAATCAACAGCTGGAAGCTATCCGTGCCAGAGACTCTTAAGTAGGTTTGTCTCTCAGCCCTGTATTCCCACTATCAAGTAGCTGCACAGGGCTTTAATTTGAGACAAGAGTTGGGAAGGCCTGCTCTGGAAGATGGCACCCTTCTCAACAATGAACCACCACATCCTGGAGGGTGGGTTTTCTAGGCAGGCTTAAGACTCACTGGATCTTTGGTCAACTGTTAAAAGTTTTGAAGCTGGACCCTGGAGCCAGTGTGGTGTAGTGATTAAGAGTGGTGGATTCATAATCTGGTGAACTGGGTTCGCGTCTCTGCTCCCCCACTTGCAGCTGCTGGGTGACCTTGGGCCAGTCACACTTCTCTGAAGTCTCTCAGCCCCACTCACCTCACAGAGTGTTTGTTGTGGGGGAGGAAGGGAAAGGAGAATGTTAGCTGCTTTGAGACTCCTTCGGGTAGTGATAAAATGGGAAATCAAATCCAAACTACTACTACTACTACTACTACTACTACTATTCTTCTTCTTCTTCTTCTTCTTCTTCTTCTTCTTCTTCTTCTTCTTCTTCTTCTTCTTCTTCTTCAACTGTCAGTATAATCCGGGCAAGTATTCTTTGGTGAGAAAACCACAGCAGAGATTTAAAATAACAAAACACACAGCAATGGAAAGCATTGAAATATACATAAGTCAGAAAGGTTGCACCTGCAGTAAAACTTGGCTTAGTTCCAAAGTGGTGAAAATTCCTAAATTATTGGTATAAGGAATTCAAGAGTGGCCAAAAAGTGGCGGACTGAGCAACCAGCTCAGATCTCCTCACACCTTGGGTTTCACAGGTAGACTGGGAGAGAACAATGGCCTGGTTACTTACGGTACTTCCTCCCAAAGTGAAGGGAAGTTGTCCCAGTTAAGTCTGGCAAGACAACTTACTGTATGGTATCAACCCCTTCCTGCATTAATTAGACTAAAGCATGTTGGTTATATGAGACTGGTTATCCCACACTATCAAATTCCTATTATGCTGCCTCTTAAAAGTTTTGACCTTCTGTTTCTGAATTCCTAGTATTTCCACTTTAAGTGAGACAGAGCAACATGAATTCACACCTTTTCACTTAATCTGTTTGCATCTAGAACATGGATATCTCTCAAGCAGAAGTTTCACACTCTGCTGACCTCACTAGTACCTTAATAGTCCAATTCAAGAAGTGAAAGTAGAGGTCATCAAAAAATGAAAACTCATTAAAGCTCCAGGGCTTGATGGCTCAAACTACTTGTTTTACAAGGCATTTCATAAAGAATGAACTCCATGGCTTACCATGCTATTTTATAATGGGGGAACTATTCAATCCTCAATATTTGGAGAAAACAGAAAATTATAGTTTTACGTGACTGGGCAAAGACCTTACTCCAGTGGGGTCCTATATTGCACTCATCAGTTAAGATACCAAATTACTATTAGCTGTACTGGCTATATGGTTAATGTTCCTTTTCTGGATCACACAGACTTTCCAGAGATTGACAAGTAAGTGTGCTCAATATTAAGAACAGGAGGCTCAATCAGGTGGCCTCTCTTGTAGATTGCTGTAAGGATTAATTACAGGATTACTGAGTGCAATATAAATATGATAGTGATATTGAATTATTTCTGCTTGATTCCAAGGCTGTGGCTGTGGGAGAAGCAATACCTTCTTAGGGTGTTACTGCTGTGAGACCCTCCATCATAGGCTCAAGTTGTGTGGATGTGTAAATAAACCATATATGTATTCTGAAGACACCACTGTCATGCCGAGGAAACTGATCCCTGGAATCATGCACCACTCAAACATTGTGGTGGCATGTGACATTATTCTCCTGTAGGAGAATGTAGGTTGCCAGGTTTACAGAAAAGGGAAGATGAACCCCAGGGGAGAAGGAGAAGGCACAGTTCCAAAAGCTACCTCTTTACAGCTGCTGCAGTAGTCCCATCCATAGTCGATTTGTGATAGGGTTAAAGCATAGCATATACAGATAAACCGATTACAAAAGTAGTTGCTCAGTATCCTAATGACATTGGCTAAACTGTAGAAGTCCATTGATTTTCTCTCATCAGCAGAAAAGTGAAGCAAAAAGACGATTTAACTCATGATCAGTGCATGCTCTACCCGTGATTTTCTGCCAAGTTAAACAGTTGCAGGGTGATTTCATGGGAGGATCTCATGATAATGCTTTTGGGGATTAGAATGCTGCCTTTATTTGTTCACTCCATGAGCAATTAAGGTGATGGCTAATCCAAACAAGGTCTACTCAGAAGTAAATCCTATTGAATTCAATGGGGCTTACTGGTGGGGTTAGGACTGCAATTTCAAGTAGCCTTAGAAATCAAAGGAAAGTGGTTTTCTATATCCGTCTTGGACAAGTGATGCCTTTTATTCAGGCTTAAATCATTCTTGATTCCTGCATTGCAGCGGGTTGGACTAGATGATGCATGAAGTCCCTTTCAACTTTACAATTCTATGACTCATTCATTCATTCATTCATTCATTCAAAATGGTATCCCACCTTCTGACCTTCTCCAAAGGCAGCACCTTCCACATACTCTAGAGCAGGCTTCCTCAAACTTGGCCCTCCAGATGTTTTGAGACTACAATTCCCATCATCCCTGATCACTAGCTAGGGATCATGGGAGTTGTAGGCCAAAACATCTGGAGGGCCAAGTTTGAGGAAGCCTGCCCTAGAACATGTGGAGCTCAAGTAACTGTTGTTGTTGTTTAGTTGTTTAGTTGTGTTTGACTCTTCGTGACCCTATGGACCAGAGCACGCCAGGCACTCCTGTCTTCTACTGCCTCCTGCAGTTTGGTCAAACTCATGTTGGTAGCTTCGAGAACACTATCCAACCATCTCGTCCTCTATCGTCCCCTTCTCCTTGTGCCCTCCATTTTTCCCAGCATCAGGGTCTTTTCCAGGGAGTCTTCTCTTCTCATGAGGTGGCCAAAGTCTTGGAGCCTCAGCTTCAGGATCTGTCCTTCCAGTGAGCACTCAGGGCTGATTTCATTCAGAATGGATAGGTCTGATATTCTTGCAGTCCATGGGACCCTCAAGAGTCGCCTCCAGCACCATAATTCTAAAGCATCAATTTTTTAGTGATCAGCCTTCTTTATGGTCCAGCTCTCACTTCCATACATCACTACTGGGAAAACCATGGCTTTTACTATACGGACCTTTGTTGGCAAGGTAATGTCTCTGCTTTTTAAGATGCTGTCTAGGTTTGTCATTGCTTTTCTCCCAAGAAGCAGGCGTCTTTTAATTTCGTGGCTGCTGTCACCATCTGCAGTGATCATGGAGCCCAGGAAAGTAAAATCTCTCACTGCCTCCACTTCTTCCCCTTCTATTTGCCAGGAGGTGATGGGCCCAGTGGCCATGATCTTCGTTTTTTTGATGCTGAGCTTCAGACCATATTTTGCGCTCTCCTCTTTCACCCTCATTAAGAGGTTCTTTAATTCCTCCTCACTTTCTGCCATCAAGGTTGTGTCATCTGCATATCTGAGGTTGTTGATATTTCTTCCAGCAATCTTAATTCCAGTTTGGGATTCATCCAGTCCAGCCTTTCACATGATGAATTCTGCATATAAGTTAAATAAGCAGGGAGACAATATACAGCCTTGCCGTACTCCTTTCCCAATTTTGAACCAATCAGTTGTTCCATATCCAGTTCTAACTGTAGCTTCTTGTCCCACAGGAGACAGATGAGGTGATCAGGCACTCCCATTTCTTTAAGAACTCGCTATAGTTTGCTGTGTTCGACAGAGTCAAAGGCTTTTGCATAGTCAATGAAGCAGAAGTAGATGTTTTTCTGGAACTCTCTAGCTTTCTCCATAATCCAGCGCATGTTTGCAATTTGGTCTCTGGTTCCTCTGCTCCTTCTAAATCCAGCTTGCACTTCTGGGAATTCTCGGTCCACATACTGCTTGAGCCTGCCTTGTAGAATTTTAAGCATAACCTTGCTAGCATGTGAAATGAGCACAATTGTGCGGTAGTTGGAGCATTTTTTGGCACTGCCCTTCTTTGGGATTGGGATGTAGACTGATCTTCTCCAATCCTCTGCCCACTGCTGAGTTTTCCAAACTTGCTGGCATATTGAGTGTAGCGCCTTAACAGCATCATCTTTTAAAATTTTAAATTGTTCAGCTGGAATATCACCAATTCCACTGGCCTAGTTATTAGCAGTGCTTTGGATCACTGCCTTGTTGTGGTGAAGGGGCTTGAATAACTCAGAGAAGCTATGAGCTATGCTGTGCAGGGCCACCCAAGATGGACAGGTCATAGTGGAGAGTTTTGACCAAACGTGATCCACCTGGAGCAGGAACTGGCAAACCACTCCAGTATCCCTGCCAAGAAAACTCCATGGACAAAGACAACGGGCTCAGGTTGTATCTTGTATAAATAAAACCTATATCCTGAAGATACTATAGTGTCCACTGTCCCTCAGTCTGAGGAAAGTGAATCCTTGGGATCTTGTCCTGCTCGGAGATTGGGTGGGGGGCACTACAACATGAAAGCGCTGGCTGGTTGTGTTTCTTGGTAGATTTTTCTAACTGTTGATCTGGCGCTATTTTGTTTGTCTTGTGAGCCTGGAAAGCCAGTTGGCATTGAGCTCCTAGTCCCCTGAGTGGCTTGAGTGCTGGACAGAGGAAAGACCTTGCTGCTCCTTCTTCACCAGGCCCAGAATAAACAGCTGGTCAGGAAAGTCCAAAGGCTAATCAAAGAAAATGTCTAAAGTGTGTCCTGAACATGATTCAAGGGCTCTAAGCACGCTGGACAAATTGGCAAACACTTTTACAGCCCGAGGATTAGCTTCCCCTGCTAGATGTTTCATTTCAGATAAAATGAAATCTGAAATTTGGATCCCTTCCAGTCGGGATTCAGGCCTCATCATGGGACTGAAACTGCCTTGGTCGCACTGGTTGATGATCTCCGGCGGGCTAGGGACAAAGGTGAGAGTTGTTTCCTGGTTCTGCTGGATCTCTCAGCGGCCTTTGATACAATCGACCATAACATCCTTCCGGGCCGTCTAGAGGGGCTGGGAGCTGGGGGCACTGTCATACAGTGGTTCCGCTCCTTCCTCCTGGGCCGTGTTCAGAAAGTGGTGGTGGGGGATGAGTGTTCAGACCCCTGGGCCCTCACTTGTGGGGTGTCTCAGGGTTCTGTCCTCTCCCCCATGCTTTTTAACATCTATATGAAGCCGCTGGGAGAGATCATCAGGGGGTTTGGACTGGGTGTCCATCAATATGCAGATGATACCCAGCTCTACCTCTCTTTTAAATCAGAACCAGTGAAGGCAGTGAAGGTCCTGTGTGAGTGCCTGGAGGCGGTTGGAGGATGGATGGCGGCTAATGGATTGAGGTTGAATCCTGACAAGACAGAAGTACTGTTTTTGGGAGACAGGGGGCGGGCTCGTGTGGAGGACTCCCTGGTCCTGAATAGGGTAACTGTGCCTCTGAAGGACCAGGTGCGCAGCCTGGGAGTCATTTTGGACTCACAGCTGTCCATGGAGGCGCAGGTCAATTCTGTATCCAGGGCAGCTGTCTACCAACTCCACCTGATACGCAGGCTGAGACCCTACCTGCCCGCGGACTGTCTCGCCAGAGTGGTGCATGCTCTGGTTATCTCCCGCTTGGACTACTGCAATGCGCTCTACGTGGGGCTACCTTTGAAGGTGACTCGGAAACTACAACTAATCCAGAATGCGGCAGCTAGACTGGTGACTGGGGGTGGCCGCCGAGACCACATAACACCGGTCTTGAAAGACCTACATTGGCTCCCAGTACGTTTCCGAGCACAATTCAAAGTGCTGGTGTTGACCTTTAAAGCCCTAAACGGCCTTGGCCCAGTATACCTGAAGGAGCGTCTCCACCCCCATCGTTCTGCCCGGACGCTGAGGTCCAGCGCCAAGGGCCTTCTGGCGGTTCTCTCATTGCGAGAAGCAAAGCTACAGGGAACCAGGCAGAGGGCCTTTTCGGTAGTGGCGCCCGCCCTGTGGAACGCCCTCCCATCAGATGTCAAAGCGATAAATAACTACCTGACATTGAGAAGACATCTCAAGGCAGCCCTATTCAGGGGAGTTTTTAATCTGTGATATTTTACTGTATCTTTGGTTTTTATGGAAGCCGCCCAGAGTGGCTGGGGAAACCCAGCCAGATGGGCGGGGTACAAATAATAAATTATTATTATTATAAATTCAATTTTCTTTGTTTGTTACAATATCCTCCATCATTTTCCTTGCCCTTTGCATAAACAGCTGGAAGCGACCCATTTTTTAATGGAATTTATATATTTATAATAAACCCTTTCAAGGTAGAGCAAGAGAATCTTAATCTCAGGATCGTGGGTTCAAGCTCCACATTAGGCAAAAGATTCCCGCATTGCTGAGGGTTGGACTAGATGACCCTCTTAGACCCTCCCAACTCCACAGCACTAGGATTCTCCCCATATGCATTGAACAAGTGGAGAAGGGAGGAGCAGGACCATGGCATTGGCCACACCCACGGCCAGGCTATTTTGCACCCTGGGCAAGGCTAAACTGCTTGTACCCCGCTCGAAAAATGGCATGTGTTGCCTTGTTGGGCTATGTTGTGAGATTTTAACCAGCTTCGGCCCATCTGAAGCTGATACAGGCTCGTCTTATCTTGAGCCCAAGCAGAGCGTCATCACACAGCAGAAGGATAAGCAGCTAAATGTGCTACATGCTAATTTTATTTACAAGCTATGCTGAGAGCATACAAACATGCATCCTGCCTCTGTAAGAGCAGAGAAGCAACTCCCTCTCGACACAAAGGGAACCGAGAGAACAGTGAAAAACAGGAAACCAGTGTCGGTCACATCCAGTCTCCCAGTGGCGTAGCGTGGGGGGTGCAGGGGGGGCCGGCCGCACCGGGCGCAACATCTGGGGTTAGGGCAAATCCACAGATTAGGGGGCGCAAATCCACGGGTTAGGGGGCGCAAATTACTTGCCTTGCCCCGGGTGCTGACAACCCACGCTACGCCACTGCAGTCTCCCATTCCCGTGGGAACCCAACAGTAACTCTGACTGTGGAATGTAAACAATTGTCTTGTGACAAGCATTTTGCTGCTCAGTGAGGGAAACAGAAACCAACATATGTATGTAATGAAGGCATTCTCTTTTATTTGTCCCCGTGTCAACTGAAGACAACCAACCTGCCCCCCTAACCTCTCTCACTACCAAGGAAATAAACAAATAGAAAGAGAACCCACCCAAGTGACACTGACACGAAAACCTCACACGTACACTAAGTAAAAGAATATAAGTTGACCACCCTCTCCTCACCTCTCTTCTCCCCCAGCCTTATACTGTATGCAACATCAGTGTCTCACTGTCTCAAATGTAACTGATCTGTAGAAAAGACTCTACCACCTGAAAAAGGAGACAATGCATGTACTTTTGTAACCCAAGAAAATATTTAATTAAAAATATTTTTTAATTTGTTTTCAAAAACAGATGAAGAAAAAAATGAAAAGCACAAAACTTGAAACTGCTAAATTTATTTTAAATTGCAAGAATAAGTAATACAATATTTGATTATCTTTCTCAAATACAAATGAAAGTGTTTTAGCACACAATTCATTTTAAATAATCTTGTGAATTGTGATGCTAAAATTTAAGTCCCTTAAAAGTTTTAATTTCAGGCACATCAAAACCTCACTTTTCCTTTTCAAATTTTGTCACCAACTCCACCCCCGACAGGCCCACCCAGACTTTCCTGTGTAGAGCCGGGGGTGTGAAAAGAGTTTGCATGCATACAAACTAAGGAAGAAGAATTGTAGTCCTCCCTAAAAGGAAATCAGAAATGTCAGCTATGCATGAGAAAGGTGAATGTGCACCATGTAAGAATGTGTCCTTGCAGGAAGCTGTGTGAGCAGAGAGCCTTATCTCTTCCACCCTTTCTTGCTAACTATATCCTAGAAACAGCTAGATAAGGATGGGACTAAGTGCACCAGCTGAAACTGCTGAGGTAATGGTATTGAATGCTATACTGTAAAATGACTTCTGATTTTATCTATGGCAGATATATGTTTCCAGCATTTTTCTCCAGCCGGCCACTGTGTGAACTGAACAGGTGCTCCACACAGTTGGGTTCCCTGATCATGCAAAGTTCCTTAATGCAAGGAATAGCTGTGCACATTCATTGTACGCAGGTAGATGCCCATTTTCAGACTTTCAGCTCTAAGTATAAATCTCAGGAGGGGAGACCACAGGGCCCTGAATGTCTGGAACAAGGCCAGCTGCCTGGTGCTGCTCCCCCTTCTCTGTGCTCTTAACACACGCATAGGCAAACTCTGGCCCTCCAGATGTTTGGGACTACAATTCCCATCATCAATGGACAATGACAATAAAGATTTATTATTATTATTATTATCATCCCTAGCTAACAGGACTGGTAGTCAGGGATGATGGGAATTGTAGTCCCAAACATCTGGAGGGCCAGAGTTTGCCTATGCCTGTCTTAGCATATGCATGGAGGAGGTCTGAAAGGACACACCAAGCAGCAATTATACATGGGAACAATGTACCAGTATCAGCTGCAGGCCATTTCAGGTTCCTTTTAGCACCATCTTGTCTTCTTTTACTCCCACCTCTTCTTTTTACAATGCATATTTAGCGCTGCCACATCCCACACGGAGCCAACAGCCCTGCTGCAGCTCCAATATATAATTTACAAGTGCACCCTGACCAACTATATTAACACCTGTGCTTTGGGAAAAGAAAACGTGTCCTAAATGCTCACATATTGTGCTTGCTTACATCTCAGGCTCCATGCACCATGCTTTCCCTTGGTCATTTTCTGTGACTGCTAATCCCCTGCTTTCTCTACACTCTTCGCTTTGGGTTAGAAAGCATGGCATACATTAGGAGTGTGAAACATATGAGACGAAAAAGGTTGTATCATGGAGCATGTATAGAGGGAGTGAGGGCAGGTGACCTGGCTTTGGGAGAAGTCATCAAGACAGCAAGAAAAATGAAGAGTGGGTAAAAGCAATCTTATGTACATATTAACCTGGAAATAAGGTAAATGGAGTTCAGTGGAGTTTAATCCCTAGTAAGCAGCCTGTTTGTTAATGATTGCAACCTTCCTGTCCTGCATGTATGTGTAAACATGCATAGGGTAGCTTTTGCAACAGGTTGAATGTGTTTAAAAAGGAACTAAAATGAATATTTAGAATTGACAAGCAGAGCAAGTTTGATGTTCTGATTCGGCTTGAAGAGTTACTTTTTGGTATAAACTTTTAGTTTCAGTTAAACATAAGCAAGTCTTAGAGTAATACTTTCCAGGAGCCCCTTACCAACCTTTTGGAAAATGTGCAGACTCAGGTGCAGTGGCAGTTGGTGGCTCCTGAACCATAGCTGTCAACTTTCAGATTTAAAAATAAGGGATCAGCAGCCTCACCTGTCCGGGGGACAGTCTATGGGATATCTAACAATATGGTCCCTTACCTTTCCTGCCCTGACCTGGCCACAGTGATCCATGCGACGGTAACCTCCAGGCTTGACTACTGTAATTCGCTCTACGCGGGGCTGCCCTTGAAGCTGACCCAGAAACTCCAGCGGGTGCAGAATGCTGCAGCGAGGCTCCTCACGGGGTCTCTGCCATGGGAGCATATTCACCCAGTGCTTTTCAAGCTGCACTGGCTCCCGGTGGAGTACAGGGTCAGATTTAAGGTGCTGCTTTTGACCTTTCAAGCCCTTCACGGCCTTGGACCCTCGTACCTTCGGGACCTCCTCTCCCGGTATGCCCCACGGAGAGTCTCAAGGTCCATAAATAGCAACACCCTAGTGGTCCCGGGCCCTAAGGAAGTTAGATTAGCTTCAACCAGAGCCAGGGCCTTTTCAACACTGGCTCCGGCCTGGTGGAACGCTCTGCCTCATGAGACCAGGGCCCTGCAGGATCTGATTTCTTTCTGCAGGGCCTGTAAGGCAGAGTTGTTCCGCCTGGCCTTTGGCTTGGAGCCAATTTGATTTCCTCCCCCTTTCTTTTTTCTTTCTCCTCCTATGATGAAGGTGCATTTTAATATTTTAAAGTTTCAATATTTTAATGTTATATTTTAATCTTTTTTTATGTTGTATTCATTCAACTTGTTTTTATTATTGCTTGTTAGCTGCCCTGAGCCCGGCCTTGGCTGGGGAGGGCGGGGTATAAATAAAAATTATTATTATTATTATTATTAACAATCCAGGATAGCAGTGGGAAGCAGCAGGAAAGGAACTGTAATAAGGAAATTTCCCGCAAAAAATGGGAAGGTTGACAGCTATGCCCTGGACCTGGAGGCAGGACCAAGGAGGTCACATAAAGGTAAAGGTAAAGGGACCCCTGACCATTAGGTCCAGTCGTGACCGACTGGGGTTGCGGCGCTCATCTCGCTTTATTGGCCAAGGGAGCCAGCGTACAGCTTCCGGGTCATGTGGCCAGCATGACTAAGCCGCTTCTGGCGAACCAGAGCAGCACACGGAAACGCCGTTTACCTTCCCGCCGGAGCGGTACCTATTTATCTACTTGCACTTTGACGTGCTTTCGAACTGCTAGGTTGGCAGGTCACATGGGCAGGGC
Source organism: Podarcis muralis (assembly GCF_964188315.1). Classification (NCBI taxonomy): domain Eukaryota; kingdom Metazoa; phylum Chordata; class Lepidosauria; order Squamata; family Lacertidae; genus Podarcis; species Podarcis muralis. The sequence goes on from NC_135659.1 coordinate 1,207,550, forward strand.
CAAATTGTTCTGACTTCCCATCAGGGGTGCCAACTTGAAATATTGGGGGGGGGGCAGGTAAGCAGAGCAAGTTATAACCCTGTCTACTCTGACGCGGTGCATGCACACCATTTGAATGGCAAATTGGCAATGCCCATCAATGTTGGGGGAGGGAAGGCTCCCTCAAATATTTTCCTAGAAGTTGGCTCCTATACTTCCCATCTTCCTCCCTTGCAAAGGTGTGGACATCAAAGTGTTGCAGTTGTATAAGTACTTAGTGCCTAAAAAAAGTATCTAACTTTGGTTGAGAAGGGGTCCCTGTTGTCAGAAGTTCTGGTGTTGGTTAATGTCACAATAACCATAAATCACTCAGAAGTAAGCTCTACTAAATTCCATTAAGGAAACACCAAGATAGGACTGCAACCAGAACTGACTGGACTATAATAATAATGATTAAAATAATACCTCCTTTCATCATAAGTTTTCAGGCTGGTTCACAGAGGCTGGTGTACAGTACAGGATAAAAACATAAATATAAGTAAACAGTAAAACAATACCTCCCTCCCCCTTTTAAAATGGCATTGCATGTGTCAACCAAAGGCCTGGTTGAAGAAGAATGTTTTTGCCCGGCACCTAAAGGTGTATAATGAAGGCACCAGGCAAACCTCCCTGGGGAGAGGTTCCACAGACAAGGAGCCACTACAGAAAAGGCCTTGTTACCACCCTTGGGACCCTTCATGGAAGAAGGGCACACAAAGAAGAGCCTCAGAGGATGATCTGGGGGTCTGGGTTGATTCATATGGGGAAAGGCGGTCCTTGAGGTATGGTGGTCTTAAGCCAATAAAGGTACCACACAGAACTGTTAACAAGCCCCCCTTACCCAAGTTTCAGCCCTATGGAGAAAGATGAACCCCCCCACCATTCTAGCTTATTCGCTTTTATTACTTCCTTCCACAATCTGGAGGGGTATTAAATGGACTAGAGTGTAGACAGGGTTGCCATATTGTGAAGAGCAAAAAAGAGGACGCTATGACGACTCTCATTTTAAATACACCTACTATATGTAGGCCCCTTCATGGATCACTGCCTTGCCGTGGCGAAGGGGCTTGAATAACTCAGAGAAGCTATGAACTATGCCGAGCAGGGCACCCAAGATGAACAGGTCATAGTGGAGAGTTTTGACCAAACGTGATCCACCTGGAGGAGGAACTGGCAAGCCACTCCAGTATCCCTGCCAAGAAAACTCCATGGACAAAGACAACAGGCATATAAAAGTTATGACGCTGGAAGATGAGCCCCTCAGGTCGGAAGGTGTCCAACATGCTACTGGGGAAGAGCGGAGGACAAGTACAAGTAGATCCAGAGCTGATGAAGCGGCTGGGCCAAAGCCGAAAGGACGCTCAGTTGCGGATATGCCTGGAAGCGAAAGGAAAGTCCAATGCTGTAAAGAAAAATATTGCATAGGAACCTGGAATGTAAGAACCATGAACCTGGGTAAGTTGGATGTGGTCAAAAATGAGATGGCAAGAATAAATATTGACATCCTGGGCATCAGTGAACTAAAATGGATGGGTATGGGCGAATTCAGTTCGGATGACTATCATATCTACTACTGTGGGCCAGAAACCCGTAAAAGAAATGGAGTGGCCCTCATAGTCAACAAAAGAGTGGTGAAAGCTGTACTGGGATGCAATCTCAAAAATGATAGAATGATCTCGATACGAATCCAAGGCAGACCTTTTAACATCACAGTAATCCAAGTTTATGCACCAACTACTGGTGCTGAAGAAACTGAAATTGACCAATTCTATGAAGACTTACAAGACCTTATAGAAGTGACACCAAAGAAGGATGTTCTTCTCATTATAGGGGATTGGAATGCTAAAGTAGGGAATCAAGAGATAAATGGAACAACTGGCAAGTTTGGCCTTGGAGATCAAAACGAAGCAGGGCAAAGGCTAATAGAGTTCTGTCAAGAGAACAAGCTGGTCATCACAAACACGCTTTTCCAACAAAAGAGACGACTCTACACATGGACATCACCAGATGGGCAACATCGAAATCAGATTGATTATATTCTCTGCAGTTAGCAAAAACAAGACCTGGAGCTGACTGTGGCTCAGATCATCAGCTTCTTATAGCAAAATTCAAGCTTAAACTGAAGAAAGTAGGAAAAACCACTGGGCCGGTAAGATACAATCTAAGTCAAATCCTTTATGAATACACAGTGGAAGTGACGAACAGGTTTAACGATTTAGATTTGCTGGACAGAGTGCCTGAAGAACTATGGGTGGAGGCAGCAACTAAAACCATCCCAATGAAAAAGAAATGCAAGAAAGCAAAGTGGCTGTCCCACGAGGCCTTACAAATAGCGGGGGAGAGAAGGCAAGCAAAATGCGAGGGAGATAGTGAAAGATACAGGAAATTGAATGCAGATTTCCAAAGAATAGCAAGGAGAGACAAGAAGGCCTTCTTAAACGAGCAATGCAAAGAAATAGAGGAAAACAACAGAATGGGAAGAACCAGAGATCTGTTCAAGAAAATCGGAAATATGAAAGGAACATTTCGTACAAAGATTACCATAATAAAGGACAAAAGTGGTAAGGACCTAACAGAAGCAGAAGACATCAAGAAGAGGTGGCAAGAATACACAGAGGAACTATACCAGAAAGATACATCCCAATCCCAAAGAAGGGCAGTGCCAAAGAATGCTCCAACTACCGCACAATTGCTCTCATTTCACACGCTAGCAAGGTTATGCTTAAAATTCTACAAGGAAGGCTCAAGCAGTATGTGGACCGAGAACTCCCAGAAGTGCAAGCTGGATTTCGAAGAGGCAGAGGAACCAGAGACCAAATTGCAAACATGCGCTGGATTATGGAGAAAGCTAGAGAGTTCCAGAAAGACATCTACTTCTGCTTCATTGACTATGCAAAAGCCTTTGACTGTGTCGACCACAGCAAACTATGGCAAGTTCTTAAAGAAATGGGAGTGCCTGATCACCTCATCTGTCTCCTGAGAAATCTCTATGTGGGACAAGAAGCTACAGTTAGAACTGGATATGGAACAACTGATTGGTTCAAAATTGGGAAAGGAGTACGGCAAGGCTGCATTTTGTCTCCCTGCTTATTTAACTTATATGCAGAATTCATCATGTGAAAGGCTGGGCTGGATGAATCCCAAGCCGGAATTAAGATTGCCGGAAGAAATACCAACAACCTCAGATATGCAGATGACACAACCTTGATGGCAGAAAGTGAGGAGGAATTAAAGAACCTTTTAATGAGGGTGAAAGAGGAGAGCGCAAAATATGGTCTGAAGCTCAACATCAAAAAAACGAAATCATGGCCACTGGTCCCATCACTTCCTGGCAAATAGAAGGGGAAGAAATGGAGGAAGTGAAAGATTTTACTTTCTTGGGCTCCATGATCACTGCAGATGGTGACAGCAGTCATGAAATTAAAAGACGCCTGCTCCTTGGGAGAAAGGCGATGGCAAACCTAGACATCTTAAAAAGCAGAGACATTACCTTGCCAACAAAGGTCCGTATAGTAAAAGCCATGGTCTTCCCAGTAGTGATGTATGGAAGTGAGAGCTGGACCATAAAGAAGGCCGGTTGCCGAAAAATTGATGCTTTTGAATTCTGGTGCTGGAGGAGACTCTTGAGAGTCCCATGGACTGCAAGATCAAACCTATCCATTCTTAAGGAAATCAGCCCTGAGTGCTCCCTGGAAAGGCAGATCCTGAAGCTGAGGCTCCAAGACTTTGGCCACCTCATGAGAAGAGAAGACTCCCTGGAAAAGACCCTGATGTTGGGAAAGATGGAGGGCACAAGGAGAAGGGGACGACAGAGGATGAAATGGTTGGATAGTGTTCTCGAAGCTACAAACATGAGCCTAACCAAACTGCGGGAGGCGGTGGAAGACAGGAGTGCCTGGCGTGCTCTGGTCCAGGGGGTCACTAAGAGTCGGACACAACTATACAACAACAACTATATGTAGGCTATAGAAGTTGTGATCTATTGCTGAGCGGGGCACGAGAAGAGGAAAGCAAGTCTTCAACCACCAGTTATGTCTATGTCTCTTCCGGAAAGTATAGCCAGAGTTTTCAAAAGCAGAATTCAGTCAAGGTGTTGTTCAAAGCAAATAAATGCAATTTGTCCCAGATACAAACACACTAGGAGACCACTGCTAAACCCACGGCTCATCTACCAAGCTCCTCGGGTGAGCCTGGGCTTCCCTGTCAGGCTGTGTCTCGCTTACGAGAATAAAATGTGGAAGAGAAGAATTATGACAAGACAAATACTTCGGGCGTCTGTTTTTTTTTTTTAAAAAAAACGTCTTGTGATTCTGACTCCTACGATCCCTTCGGACGGCCATCTGCCCGAGGATGTTTTGTCTGAGACTCTTCCTGCCTGGCTGGGCTGGATGACCCTCGGGGACCCCTTCCAACCCAAGAGGCTGGGAAGCGGGCTGCGGCCCACGAGCGAAAGGTCGGGTGGGCGGGCCACGCCTTGGCTCCCTGAGGGCGCCGGGAGAGAGAAGGGAAAAGGCCGAGGCCAGGGCGGTCGCTTTCATGAGCCCGTTTCTAAAGCAGGCCGGCGGAACGCGGCGTCTCGTGTGAATTTGACCCTGAGGGAAAGGGGGGGGAGGGGCGTCCTCGCCCGCCTTTTCTTTCCCGCCAGACAGCCCCGCCCCTCGGCCGCGGCCCTATGGCGCCGGGCGGAAGCGGAAGCCGAGCCCAAGGCCCGCCTCCCGCGAGAGCCGCAGAGGGTAGCGAGGTTGCTAGGTAACGGCGGGGCGCGAAGGCGGGGGGCGGCGCTGGCCGGGCTGAGGGCGCTTGGGGGGCAGTGGAGGGGCGGGCGGGCGTGAGGGAGGCCCCCCCCCCCCCGAGCGCGGCACTCCTGTCCCGGCGTCGCCCTCCGCCCAGGCCTTCCTCCGGAGAGCCTCCTTCGGAGAGGCGGCAGGCCCCGCGCTCTCGGGGGGACGAGACCTCTCCAGACCAGGGCCGCCTTCGCCCTTCCGGGAGCTGAGCCCAGGGGGGCGGAAGGAGAGCTCCGGGCCGGCCTGGAGGGAGACTCTTCGCGCGCCTAAAGGGTTGCCTCGCTAGGTTAGGCTACTGCAGAGCATTGCACGCGGGGCTGCCCCTGGAGGCAGCTCGGCAGCTTCGGCTGGTGCAGAATTCAGCCGCCAAGTTGCTCACCGGGGGAAGCCGGTTCGGGCATCTCACGCCGATCCTGGTCCGACCGCACTGGCTGCCCGCTCGCTTCCGGGTCCAATCCAAAGTGCTGCTTTTGACCACTAAACCCTTAAATGGCTCAGGACCACCTACCTCTCCCCCTATGAACCCACCCGAGCCCTGTGATTTTCAACAGATTGCTTACATTTCGTTCCATTTACATAATAATAATAATAAAAATTATTTATACCCCGCCCTCCCTGGCCAGAGTAATATTCTAAGCGGGTGGCGCTGTGGGTAAAACCTCAGCGCCTAGGACTTGCCGATCGCATGGTCGGCAGTTTGAATCCCCGCGGCGGGGTGAGCTCCCGTCATTCGGTCTCAGCTCCTGCCCACCTAGCAGTTCGAAAGCACCCTTAAGTGCAAGTAGATAAATAGGGACCGCTTACTAGCGGGAAGGTAAACGGCGTTTCTGTGTGCTGCGCTGGTGCCGTGGCCCGGGGGTGCTTCCGAACTGCTAGGTTGGCAGGCGCTGGGACCGAGCAGCGGGAGCGCACCCCGCCGCGGGGATTCAAACCGCCAACCTTTCGATTGGCAAGCCCTAGGCGCTGAGGCTTTTACCCACAGCGCCACCCGCGTCCCTATTAGATCCCTTAGATCTATCCAATTACCGCCTGGTTTCAAATCTTCCATTCCTGGGTAAGGTGATTGAGAGAGCGATTGCGGAACAGCTTGGTAGGTTTCTGGATGAAACATCGGCTCTGGATCCATTCCAGTCCGGCTTCCGCGCTGGTCATGGGACCGAGGTGGCTCTGGTCGCCCTAACAGATGATCTCCGCAGGCAGCTGGATCGAGGCAGGTCGGGGCTGCTGATTCTTCTAGACCTGTCAGCAGTCTTCGACATGGTCGATCACGAACTCCTGGACCACTGCCTTGCCGACATGGGGATCCAGGGCACAGTCCTTCAATGGCTGCTCTCGTTTCTCTCTGGTCGGGGACAGAGGGTGGCACTTGGTGGGGAATTGTCATCGCGCCACTCCTTGGCGTGTGGAGTGCCTCAGGGTGCGATACTCTCCCCGATGCTTTTTAACATCTTTATGCGCCCCCTCGCCCAGCTTGTCCGGAGTTTTGGGCTGGGTTGCCATCAGTATGCCGATGACACCCAACTCTATCTGTTGATGGATGGCCATCCTGACTCAGCCCCAGACACACTGACCAGATGTCTGGAAGCTGTGGCTGGATGGTTACATGGGAGCCGGTTGAAGTTAAATCCTTTGAAGACAGAGGTCCTCTGGCTGGGACGGGATGATATGGGATTGAGGGGGCAACTCCCATCTCTTGCGGGGGTGCAATTAGTGCCAGCACCATCCGTTAAGAGTTTGGGTGTAATCTTCGATACCTCCCTCTCTATGGAGGCGCAGATTACAGCTATAACAAAGGCGGCATTTTTTCATCTCCGCCAAGCTAAGCAGTTGGCCCCTTACCTCTCTCGCCCTGACCTAGCCACTGTGATCCACGCATCGGTCACCTCCAGACTGGATTATTGTAACTCGCTCTATGTGGGGCTGCCCTTGAGACTGACCCAGAAACTCCAGCGGGTGCAGAATGCCGTGGCGAGACTCCTTATGGGGTCTTCGCTGCGAGATCACATTCATCCGGTACTATATCAGCTGCACTGGCTGGAGTACAGGATCAGATTTAAGGTGCTGGTTTTAACCTTTAAAGCCCTATACGGCCTAGGACCCTCGTACTTACGGGACCGCCTCTCCTGGTATGCCCCACAGAGGAACCTACGGTCTGCAAATAAAAACATCCTGAAGGTCCCAGGCCACAGAGAGGTTAGGCTGGCCTCAACTAGAGCCAGGGCTTTCTCGGCTGCAGCTCCAATCTGGTGGAACGCTCTATCACAAGTGACTAGGGCCCTGCGGGACTTGACATCTTTCCGCAGGGCCTGCAAGACAGAGTTGTTCCACCAGGTCTTTGGTCAGGGCGCAGCCTGACTCCCTCCTCTGGCAACCTGCACAGAATTTTGCTTAACGGTTGCCATCAACTTGATTTTAATTAATTTTTATAATGAAATGTTTTTAGAATGTTGGATTATTTGATTGTTTGATTATTTGATTGTTGTTAGCCGCCCTGAGCCCGGCTTTGGCTGGGGAGGGCGGGATATAAATAAAATTTATTATTATTATTATTATTATTATTATTATTATTATTATTATTATACATATTAGGTAATTTTGCATGTTCTTGCTTCTTGTAAGTGAACTGGAGGTCCAAAATATGTAGGACACTGAAGTGCTGCCCTCTAGAAATCCTCCACCTTGCCCTTCCAGCTTCTGAGATTTCAGCAGGCAGCAGGCACTTGCAAGATACTTTTATATCCATGACAGCTAGAAATATGCTATTTCAAAAATGATGTTGAAATCCTTAGCATGCTGAATTCTGCACCCCTAGTCTAAATTACATGAATGTGTGCTACAGCTGCAGAACTTTGCCATCAGTACCTGCATGTTTGAAACAATAGAAACTGGTGATTTATTGGATAACTGAAATAGACAATGCTATAGTTAAATGCTAGCATTATTTTATTTTATAGCATTATTTTAAACACACCAGTTGGTTGCTACTTATAGAATGTGGAAGTGTGTAGCTTGCTTACAATATTGAAGCTGTTTTTCGGGGTACTTACTGATCACTAATATACAGATTTTTATTTGTCTGGTTTTTATTGCTTTGTTCAAGCTAAAATAGCTTTTGAATCTCAAAAGCAGGTAGCTCTAGCAAATGCTGCTACTTAACTGATTTAGACTACAGTCATATAACCACATATGTGGGAGTAAGACCCACAGAATTCAGTGAGATTTTTTTTCTGAGTAGACATGTGTTAGATTAGGCTGTGTTGTCTGTAAGAGGGAAAGGGGCACAATATGTTAAAATATGTGATTAAAGTATTAATTCATTTATTGCATAGACTGATGAATCAAACTGCCCCAACTTTTTATCTTCCCAGTTCTTCCGACAAATCAGCGACATCCGCACTATCATGCCTAGCCCTAGGAATAGCCCAAAGAGTAGCCGTGAGAGACGGGCCCCAGGCAGCAGACTGGAGTTCCTATCACTGACAAGTCAGAGGAGCTCAGCACCCCCAGAAAGCCCTTCTCATCGCAAGGAATCGACAGCCAGCGCTGGTCCTCCACAGGCTTTACCTGAAGAGGACTGCATGAAGCTTAATCCATCTTTTGTGGGTATTGCCCTGCGCTCCTTGTTGGCTGTTGATCTTTGGGCCTCTAAACAGTTGGGGGTATGTGCTGGAGAGAATTCCCCTTGGGGCAGTGCTCGTCCTCTGATGAAGGCTGTAGAGATTTCAGGACATGGCATTCCTTGGTTGGCTGGCACATTGTATGGGCTCTGTAGAAGTGCCAGCTCAGCAGGCCGTGAGGTGCTGCTCAACCTGCTCTTTGGTAAGAGCTCCCTTTCTTATCAAAGCTTTACCTTGTGTGGTCTTTGCTTCCCATATTTTTTATCTGATAACTGTGGGGAGTAGCCCAGCTGTCAGTGTATCTGGGAGAACTGGGCGGAGAGATTTCCCCCATTCATTCCATCTTTCCCTAAAATGTCATTTATGAAAATGATGTCCCATTGCAATGTTTTCTACAGACATGCTGGAAGCTATCCCTATCTGCATTAGGAAGATGTATATAACTAAAAAAATAATTGTGTTTGACATACCATTTACTAATATTTTTACCATTACTTATATTTATTATGTCATATTTAAACCTGAGCTTCCACTTCTAGAAAATCTGGCTTGTGTTTGTATTTCAGACAGAGCCCTTATTCAGCCTGAGAGTGCAAGGGCACAAAGAGTGTTGTGGCCATGACACTTGCCTTCATCCCAACCTTCCTGTGCTAAGGGGGAAATTACATACAATATTAACTATTGTTGCATGAGATAGGTGCAGTAGGCCAATGGCCATTTATGAAAACGGTTTCTCCTGATTTAGATGAACCTGTACAGGTCTACCCAAATGTTTCATCCCAAACTATGTTTCGTATGTCATCCAAGTGGAACCTGCTGCCATTGGTTTTCCTATAGAAGTCTTTTCAGGAACACGAATATACCAGAACCTCCCCGTTTATGTGCTTTGAAAGCATGCACAACTGTGCACACATGTATTGTCGTGAACCCAAATGTGATTTTAAAAATGACAAAAACAGCTGTAAAAGAGTGCAAGAAGGTTAAAAAAGGCACGAAAACAGTTCCTAGCAATCCCACAGGGCAGGGTGGATTTGATTTAAATAAAATCAATTTAAATCACTAGTCAGTAAGACTTGATTTAAATCATTTTTTTTCCAGAAAGACTCATTCTTGCTGGTATAACTTTAATATTTACAACCAGATGAAGGTTTCATTTTTGGAATAATAAATTTTCAGAGTGGTTTTTACAGTTACTGTATATCAAAAATTACTGATTTGGTTATACTATTAGAAATACATAGATAATTATGAAATTATTGTGAGATTTAATAAGTTAATAAGTTAACTTTATATTTGGACAACGTTTCTGCTGTACTTTACTGGAAGGAGAAAAATAATCATTTCCTTAATAACAATTTAAACAATTTATTTAACTAAAACAATAACATTCTAGCATATGTATCCATATTTGTTGAACGGTCTTTTTTAAAAAAAACACTTAGACTGGGTTTTAGCACACATGAAAGACTTAAAACAAATCCTTATTTCCTGATGAATAGCCTTTGGACTACAGTGGTACCTCAGGTTAAGAACTTAATTTGTTCTGGAAGTCCGTTCTTAACCTGAAACTGTTCTTAACCTGGGGCCTCCTGTTCTTAATGGGGCCTCCTGCTGCCACTGCGCCGCCACCGCGTGATTTCTGTTCTCATCCTGAAGCAAAGTTCTTAACCCGAGGTACTATTTCTGGGTTAGTGGAATCTGTAACCTGAAGTGTCTGTAATCCAAGGTACCACTGTATAATATAATTTAAATAGAAAACTATCTTTAGAAAGATTTTTCCTCCAAAAGCATTTTATTTTAAAAATCCAATTGAAATAAAAATAATCCCACGTGGGAGCTGGTGCGGTTCACCCCAGTGATGGCTAGCCCCAGTGACCTGAACCATGCCAATCCCAGTAAGCTAATGTAGGGCCCCTTGACCCAGTGGCCCTGTCGCAGCTGGCAGCCCCGGAACAAGAGCCAAAACCAGGAACCCCTACCGAGGGACACCCCAGACCACAATGCATACCTTGATGACTACAACGGGAACTTAGAGGGGAGGGGTGTTACGTACTAAGCTTGGATCCTAGAACCATAGGCATGTAGGATCCTAGAATGAAACAACTTGATTGGCCTGCAGGAGCAGCCCAATTAGACCCCAGGAGGAAGTTAATCAGCCTATTAGGCTGGTAGGATACTAGGATGCAATAACTCATTGGCCGGCAGCAGCAGCCCAATCAGGCTCCAGGAGGGAAAATAATCAGGTGGTGCTCATTGTGTAAAAAATGTATATAAAGCCTGAGGTTTTTGGAGGAAATTCAATCACTGTTCCTATGAGCTGAAATAAAGAGCAGGAAATTACTACTCAACTATTTCAAGCAAATTGGTTTGGAGGGAGTGATCAACATGAGTTTGGTGGAATTTTGGGAGGAGGAGGTTCTGGGTTGTTTTTTTGAGGGTTATTTTTAGCCTTTCTTTGAGATGACCTAAACACATGGCATTGTAATCCTCCTTGGGTGATGGCAAACCCAAGAGGTGGAGGAGAAATTGGAAGTGCTGGCCTGTTTACGGGATGGCATGAGATTGTGTACAATGGATGGCAGAGTTCTGGAATGGTTGTCCTGCATGTCTCAGGAATCTTGTGTAGCGCTTGCATGTCCTCTTTATGGAGAATGGTTATGCTGTTCATGGTAAAATACCGTGTACAACATTGTCACAATCACCTACCCTTGAATGAAGTAACGATGACAATTACTTCTAAGATTATTTAAAACATTTGAGAAAACATTGTACAGTCGTACCTTGGTTCTCGAATGGAATCCGTTCCGGAAATCCGTTCAACTTCTTAAGGCTTTCTGGGAGATGATATATAATGAAATGAAAAAGGTATTTAAATATACCTTCCTGAAGAAACCAGAGGCCTTTCTCCTGGGCATGGTCGGCCAATTGGTGTCAAAGAAGGATAGACCTTTCTTTATGTACGCCACAACAGCAGCAAGAATACTTATCGCAAAGTATTGGAAGACACAAGATCTACCCACTCTGGAAGAATGGCAGATGAAGGTGATGGACTATATGGAACTGGGGGAAATGACTGGCAGAATCCGAGACCAGGGAGATGAGTCGGTGGAAGAAGATTGGAAAAAGTTTAACGTCTACTTACAGAAATACTGTAAAATTAATGAATGTTAGAATGATAAGAAGTGGTTTTTAGCTATAATGCCATAAGGAATATGAAAAAATGGATTATTAACAGGCAAAAATTTAATGTTATAATATTTTAAGATTAAAGACTAGGATAAACAAAGAGGGAAAGGATTTGCTGAACTAACAAATTGAACTGGAATACAAAAAAGGGAGGTGTGAGGAGGTCCGGGAAATAAGCAAATGAAAGATAAGTAATGGAAAGATGGAATTGTTTTTAACTATTTTTGTTTTGTATTTTTCTTTTTTCTTTTTTCATTTTGTAATACTTTGAAAATCTTAATAAATATCTTTTTTTTAAAAAAAGGAAATCGGTTCAACTTCTGAATAAGTTCGAAAACTGAACAAAAAGTTCTTGTAGCTGAACAAAAGGTCTTTGCAGCTGAACAAGAAAAGAAATCTGAGAAATCTGAGAAAGTGGAAAAAGAGATGTATGATGATCTGGAGGGAAAGGAAGGAGGAGCTATATTGCTGCGGAAGATGAAGGAGAGGCAGAGGCCTGTTAAGATGGATATAAAGGAAAACAAGATTTGGAGGATGAAAATCTGGTTTGAATTGAAGAATGAAGAATTGAGAGATCTGCTAATGTGGAGATCTGAAGACCTATGGATTACAAATTTGACCAAGGTGGAAGCTGGAGCTTTTGGGACATTTGGACTTAAAAGAAGCAAGAAACAAGATTTGGGCTCCACTTTTAAATATGGAGGTCTGGCTGGAAGAAAAATGGACATTATTGGGACAGAGCTTCTCCGAGACTTGGTGTTTAATATAAAGGACTATCAAAAAAACCAGCAGAGAGGAACTGAGAGAGAATTAAGGGCCTCGGACGTGAGATCTCCAGGCTGATAGCAGTTAGACTGATGAACATTTGTTGGGGATCGAAACCGGGAAAGGGGGGGGGGGTGAGGTTTGGGAATCCAAAGGATATACAATTATATCTTGTTTTTAGGTTTTTTTTGTGTGGGTTTGTTATTAGAATAAAAATTGGGGAATTCGTGGAAGGGGATTGAGGTCGATCTTAGAAAAAGATTTTAATATTTAAGATTGATGTTTATAAGTTAAAATTGGTTATATAAAATGAACTAAATACAATAATGAACTAAACATAATAAGGTTAAAAAATTAGGGATAAGAACTTGTTGAACTAAAAATTGGAATTGGAATACAAGAAGGGGAGGCGTGGGGAAGTCATGGAAATAAGGTATTGAAAATAAGGTCTGTAAATGAGTGTTTTCCCCCCCTATTTTAAAATTTTTGTATCTTTTTTCTTTTCTTGTCTTTTCTTTTTGGAAAATCTTAATAAATATCTTTTTTAAAAAAATGAATAAGTTTGAAAACCAAGGCACGGCTTCTGATTGGCTGCAGGAGCTTCCCACACTCAATCGGAAGCAGCGGAATTTGCGTCAGACATTCGGGTTCCAAAAAACTTTCACAAACTGGAACACTCACTTCCAGGTTTGTGGCGTTTGGGAGCCAAAACGTTTAACTCGCAAGGTGTTCGAGATCCAAGGTACGACTGTATTATGAATTTTTGACTTTTTTCATAACTAAGGTGTTCTTTCATTTCTGATGGCTATCATGGAATACAATGGCTGTAGGCTATATCATCAGCTAGAGTGGTAACAACAATTTAAGCAGGGACATACTGTTTTAAACCAGGCATGTTACCTCAACAGAGATATGATCAATCATTGATCAGTGTCAGTTAACAGGCTAAATGTAGAAAAGAGACCATTCTTCTACTTCCATGAACAATTCAATTTATACATGAAATCTAAAATATAAGATTCCCCCCCCCCCCCGCCCGCCCCATTATATACATAATTTGGACTGTTTCTTCTGCAGCTTTTCAATGATGCTCTCAAAAATTATTGAGTACATTATGGATCTTTTCTGGATTATTTGAGCCCTTGTGGGCAAAATAGAACTATCAAATTGGATAGTAGATATTTTGGGTTATTTTTCACATAATAAAGACAGGGAACCAACTGATAAATTTTTTGCCAACTGATAATTTTACTAGGGTTATATGGAAAAAATAGGCTACCTCATGTATTCACCTGGTAATGCCCAGAGATTAGTATATAGGCATTCTACACAAGTCACTTTGTTTAATAGGTCCATGCAGCTCAAGGTTCTCAGAACTCAAATTATTTTAGGGTTGGGGAACTATGACTAGGAAACAAATGTAAGTTTGTAATATTGGTATGAAACCAGCCATGAATTCTGTGGCACCTTAAAGGCAAATCAAAGTACTATGTCCTGAATCTCCTTGTATCTGATAAATGGGTGTTAGATAACAGAAATTCAGTCTCTAAGCTTTGTTGTTTACCAAGTTGCTCTTTAAAATGTCTGAAACCTCTTTATTCACCTTGTCTCCCAGCTCTGATCCTTGATCTATTTTTGGTGGCAGCGGTGAAAGGATTGGTAAAGCGAAGGCGGCCAGCTCACAACAAGATGGACATGTTTGCCACGGTGTCTGTGGACAGGTATTCATTTCCTTCAGGTCATGCGACGAGAGCCGCCATGGTCTGCAGATTTATTCTACATCACCTTGTCCTGGCTGTCCCTCTGCGGGTGCTGGTGGTGCTTTGGACCTTCATAGTGGGAATTTCCCGAGTCATGCTAGGCAGGCACAATGTAACAGATGTGATATTTGGGTTAATCATGGGCTACATGCAATACAGCCTGGTGGAGTACTTCTGGCTGTCACCTGTCAGTGCTCCTGTTCTTTTTTCATTGTGGAGTTGATGGCCTTGTCTGCCTGAACACAAGCAATAAAAATGAACAAAGCTTCATATGGTCAGCAAGATAGATGGGCAGGACCAGCAAGATTCCTCTTCAGCGGGTGGGTGGGCTGCTTAGGTTCATCTCATAAGGGTTGTTTGGTGCTGCCTTGTTTTCTGAACGTGTTGCTGGGCTGGAGCATGGACCAACCCATGAAACTGCACAAACCATCCCATAGTAAAACTTCATTTCCTTGTGAGATTAGAAGCAATACTGTTTACATCAGGCAATTATTATGTCAGATGACTGACAGATGAGTGGTCCCGCACACCTCTCAAAATCGATCCACAAGGGTGGGGAGATAAAGGTCTGGCCCAGTAGGCCAAAAAGCTCCCACCCACCCTACCCCCCGCTGTAAACTGATAAAGATAATATCTCACATAAACCTCTGTATTCCAAGTAAGTAGTAGATATGATTTTGTGCTATAGGTGTCTGGTAGTTACTGTGTAAGCTGTACATATTCCAACTGGTGTTGATAACTTGCTTTTGCAATTGTCACAATGGCTATTTGGTTATTCTAGCATATCTCAAATTGTATTCTGCCAAACGCTGGCGTTCAGCAAAGCAGCCCAAGAGATTCCACAGAGAAGACTGTAATAATAGTTGACAAGCGTGCACAATGTGCGATTTCGATGGAGCTGCAGCCATGGGGATTAAACATACTAAAGCAGTTGTCCTGGGAATCCTTTCCCCTTATTCCCTTCCCTTACCATGCTTTCCACAGGCGGCATGGACAGAATGGCATTGCTTCCTGTGCATTGTTGAGAGTGACTGAGAGAGGGCAGTGTGCAGCTTGGTGCAGCGGGTGCAGCGGAGAAGCCAGTTTGCCACTGCCCACTGCCTGCCTCCTGCCCTCTCAGGTCTTAGTAACCAGCAGCAGTCTGCAGCATTAGGAAGCCAGGAGAGCAATGCTGGTCTTTCACGTTTCTGCTTGTCCTGCTGCTTTTCCCCAGGAAACCCTGCTGTTTGCTGCTGAATCAGAACAGATGTCAGTCATTTTTTTCTGTGGATTGATGATTGTCCAATTCAGTGGTAAATGGTGGGTTTTCCAGGGAAAGCAGCGGGGCAAATGAGAACCTCAGACCCGTGCTTTCTAAGCACAGAACAAGTGGAAGTGGACGAGCCCTGAGTGTGATGGTATATTCTCAAGACTGAAGTGCCTTTGTACTGTTCTAATGGCAGGAAGTAAATGAAAATGGGTTCTAGGAACATTGCTTACTCAAACTGTACTTAATACAGACATGGTCCCACCTGAACAACCAAACAGCTTTATGGAGGGACAGACTTTTTGCAGGACAAGAATATGGCTGAAGAACCCAGCACTTCATGTTTTGCTTTTCAAAACTAGAACTTTGTGGTAGGAAGGTAGGACTTCAATGCAGCTTTAAATAAGACTGCTTTCTTAACTCTACAATCAGAAGCTGATGTTAATCCAGGCATTTGTTGCAGTGTTTGCCTGCTGTGAGAGTCTAATCATAATTTTTAGTATATTCAGTCCTAAATGCAGCCTTGTAAGAGAAACTGTGATATCCAGCCTTTTATCTGACTCCCACCTCATGAACTGTAGCTCAAGCTATGGTATAGCTCAGGTGTGGCAAACCTGTTTTGGCCTGAGCTCCACATTCACCCTTGGCCAATACTTGGGAATTGAACTGTACTAAACATACAGACTGCACACCATACACAGATCAGCTGAGGAAGCAGGTTATTGTCTTCTCCCCACTCTCCAGATCATTACTCTAATGGGCAGGGAAGAGACCATTTGCTTCCTTCTTGTAGCGCAGAGATGGGCAGAGAGGTTTAAAACTCACTGCCTGGTACCTCAAAAGGGGTGAAAATGGCTCTGCCCCATTTTTACTTGGCACAGGGTTTTTTTTCACCAGAGGAGCTGTGCAACATTGGATTGAGGGGTTAGCAAGTCCCTGGGGAAGGCTTGGAAGGCTGGATCCAGCTCAAGGACAGGCAGATCACTGCAACTGATATAGCTGAATCAAGCATAATAAAGTATATTTGGCAAACACATTTTTTGCTCAATGCACCAGCACCCCATTGTGTTTGATCTGGAGTTCATTCTGTGTGTTTGCAGCCAGTCTAGAAACCTTGACAAGTAATTAAAAAACAACAACAACCAGCAGTAGTGTTAGTCACCAAACTGTTAACTTTGGAATTCAAAAGTGTCTTATGTAAGCTTACCTTTATCAGTCTAGGAATTAGTTTTGTTGTTGTTGCAAAATTACTTGAAACAAATCCTATATAAGTTTACAGTGTTTTCACTAGCCTTCTGTTTCACCTTTGTGCCATTCTGTTTTAAAAGTGGATTTTCTGTATAAGAACATAAAACAAGCCTGCCAAGGGCTCATCTAGTCCAGCATCATGTTTTCACAGTGGCCGACCAGATGCCTGTGAGAAGAACGGCGAGCTGGAGATGAGCACCACAGCACTCTGCCCACCTGTGGTTCCCAGCAGTTCTATCTATGATGCACATTGTACTCTTACTCTGTTCGGTTGTAATTCTCCATGCTCGCTGGGCATTCGACTCTGAAACTATTGTGAGTTGTTGCTAAATGCTAGTTTTCCTGGAGCTTAGATCAATAAAATATTATCCTTGTCTGTGCCTTTCCATGACTTAACCTTGTGTTTTGCCAAATGCAAGTGTTCTTTTGGATTCAGTGGCAATAAGAACATCAGTGGAGAGAACTTCAGTACTTTTATGAAGTAGCAGACTTCATGCATAATAAAAAGCAGTGAAACAGCCTGTAAGCAGAATAATGCAACATAAGCAAGATTAGACTTGCTCACTGGGGGCTGCAAACAAAGATGCCGATATGTAGCATCTATCCAGTCAGGGCCTACATCAAGACAGGTTGGTCAGGCTCCATCAATCTGGGAGACTGATAGACTTCAGACTCGCAGTGGCTACATGCTGGCTGTCCTGATACCTAAATTCCTCCCACTTGTCAGGGAAGATGGGCCCATAGCCAGGGGCTAGCAGACTTAATTCTGCAGCTGTGCTACTGCTGTCAAGCGCTCAGCCTCTAGCAGACCCACGAAGGGATCTTCCCACATCCTGCCAACACTTATCCCTGAAGCACAAATAATAAACCAATAACATAAAGCAATCCAAAAACACTTTAAAGGTAAAGGGACCCCTGACCATTAGGTCCAGTCGTGAGTGACTCGGGTTGCGGTGCTCATCTCACTTTATTGGCCGAGGGAGCCGGCATACAGCTTCCGGGTCACGTGGCCAGCATGACTAAGTCGCTTCTGGCGAACTGGAGCAGCACACGGAAATGCCGTTTACCTTCCTGCCGGAGCGGTACCTATTTATCTACTTGCACTTGGACGTCCTTTCGAACTGCTAGGTTGGCAGGAGCAGGGACCGAGCAACGGGAGCTCACCCTGTTGTGGGGATTCGAACCACTGACCTTCTAACCTTCTGATCAGCAAGTCCTGGGTGCTGTGGTTTTAATGGCGTCCCATTAAAAACGTGGGGTTTTTTTATTGACACATCCTAAAAACACTTTAGGACGTGTGAATAAGCATGCCCAACCTATTTCATCAAAAGTTGTTCTGCAGTTGGAATGCCCTGCCCTTGCCTCATGAAGGCCATTAACATTTACTGTCAATGGCATATTCATGAGAAAACTTGTCACTTCCGCTTTAGTAAAAGCTCAGCTTGGCAGGTCTTATGAGTTTAAGTAAATTTCAGACTGTTCAGTAAGTTATTGTACAAGCGCAGGGTAGTGCTCATATTGTGTGTTTTGTATTGTTGCAGTTGGAGAATATTACAAACCATGTATAAGTATTTATTGTCTGTAAAGTATAACGGGTTGCCAGATGATAATACTGCGACGGTGATTCTCTGATTGCCTTTGTCTTCTAGTGTGTACATGTTTTAACAGCTTTTGCTGGCAAATTGAGCCACACTGTAGATCTTAGAGGTACAGTGGTACCTCCTGTTACGTACCGTCCCCCTTACAAATGCTGTGGGTTACATGCTCCGCTAACCCAGAAGTAGATGCCCCTTGTTGCGACCTTTGCCCTGGGATGCGAGTGGAAGTTGCGTGCTGGTGGCGCAGCAGCGGGAGGCACCATTAGAGAAAGCATGCCTCATGTTACAAGTGGTTTCCTGTTATGAACGGACCTCCAGAACAGATTAGGTAGTAACACGAGGTACCACTGTACCACTTAAAATGTAGCAGACAGTTGCTCTTTCTGGCATTAGCTTTCATCATGGTTTTTAACTACTGGACGGTGTGTTCAGTTACATGCTGCACTTTTTTTCTGTACTGTATCAAGTACAACGGGGCTTCATATCTCCCTTTCATATTAAAAAGTTGAGTATTTACTCCAATGTTTTTATGGTTCTTTCAGTATATACTTCATATATACATACATCTGCAACAGCCAGGAGCAATAAGTAGAGCAACTGAGTGGGGTCATTGCCTTTGTCCCTGCTACTTCCTTTCTGGGCTTCCTTTTGTTCCCTCCTTCCATGAAAGTGGGGCAATGAGTCAAATGTCACGGTGTTTAACAGGAATTGTTTTTGTTTCAAATTTATACCCCACCTTTCTTCCAACCAGAACTTTCCCCCTTGTTTTTCCTCATTGGGAAGATGTTTTAAATCATTGGGACATGGGTGGCACTGTGGTCTAAACCACTGAACCTCTTGGGCTTGCTGATTGGAAGGTTGGTGGTTTGAATCTGCCTGAGGGGGTAAGCTCCCGTTGCTCTGTCCGGGCTTCTGCCAACCTAGCAGTTCAAAAGCATACCAGTGAAAGTAGATAGGTAGGTACTGCTCCGGCAGGAAGGTAAACGGCGTTTCTGTGTGCTGCTCTGGTTCGCCAGAAGCAGCTTAGTCCTGCTGGCCATATGATCTGGAAGCTGTCTGCGGACAAATGCCGGCTCCCTCGGCCTGAAAAGTGAGATGAGCTCCGCACCCCATAGTCACCTTTCACTGGACTTAACCGTCCAGGGGTCCCTTACCTTACCTTTACAATCATGTATTTGCACATAGGCAGATCCTAGAGTAACCCAGTCCACCCTTCCTATGTCACCTTTCTCTACAGTCTTCCGAACTGCAGGATATGTAGATTACCTGAACACCAGTGAAGATGTGAGGGTGAAAAGGTGTTTTTCACAAATTGTGTATGAATAGATAATATTAAAGGTATTCTTTCAATACAGTTGGTTTCAAGCTCCCCAGACTATCAAACAACAACATGCATTCTCCTAATGTTCAGGTATATGCTGAATCTCTTACAGAATATACAGTATGTGATTTAGTAAGATGTTTTTAAGTCACAGGAATAGTCTGTGAGAACCAAATGTGATCTTATTTTATAATTGCTTATATATTTAGTATGTTTGATGGGTCTGAATGCAGTTATGAATGGATATGAATGGCTGAAGTATGAATGAGAATCAGAGGGTCGGGCTCTGAAGAACCAAGGATAAAGATATCATTGAATTACAGATATAGAACTGATTGAATTAATTACTTTACAAAGGATTATTGAAGGTGGGAAATGGGATGGATAAAAATGGACTGAGGAAGAACCATTATCAGACTTTTAAAATAGGATGGACGGAAATGGACTGAGAGAATGAACCAAACTGTTGAATATTGAATAGATGGATGAACAGCGAACCAGTTACTGGACTGTGTAAGACAGGGTGAGCAGTATGACAACATGTCTGGATGAAATAATGGACAACCTGAGAACTAAAAATATGATTAAGACAAATACAGTGGTACCTCGGGTTAAGTACTTAATTCGTTCCGGAGGTCCGTTATTAACCTGAAGCACCACTTTAGCTAATGGGGCCTCCCGCTGCTGCCACGCCACCGGAGCACAATTTCTGTTCTCATCCTGAAGCAAAGTTCTTAACCTGAAGCACTATTTCTGAGTTAGCGGAGTCTGTAACCTGAAGCGTATGTAACCTGAAGCATATGTAACCCGAGGTACCACTGTACTTTATTGTCACTTGTACAACTTGTATACAGTGAGATTACACGAGCACCCCCCACTCAGCTCACTTAGTCTTAATTCCCCTCGTTTACTGATGCACACCTACCAACCCCAAAAGTCAGTTGCCCTGTTGTTATCTTTTCATTCAGCAGCCTAACAGCCCACGGATAGAAGCTGTTCTTTACCCTGTTGGTACAACTAATCACGCTTCTATATCTTCTGCCTGAGGGCAGGTTTCTTCACTCTCCTGAGGCAACGTTCTTTCGCTATTTCATCCAGCGGATTCACAGGACAGCCCATAACATCTTGTGCTGCATTCACCACCATCTGTAGGCACTTCCTATCAGTTGATTTCAAACCAGCATACCACACCGTGATGCAGTATGAAAGGACACTTTCTGTTGTGGACCGGTAGAAGGAGATCATCAAATGTTGATTGACATTGTTCTTCTGCAATACTCTGAGGAGATGGAGTCTCTGTTGGGCTTTCTTAACCACCTGGGTTGTATTTATTTTCCAATTAAAGTCTTCACTGAGATAAACGCCCAGGAATTTAAAGGAAGAGACTCTCTCCACACAGCCCTCCCCGATGTACAGCGGGGCTAGTTCTCTTCTCTTCCTCCGAAAGTCCAACACCATCTCCTTTGTCTTGCTGATATTAAGGTGCAAGTTGTTCCCTAGGCACTATGTAGATATTTTTTTGACCTCCCCTCTATATGCTGATTCGTCTCCACCTGTTATTAACAAATGACTGTTCTTGAAAGAAATGACTGTTCTTAAAGAAGACATGTTGGAAGAAACATATTATTCATAAGGACGGTGACAACACGGTGGAAACTAGACTGTTTGAAACATGCTATTCATATCTATCTGAGGAATCAAACATGTCAGAAACCAGACTGTTTTCAGCTATACCTGTTCATGTCTATTTGAGGAATAATCATGACAACAGCTATCATTTGGTCCAACCCCCTTCAATACAAGACAATGTAGCCATATGGAAACTGAGCCTATATAAGAAGCTGGAAAGCCTTTGCGTGCTGTCCTACCTGCAGGAGGATGCCGTCCGATGGCCCTTAGAAGAGACTGGCCATCTCTTCTAGTGGGTCCAACCATCTGGTAGGTATGTGTGTATGAATGAATGAATGATTGAGTCCTTATTGCTTATTACTTGTTAACCAATAAAGGGTTGTGATCTGAAGAGAATTGTGTCATTTTGTCTTTCTTGAAAATGCTCTGATAAAGGTAAAATAACTTAACTCTCTTCATGACAAAGAGACAGGATTATTGGGCATTAGTGAATATTAGAATAATGCAGAAGCTTGAGAGGTTTCTACATTAGTCAGATGAACTCGCTGTATTCCTATTCCTGACAAAAGCATATTTGTACTCTACAGGATTTATTTCACCTATTTTTCTGGTTGAAGTAAATGAACAAGGCAAGTAGGCTTCCATCCTGATGCAAACCTTACATAGAAAGGCCAGATATATGCGCTATTGTAGCAGTGCAAGTCACTGTTATGGTGGCTGACAAAATATCCTATACATGTCTACTTGGATGTAAGCCCCATTGACCCAAGATGAGTGTGCGCAGGGTTGCAGCCTAGGTAATCCAAAACAGAACACATCTATGGCCATTGAAAGTGTTTTCGAAGGGAAAATGCCCCTTTGGCTTCAAATCCCTGCTTGGAAAAGCTTTGAATTCTGAAATGATTATCTGTATTCCTTTCTCCGTTGGCACAGCTGCCACAGCATGCAAATCCTCTCCTGTGCCGAATATGCACTTGTGAGTTGAAGCTGCTGATGAAGTATTTTTCCATCAGCACAGAACAGGTTGTTCCTGAATAAATGCGTATTTAGTCAGGTAGGGACTTGCTCATAATTGGTGCTTGTGCACTTCTCACAACTGTGTTTCCAAAAGCATGAGATCATGTTAGTTATCCATAAACTACATTCTGACATATCACAGTGGTTGTGTGAATTGCCCCAAACCGTATTAAACATTTTCCCGCATGTTGTGAATGTTTGGCACTTAATCTGTGCTGATAAAGCCCATGCTGTCAATTCCACCCATTCACTCCTTGGGGCAGAGTGAACGGCGTTAGGATTTATTTCATGCAAAGCGCTTGAATTCTACACTTCAGCCCCACTCTCTCCGGAACAGCTCGGGAGCTCCTTCCGCTCTTGAGCAAGGGCCGCTCCCCGCCTCCCTGGCGCGGGGTGCGGGCGGGCAGCGCCCTTTGTTCCCGGCGCGTCTCCCACACGGGAGCCTTTCTGAGGAGAGCCCAGAAACCCCGACGCCTTTCCACATCGTGGAGCTGAAAGGTTTCAGGTCTAAAAAGTGAGGTTTGTGAAACAGGAAAGAAAAAAGGCGCCCTTAAAAAATTTTCGAGCACGACCCGGAAAGCTCACCTGAAAAATAGGTAACCTCTTGTCTCAGTTGGGCAGGATTTCATTGAATACATTAAAAAAGAAAAATTACACTTGCCTCTTCTGCAAGCCTCTCAGTTTGGGCTAAGTAGCATCGATTTGGTTGGAAAAAATTCCTGGTGTTAAAAAGAGCCATTTATTCTTGGTACGGCTCAGCTCTGGACTTGTGTTTCTGTGCATCTTTCAAGCCATGCGCCCCACTTCCGGGTCTCTCCTTTTCTATGAGGGTGCTCTCCTCTTACCACCTCCTCTGTGTCTTATCACAAATATCCAGATAGCCAGCTTTATCATTTTTTCTTGTGAATGTAACATCTCATGCCAGCCTTGGTTTGGTTTTTATGTGTTTTATCTCATGAAATTTCATGTTGTTATTTGGATTCTATGGATAAAATCCATGGACGTAGCTAAGGGAGGGCAGCTTTCCCCTACAATCAAGTAAATCAATAAAAATATTTAACTAACTGAGGTTCTGGCTCACCAACATGAAGCCTGCCCCCCACAATAGAAATCTTGATAACATTCCCCATGATAACATTTAATAAAAATACTTTAAAAAAAATAAAAAATCAGATTGCGGTGGGGGACTTCAATATATGCCCAGAAGCAGCTTATTATGAGGAAATGCTGTGGCATAAAGTGTTTCAGTAAACTCTCAATTGCTGAAAACACAATTCAGGTTGTCACTTCTGCTGCCTTCTAAACTGAAAGAAACTGCATTTACCACAAACTGTTTTGTAACTCATGGCTGGCTATTTTTCTTTCCTACTCCTTGAGAGCCAGTGTGGCATAATGGTTAGAATGCTTGCTGTGACTGTGAGGCTAGGGTTCACATCTCCACTCAGCCATGAAGCTTACTGGATACACTTGGGCCAATCATGTCAAATGCACATCAGATTTGCAGAAGTCTAGTGACCAAGACAAGAAATAGTCTTGCTCCATTCTGCCATGGTCAGACCACACCTGAAATACTGTGTCCAATTCTGGGCACCAATTTAAGGAGGATGTTGACAAACTAGAAGGTGGGCAGAGGAGGGCAACCAAGATGATCCAAGGTCTGGAAACCAAGTTATGAGGAATGGTCAAGGGAGTTGGATATGTTTAGCCTGCTAAGTTCTCTCTTGACTTAAGCATTTATTCATTTACTAAGCCTTAGTACATCAAAATCTTGAGGGAGAATTTCCTGAAGAAAGAAATTAAATATTGTAGCTTAAGCCAAGAAGAAATGTAACATATAGACTTGAATGTTTATAAATATATCAAAACTGTGAGAGAGAATTTACTGAAGAAGCCCGAGACTCTTCATGGGCGTAACAGGTGACAAACGCCGGCACCCTGTCTAATTATTGTGCATAACATCACCAACAGTTCGTTTGATCAAACTTATCTTCGTTGATATCTAGCCCTTGAGCGCAACATCCCCGACACTTCGTTTGATCAAACTTACCTTTGTTGACGTCTACAGGATCCTGGCTAAAGGACCTTTAAAGACTGAATCTTCCTTTTGGACACCATTTGAATGAGTTTTCTGTTTGCGGCCTCTGTAGTGGATCTTGTACATTGTTCTCTCAAGTTTTAGAACGTAGAATGGTTTGGTAGTGTTTTGTGTGCTGCTTATGTGCTGCTTACTTTATACTGGTCTACTACCAACTTTGAGAAGGAGCGGAGAGGGCTCTAGGACCTGCTTCCCAAAGCCTGGGGTCTCCCCTACCTGGCTTTGGGAAGGCGGCTTTGGGCTGGAGAGGGTGTCAAATTTTGGCCTCACACAGGACGCAATATTACCCAGGTCCATCCTGATGACTGCCATGTGTCTTCCTCAGCCAGTGGACTGGGAAGGGTGGCACCTGGCAGCAGACCGGCTTCCCAGTGCCCTGATCCTGCCCACCTGCCTTTCTCACCTGGACTATGGCTGTTATCAAGGAGACAGAGCAGTGGCCTATTTTCACCTAATCTTGTCACGGTGAGTTTTTGCTCCTGGACTCTCACTTCTGTGCATTGCACGTCAACACATTCTCCAGCATTCCTAAAATTATAGAATCACAGGGATCTCATGGGTCATCTGCGCTGACCCCCTGCAAGGCAGGAATCTCAACTAAAGCAACCCAGAGCTATAAAATAACCTTTCATACAATCTTTATCTAGGGCGTGTTTACTGAGATTGCTGGATTGTTGAGATCAAAGGTTAAAAGTTGCCTGACTGCTTTACCCTTTGCTATTGCAAATGCAACCAGCACAACTTCCACATCCCAGAGATCTTTCCCCATTGTCATGTGAAGAAGAATCGTAAATAGAAGCATTTGGGAAGCCTGCCAAGCCATGTGATGTCGTTTCTCAACACTGTAGACCTTGTTTCTCAGTTACTGTTTTTGGCCATGGAATAAGACTGCTAAATATTTTCAAACCCATGTCTTTCCTGCCAGGATTTGCTCTGTCCAATTGGAGCAAACAGCTGGGAGGGACTGTTGCTCAATGACACCCTTTAAAAGCTCTCTTCTCTCCACCCTGAAGAAGAATTTCAGAGTGGAAGAGGCGGACTAGGCAGTACGGTGAATCCTTGGGCTATTGCCTCATCACATCTGCAGTCTTCACAGGTCTGTTGTATAGCTTTCAGTCTGCAAATATTAAGTTGTTGTCAGGTATACCAGTTACAGTTGTTTAGAGCAGGTGAATGTCATATTTCTAGTCATCAGAAGGTATCAGGGTCTTTGTAAAGGACAGACTTGAAGGATAAAACGGCCTATGAAATGTTGAAAGGGATCTGGACGAGTTTAACACCTGCTGGTTTCACTGGAGTAAAAGCACAGGAACTTACGAAGCAGCAAGAACAACTAAAATAGCTTACTTTCAAAAATGAATGTGAGGAATGGAGAAGACCAAATCACTAAGGAATTAGTGTCAGGATATCCTCTTTAATAAGTTTCCTAAGTGTAATATCCCATTATGAAATCACTGGTTTTTTATTGAAAGGAATAACTGAGTATTGCTTTTACCAAGGCATAGGCAAACTCAGCCCTCAGATGTTTTGGGACTACAATTCCCATAATCACTGGCCACTGGTCCTGTTAGCCAGGGATGATCGGAGTTGTAGTCCCAAAACATCTTGGAGGGACGAGTCTGCCTGTGCCTGCTTTTACCTATATTACAATTTCTAGAGGAGTGTATAGAATGTTCTACAATCCTCATACTAATCTTGTGAGGTAGGTTATTAAAATTTTGCTAATAAAAAAGGGAGGATGAGAAAGTATAGTTTCTTCCCCGTCACTTAGTGGCAGAGGTGGTTTGTAAACCCACTGGATCCATCCCTCTTAGTTGTAGAGAGTCTCTCTCTAGACCGTTCCATGATTTGCTTCTCTTGCAAGAAAATATGGCCTGGACGTTAACCAAACCATCTGCATAGAGACAAGGCATGCAAAGGTCTGGCTGGAATCCATACTGCAGCATGGATAATACAGCCTGGGGCTGAAAGATAACAGCTTGTCAAAGCCATGGCAGTTGAGCTCACAGTGGAGGGTGAGATTTGAGCTGGGGCTTCTGGCTCATAGTTGAAGAAGCTCCGTTGTTATGAATATCAGGACACAGGTGTAACTTTTCATTTACCAAAAGTGAGGTACCTTGGTTGAGGGCTCCTGTTCCAGGCAGCGCCTGAGGTGATGCATGGAGGCTGGCCATAATAAAAAAAAGAACATGTCTGAAGGCCCACTTGCTATAACCTTACATGTTTATGGACCTAGTCAGTTCTGAGACCTGGTGAATTATGGCAAAAAGCCATAGTCTGACAGAGGCATCATTTATGCTAATCATAGAATCAGAATTGTGGTCAGAAGGGACCCCAAGGGTCATCTAGTCCAACCCCCTGCAATGCAGGAATCTCAGCTGAAGCATCCCTGACAGATGGTCATCCAACCTCTGCTTAAAAACCTCCTAGGCAGGGGTGGTAGAAAGGGGAAAGTTGCCACCCAGAACTGTTAACAAGGGTCACCATAAACGTCCAGAGCTATGAGAAAAGGTCCTCCTGCTTCTTCACTTCTAGACCTACTTTCCAGAATATGGAGTAACATTGTGGGACATTTATTGGATCTGGGAGAACAGGGTAAAAGCCACGGCTTGGCCCTCAAGTGAGGCCTTTGGCCAGTCATTGTCTCTCAGCCTCACCTACCTCACAGGGTCATTGTGAGGATAACATGGGAAATGGGAAACCAGGAGGGCCACCTTGAGCACTTTGGAGGAAAGGTGGGGTATAAGGGGAAAGGAGTCATAGAATCATAGAATTGTAGTGTGGGAGGGGATCCCAAGCAGCTCAGCTGGTCCAACCCTCTGTGATGCAGGCATCGCAACTACAGCATCCCTGACAGATGGCCATCCAACCTCTGCATAAAAACCTCCAAGGAAGGAGAGCCCACAACCTCTCAAGGGAGACTGTCCCACTGCCAAACAGCTCTTACTGTCAAAAAGTTTTTCCAGATGTTTAGTTGGAATCTCCTTGCTTGTCATTTGAAGCCATTGCCTTGAGTCCTACCCTCCAGAGCAGGAGAAAACAAGCTTGCTCCCCCTTCCATGTGACAGCCCTTAAGATATTTGAAAATGACTATCATATCTCCTGTCAGTCTCTATCATCTTGGTTGCCCCCCTCTGCACATGTTTCAGCTTGTCACCATCCTTCTTAGATTGTGGTGCCCAGAATTGGACAGAGCATTCCAGGTGTGGTCTGACCAAGGCAGAATCGAGTGGTACTATTACTTTCCTTGATCTGGATACTAGACATCTGTTGACGCAGCCTAGAATAGTGTTAGCCTTTTTTGCTGCTGCATCACACTGTGGACTCATGTGAAGCTTGTGGTCCACCCTAAACCCTTTTCACATGAACTGCTAGTAAGCCAGGTGTCTCCCATGTTATATTTGTGCATCTGGTACTTTCTGCCTAAGTGTAGAACCTGACATTTCTCCCTATTGACATTCATTTTGTTAGCTTGCACCCAGTTCTCCAATCTGTTAAGGTCATTTTGAATTCCGATTCTGTCTTCTGCAGCATTAGCTACTCCTCCCAGTTTGGTGTCATCTGCAAATTTGAGGAGCATTCCCTCAATTCCTTCATCCAAGTCACTTATAAAGACATTGAACAACAATGAGCCCAAGACAGAACCCTGTGACACCCCACTTGTCACTTTTTCCCAGGATGATGAGGAATCTTTAATGAGTACTAACAATTTCCCTCTTAAACACAAGTTTTACCTTTTGAAACATGGTAAAAATATGGCTGCTGAAAGACCTTTCTGATGGGGAAAGTCAACAAGAGAAAATGACATCAATGACTACCTTTGGTATCTTGCCTGCAGGGGGATTTTGTGGCTTCCTGGTGCAGAAATCGTTGCTGGTTTGAACTAGAAGAGAAATAAAGTAAAGTTTATCTTCACTGAGGGAGGAGTTCAGAGATCATGGATGTATTTATTTTGTGGACATGCTGGTCAGACCTGCCTGGTTGAAATAATTATCTCTCGAAATGCCATGGGGAAGGTTCAGAAATCCAGGTGACAAGTCAGCTAGTGCCTGAAATGGATATTCATCACTGTTTAGTGCTGTCGGCATACTTTGCTTGTCATGAAAGAAGGAATGTGTTGGGCAACAACAAATGGGATTAAATCGGTCATAGTGTTGTTGAAAGAGCATGACATATGCACACAGCAGCTAAGACCAGGATGGAGAGGGTACTTCTGATCCCTCCCCATGAGATGCTCAGGGAGACTGGCATGCACAGCCCCCTGCAATTCCCCTGGCATGGTTACTGGCCAACCTGAGCTACACTTGGTGGGTCGTGCGGTGGGGGGGAGGCCAAAGGGCTCCCTCCCATAGGAACCACTTCCAGCTTGCTGTGCATGGCTTTCTTTCACAATCCTGGCAGAAGCCCCTATTGAAAAGCCTCTCAAGCCTTGCAGGCATCCTGATATCCCTTCCTTTCATCTACGGTGAACCTCTTACGATATTGGTGCCCATTTCCATGACCCCACTGGCCCTTCTGCTATAGGAAGGAGGCCCCCTGCTTCACCAGTAAGCCTTGATGCCCCACCGTCATGTTCATCAAACAACATTCATAGGCAAATAATTCCTCCACACACACACAAAACACCATACGTTTCCCCAAGGTGGATTCTTCCTAAGGCTTTCCCACAGTGACTGAAGCACAAATGTTCTCCTCTTGGCCAAGGCACAACTGAGCCTCCAGGCTGCCGGGAACTGCACACAGATCAGCTGTGAAAGCATGAACACAAGGAACAGTCAGCACTAAAAAGTGGATATGAGTGCTGTATTTAAGATTCTTTACAGTGTTTACCGTTTGCTCAACTCTCCACTGCACTCCTGCTGCTGGTGTTTGAAGCTGTGCACAAATGACATCAGCCACAATCCATCTGTATTCTGCAGCTTCCTGAGCAAAACCTACATTTGACTCATTTACCTTCACACCAGTGCAATTTCCTCATAGACACACTTTGCAAACAATTTTGACTAATACAATTCATTTTGTATGCTATTTTTAAAATTTTTAATATATGGCTTTTAATGTACACTTCCCCCTAATATATGCAATTTTGTTCCTTTTTTGGGTTGAAACCAATTTCAAAGGAAAGGTACAGATCTGGTCAGGTATCATTTTGGGAATTGCAAAACAAGTTCAGGGAGATATGTGTGCCTGGATTATTGAAGGTGCAAGAGTGTGAACTTTATGGAAATAAGTATCTCTTTCTCCTCCTAGCCTAGCTCTAACATTCCTGAAATTGGGAAACCAGCCATGGCAAAGAAGAGAGTGGCAATTATAGGAGGTGGCTCCAGTGGACTTTGTAGCATCAAGTGCTGTTTAGATGAGGGTCTAGATCCTACATGCTTTGAGAGCAGTGAAGACATTGGGGGGCTCTGGAGGTTCAAGGTAAGCCAGATCATTTCATAAATGTTAATGTTTTTCTTGCTGAGGATTCTGTCAGTGGGGATTTGTAACAATAACTGCTAAAAACCTAGGTGCAGGAAAGGAGCAGAAACTGTGATGGGAAAATGGAAGCTTTAACCTGCGAAAAGAAGTTCTTGGTCACAGGAAGGAAAGATTGACCATGCTCAGCCTAACTGAATGCAGGGCCAGCAAGTTGGATGCCTGTCTAAGGAGGCAGCTCCTCCAATATCCAGTTTTTCTGGATCTGCCTTTGCTGCTGCTCCCAAGCTCAAACGAAGCACTAAATACTGGCAGGTCGTGTGTGACGTGATGTGTGGGCTGTTTCTTGTTGTGCATCAGTAGCTCACACAGATAGAACACCTGAGTTTGCCACGCACCTTTTCTGCAGTTTGACTTGCACAATATAATTTTTGAGGATGAGCTAATTCATGGTATTCCAATTCATGGTTTCTCTGAAAGTAGTGCCTCATGTATGTCTGTCTCTGCCCTTGCAGTACTTTTCAAACAGTTTTAACATGTGTATTGCAACTCTCCAGTGTTTTCTTCCACAAAGGAAATTGATCCTGTTAAGGCCTAGCCTAGATTTCCCAGTGATTGGAGAAGCAAGTGCCTCAAACAATATTATAATTGCCTTTATAATTTGCCTTTCAAACAACCCTAAGTGACATACAGTGGTACCTCTGGATGCGAACAGGATCCATTCTGGAGCCCCGTTCTCATTCTGAAGCGAACGCAACCTGCGCCTGCGCGTGTGCAGGTAGCAATTCACTGCTTCTGTGAATGTGTGTGACGTCATTTTGAGCGTCTGCACATGTGCCAAAACCCGGAAGTAACATGTTCCGTTACTTCCGGGTCGCCGCAGAGCACAACCCGAAAACCCTCAGCCTGAAGCAACTTTAACCCGAGGTATGACTGTATACGAAATGAGCACAACCTCACCCTCTTAAAATTATGCTTCCTGCAGGAGAATCCTGAGGAGGGACGGGCCAGCATCTATAGATCTGTCATCATCAACACCTCCAAGGAGATGATGTGCTTCAGCGACTTCCCCATCCCAGACGACTTCCCCAACTACATGCACAACTCCAAGATTATGGATTATTTCCGAATGTACGCCAAGCACTTTGATCTTCTGAAATATATCCGTTTCAGGGTAAGAAGAGTAGGACAGAGCAGCTGTGTTCTGGGATGTTTCTAGGCTTGGAAGAGCAAATTCTGGGCAGAAGAGTTCTTGACAATATACTATACAATATACTATGAGTAGTTGGTCCAAGTGGCCTCTCTCATGTTCTCTCTTGCCATAAGCAGAGCATTCAGTCAACAGGGAGGACATTGAAGAAAAACAAAAATGATGCCAAAAACAAAAAAAGATTGGGGATTAAATCCTGCTGTCTTGGCTACCCGATGCAGAATTATACTCTGTCCTCCTGCTCATCAGCTGACAGCACCAGCTGTGGTTTGGGGGAAGTGGCCTCACAGGGTCACATTGGACCTCCTGGCAGCCTGAGATTGGCCTGTGGCTGCAGGTTCCCCATCCTTCTTTTAGGTGGAAGGAAGTTGAGAGTGTGTTTCTTCAGCTCTTTTCAGCCTTTCCTGATCAATCTGTGTTTGCTTTTTTGTAGACCACTTTTTCTTTTTCTTTTTGCTTTGTCACAGCAGAATTTTTTAAGGATGAAAAGCTTGCAATCTTTATTTGTGGGAGAGAAGGGGGACACCAAAACTCTGTCTTCTTCCATCTCTAGCAACCATTGAAGATGGGGTGGAGCCAGTGGAGAGCAGAAGGCAGGAGACAACCTGTCTAGGGAGAAGGGTCACAAGGGTTTAGTGAAACAAGAGGCTATAGAAGGTGTGAGTGGATCCCTCATGCAGTTATTCACTCGGTTACATGCCTTCCTGTCAACCGTGCACCTCTGCAGACTCCAAGAGGACAGCATAAAAACTGCTTTGCTAAACAGTTGATAAACAGGACTAATTGATGCCAGCTTACACAGAGCTAAGCTAAAACACAGGACTCGTCTGTAACGTTGCAAAAATGGCATGGTTTTTTCACTTGCAATCATTTTGCTTGAATGAACCATACAAAGTTCTGACTGAGTGGCTCAGCAAGATGCTTAGCAAACACATTCTTGCCAACTGCTGTGAGGTGTAACCTATCTCTTGCCAGAAGTCCTTACTCAAGAAAGCGGAGAAGAAGCCAAACCTTTCCTGACAACATCCCCTGTGCAGCCAGTGGTTTACTGCCAGTATTTTCCTCCTCCCTGGGCCACGACTTTCATCAGGAAAGAGTGTTGGAAACAACCTCCGTGCCCCATGGCCCTTGAGCTTCCAGTCCAGAGTCTCATAGTTCCTCGCTATACATCAAGGGCTGTGTCTGGCAGTATCATTTGAAGGCACGTGGATCAGAAGGGAGGGGTTGTGACCAGTGGGCTTTATAAGCCTTGGCAACTTCTCTGTCCTTGAATTGTTGCACCCAGGCCATCCTGTTACCTCTGCACACTGCTGCCTCTGTCCCCCTCAGTAAGGAGTCCCCTTCCACCAACCCAAGTCCCTTCCTCCTCTGGGGAGCGGCAGGAATCATTCCATACACAGTGCCTTCCAAAACCACCTCAGAGTATTCTAAGCTCTGCAACTTATGTTCTTGATCCTCTGGCCCA
Organism: Podarcis muralis; assembly: GCF_964188315.1. Classification (NCBI taxonomy): domain Eukaryota; kingdom Metazoa; phylum Chordata; class Lepidosauria; order Squamata; family Lacertidae; genus Podarcis; species Podarcis muralis. The sequence goes on from NC_135659.1 coordinate 1,239,927, forward strand.
GTGTCTGTGTCTGAGGTGAGCGCAAGGAATTAATTTTGCAGCTCCAGTGACACAGCATGGCTTCTGACAGTACTGCTTCTGTGAGCCAAGTTCCTCCAGGAGTTTGTCTCCTGCAACGGGCGTTCTTCCTCCTCTGTAGTTGCTCTTCCAGGACAGTCCACTCAGCTCTATCCAGAAAGCCATCATCTTGCCCAGTAATTTGAAGGGTGACTTGGCTGGCCTCAAGTTGCTGTACCTTCTCTTCCAGCGAGGCAGCCAGCTTGCACTTGCTGCAGGTGTAGTTTTGCACATTCTGAGGCAGAAAGACGAACATGGCACAGGCGTTGCTGGTCACTTCAGTAGCCCCCTCATCATCCATGTCTCTTAGTCCTACAGACACCGTGAGATGGCACTCTGGGCCTTCTCTTCCAAATGTCCTCTCCAACACTCCTGTTTATTTGCAAGCTCTCAGAAGCTTCTATCAGCCAAGTCTACCTGCTGCTGGCTGATAACCCCTCTGCCCACTCCCTCCCTTCTTCAGCCTGGCTTCCTCTTGGCAGTAGCATGCAGCCACACCCACAGCCAAGCCACCAAGCAGCTCAGACAAGCAACCAGCCTTAATCCCAAAGAGATAAGCTCACTCTTTTTAGTCTCCTCCACCAATTTCTCCCACTGTTGTTTTGTCAAATCTATTGTGCATGTGCTGCTGCTGCTGCTGCTGCTGCTGGGGGTTCCCAAAAGGAAGAAAGATGCAATAGAAATGTTTGAATAAATAAACAAAATACAGTGGTACCTCGGGTTACATACGCTTCAGAATTAAGTTCTTAACCCAAGGTACCACTGTACTTATTCTAGCATGCTGTAAAATTCATCTATTTCTTGGAGGAATTGAAATTTATCCTTGAGATTCAACAAGGGTTGTGGGTGGTGCTTTTCTTCCAGAAAAAGAAAAGGTGTCAGTACTTACTACGAAGTTGTAATAGTCAGTGCCACACTTTTAACCAATGCTTTTCATTGGCGGTGTGGGGGTGTCGGTGCTGCGTACCCCTGAGTACCCCCAGAAAAGAATTTGCTCAACATGGAATAATCTAAGGTCTGGTCCCAATCAGATTTATTTGGAAGCATTTATTTTCATTTCAAGTGTGTAGGTTTAAGACCGCAGCCCTTAGGTGTCTTCTGATATGTATTTTGTACCATATACATTAATATCACAGAAATAAATCCTTCATCATTCTCTTGCTGACTTTTTTCTTTCCAGACTAAGGTGTGCAGTGTAAAAAGGCGCCCAGATTTCTCTAGCACTGGCCAATGGGATGTTGTCACAGAGACGGGTGGAAAAGAAGAATCATCCGTCTTTGATGCAATCCTGGTTTGCACTGGGCATCACACAAATGCACATCTGCCGCTGAACTCCTTCCCAGGTACGCTCTGTAGGTGCGAAGGGGAGCGACGGAGCCATTGCAGGCAGATGTTACAGGCAATCCTTGTTTTGCAAGGGGGTTACGGACCCCCGCGTGCGCCAGCTGAGCACACGTAAGACCACTCTGCTCCTGCCCCTTCTCATGACGTTTTTATGACATTTTGTGACTGCTTCAGGGTTTGCCACCCCTCAGTCGTTGCCTCTAGTATGGAAATGTGCATGCTCCCCTTGCCATGTCTCACTTGCCTGAGCTTCCTACAGCTCATGCTGTTTTGGGCACTGGCACTTACATAAAGGTGCTCAGCAGAGAAAACCACATGGCAGTGTCCGTCTCACCAAGGAACCAATCCTGTAACTGCATTTCTCTCTCTCTCTCTCTCTCTCTCTCTCTCTCTTAAAATAAGCTAAGTTCTTCCTTTATGTTTAACTTGCTACTCATTTCTATAGCCTTTTCCAGTGTGCAGTGTTGTGTATTTGTTATCCCACAGTTATTCTCACCACAACTCTGTGTAGTAAGTAGTGCTTAGACAGAGAACAGGTTGTTCATTTCAGCCACTGAGTTTCAAAGCATCACACTGGCACAGCTGTATCACACTGGTGCAGCAGTTCTTTCCGTAGTTCCATGGGAACATTGGAAGCTGACTTATAATGAGTCTGGCCATGGATCCATCCAGCTCTGTATCGTCAAAATGGACTGGCAGCAGTTCTGCAGTTCCATTGCCTTTTCCCAGCTGTGCCAGGAGATGTTGAGGTTGAACTTGGGGCCTTTTGCATGAAAAGCGTCTTCTCTCACGCTGGCCTTGAGTTGATCAGACTAGGGAGGGGGATAAGTGCTGAAATAAGCAACAAAGCATTAAAAACCAAAGAGCAACCTGTGTGTATGTCATAAAAAGCAAGTTTTCCAATCAAAAAAGATTACTTCACTAGCATAAAAGTTATTTTTTTCCCTTCCTAGAACAGTATAGAAAGTACATTTGCTTAAAAGTTTAGGCTCACAAAACTGAACTAGTTTTGCAAATGTGGTTTGGAAAGATATTGTGAGAGAATTCAGGGGGAGCAAGGAATAAAATTTGTCCAGATTGGTTGCCATATGTCCTCTTTTTCCAGGACATGTCCTCTTTTTCATGGGTAGAGCCATCATAGAGATCCATAGTTCAAAGTAGAACTCAGCAAATGTGTCCTCGTTTTTGCTCTTCAAAATATGTCCTTAGTGCAGTTAGTGTTGCAACTACAGAGTTTACCAGTTTCATACCAGCAGAAAACGACAGTGCCAGATCTCATGTACAAGACGCATCCACACTACCTGAGCCTGAACAATTTTGCTCTTCACTTACAGGAATTGAAAAGTTCAAAGGTCGCTACTTTCACAGTCGTGATTACAAGAGCCCAGCTGAGTTTGCTGGGAAAAGAGTAATTGTGATTGGCATTGGGAACTCAGGCGGGGACCTTGCTGTGGAGATAAGTCGCTCGGCACAACAGGTCTGGCTACTATTATTTATTATTGGTTAAATTTGTATCTCACCCTCTACCCGTAGATCTCAGGACAGTTCTATATTGTGATGGTTTTGCCTGGTGTAGCAGCCCCAGAGTGTATCAAAGATGTAGTAGCAGAATGCCAGTGGAAGGGATCATAGAATCATAGAATCATAGAGTTGGAAGAGACCACAAGGGCCATCGAGTCCAACCCCCTGCCAAGCAGGAAACACCATCAGAGCACTCCTGACATATGGTTGTCAAGCCTCTGCTTAAAGACCTCCAAAGAAGGAGACTCCACCACACTCCTTGGCAGCAAATTCCACTGTCGAACAGCTCTTACTGTCAGGAAGTTCTTCCTAATGTTTAGGTGGAATCTTCTTTCTTGTAGTTTGGATCCATTGCTCCGTGTCCGCTTCTCTGGGGCAGCAGAAAACAACCTTTCTCCCTCCTCTATATGACATCCTTTTATATATTTGAACATGGCTATCATATCACCCCTTAACCTCCTCTTCTCCAGGCTAAACATGCCCAGCTCCCTTAGCCGTTCCTCATAAGGCATCATTTCCAGACCTTTGACCATTTTGGTTGCCCTCCTCTGGACACATTCCAGTTTGTCAATGTCCTTCTTGAACTGTGGTGCCCAGAACTGGACACAGTATTCCAGGTGAGGTCTGACCAGAGCAGAATACAGTGGCACTATTACTGTATTTTTCGTTCTATAGGACGCACTTTTTCCCCTCCAAAAATTAAGGGGAAATGTGTGTGCGTCCTATAGAGCGAATGCAGGCTGCGCTGCTAAGCCCAAAGACAGAACAGGGAGACGGAGCACTGCGGAGCGCTCCGTCTCGCTGTTCTAGCTTGGGGATTTCTGCGCGCACAGCCTCTCCAGGGCAGCGGGGTGCCTTCACCCCGCTGTCCTGCAGAAGCTGCAAGGCTGTTCTAGCTTGCGGATGGCTGTGCGCACAGCCTCTCCAGGGCAGCGGGCGCTGCGCTCCAAAGGCTTCAGGGATCTTTGAGGCTGGCGGTGCGGGAAAGCAGCGCTTCCCCCCACCACCAGCCCCACAAGCCTGGGTGAATGTACCTTGAACGCACCTTGTTTTAGAGGGGGAGAACAAGAAAAATTTTTTCCCCCTGTTCTCCCCCTCCTGTGGTCCGGTGCGTCCTATGGTCCGGTGCGTCCAATGGAGCGAAAAATACGGTACTTCTCTTGATCTAGATGCTATACTCCTATTGATGCAGCCCAGAAGTGCATTGGCTTTTTTAGCTGCCGCATCACACTGTTGGCTCATGTCAAGTTTGTGGTCAACCAAGACTCCTAGATCCTTTTCACATGTACTGCTCTCAAGCCAGGTGTCCCCCATCTTGTATTTGTGCCTCTCATTTTTTTTGCCCAAGTGCAGTACTTTACATTTCTCCCTGTTAAAGTTCATCTTGTTTGTTTTGGCCCAGTTCTCTAATCTGTCAAGGTCGTTTTGAAGTGTGATCCTGTCCTCTGGGGTGTTAGCCACCCCTCCCAGTTTGGTGTTATCTGCAAATTTGATCAGGATGCCCTTGAGTCCATCATCCAAGTCGTTGATAAAGATGTTGAATAAGACCGGGCCCAAGACAGAACCCTGTGGCACCCCACTAGTCACTCTTCTCCAGGATGAAGAGGAACCCTTTGGGTTCGGTCAGTCAGCCAGTTACAAATCCACTGAGTGGTAGCATAGTCAAGTCCGCATTTTACCAGCTTCTTTACAAGAATATCATGGGGCACCTTGTCGAATGCCTTGCTGAGATCAAGGTAGGCTACATCCACTGCGTTCCCTTCATCTACCAGGCTTGTAATTCTGTCAAAAAACGAGATCAGGTTAGTCTGACATGACTTATTTTTCAGAAATCCATGCTGATATTGGTGATCACAGCATTCCTTTCTAGGTGCTCACAGACTGTTTGCTTAATGATCTGCTCCAAAATCTTCCCTGGTATTGATGTCAGACTGACTGGGCGATAATTATTTGGGTCCTCTCTTTCCCCCTTTTTGAAAATAGGGACAACATTTGCCCTCCTCCAGTCTGCCGGGACTTCGCCTGTTCTCCAGGAATTCTCAAAGATGACTGCCAGTGGTTCTGAGATCACATCTGCCAGTTCTTTTAATACTCTTGGATGCAGTTCATCTGGCCCTGGAGACTTGAATACATCTAAACTAGCCAAGTATTCTTGTACTATCTCCTTAGTTATTCTGGGCTGTGTTTCCTCTGCTGAATCATTTGCTCCAAATTCTTCAGGTCGGGCATTGTTTTCTTTATCGGAGAAGCCTGAGGCAAAGAAGGCATTGAGAAGTTCAGCCCTTTCTGTGTCCCCTGTTTGCATTTCACCATCTTCTCCTCTGAGTGACCCCACTGTTTCTTTGTTCTTCCTTTTGCTACGGACACACCCATAAAAGCCTTTTTTGTTGCTTTTAACGTCTCTAGCAAGCCTGAGTTCATTCTGTGCTTTAGCTTTTCTGACTTTGTGTCTACATGTGCTGGCTATTTGTTTGAATTCCTCTTTGGTGGTTTCCCCCCCTTTTCCATTTTTTGTACACATCCTTTTTTAATCTTAACTCAGTTAAAAGTTCTTTAGATAGCCACCCTGGCTTCTTTAGGCACCTTCCATGTTTCCGTCTCATTGGTATTGCCTGAAGTTGTGCTTTTACTATCTCCCTCTTAACAAACTCCCAGCCATCATGAACTCACTTTCCTTTTAGTATTACTGTCCATGGGATCTCACCCAGCACTTCCCTAAGTTTTATGAAGTCGGCTTTCTTAAAGTCAAGAAATTGAGTCCTAGTATGCTTAGCTGCTCCTTTCCGCTGTATAGTAAACTTCAGAAGAGCATGATCACTCGCGCCTAATGATCCTTCCACTTCTACCCCACTAACCAGGTCCTCAACATTGGTTAGGACCAGATCTAAAATGGCTGTTCCTCTTGTTGCTTCTCCTACTTTTTGGACAATGAAGTTGTCTGCAAGGCCAGTGAGGAATCTGTTTGACCTTATGCTCTTGGCTGAGTTTGACATCCAACAAATATCCGGGTAATTGAAGTCCCCCGTTACTACTATCTCCCTTCCTTTTGCACGCTTGGCCATCTGTTCCAGGAAAGCATCATCTATGTCCTCCGTTTGGCTTGGGGATCTATAGTAAACTCCCACAATGAGGTCTCTGTTATTCTTCTCTCCCTTAATTTTGACCCAAATGCTCTCACTTTGGCTTTGAGGTTCTAAATCTTGGATCTCTTCACAGGTATACACATCCCTGACATATAACGCCACTCCTCCTCCTTTCTTGTCTGGTCTGTTTCTCTGAAATAGATTGTATCCCTCCATTATTACATTCCAATTGTGGGACTTATCCCACCAGGTTTCAGTGATGCCTATTATGTCATATTTAGTTTGCTGTACCAAGAGCTCAAGCTCATCTTGTTTATTTCCCATGCTTTGCGCATTAGTGTACAGACATTGAAGTCCATTAATCATTCCCCCGTGTCTCTTATTTAAGGATTTTTTCCTCCCACCAGTAGGTCTGCGTGCTGTTTGCTCCATTTGGTCTATGACATTTGGATGATCATCTTCATCAATTGATAGACTCCTACCTTCAGGAGCACTGTCTCCCTTCCCCACATTAGTCAGTTTAAAGCCCTCCTGATGAGGTTTCTGAGATTTTTGGCAAAAACATTCCTCCCAACCGTTGTGAGGTGCAGCCCATCGCTTGCCAGAAGTCCATCTTCAAGAAACTGCAGTCCGTGATCTAAGAATTCAAACCATTCCTGTTTACACCATTTGCGAAGCCAGCTGTTCACTTCCACTATTTTTCCCTCTCTCCCTGGGCCACGTCGTTCAACTGGGAGGACAGATGAGATGACAATTTGTGCATTTAATTGCTTCAATTTCCTGCCCAGAGCCTCGTAGTCTCTTTTGATCCTCTGGAGGCTATTGCTTGCAGTGTCATTGGTTCCCACATGAACCAAGAGGAAGGGGTATTTGTCAGTGGGTTTTATGATTCCTTGCAGTCGTTCAGTTACATCTTGGATCTTAGCCCCGGGGAGACAGCACACTTCCCGAGACATCTTGTCAGGCCCACAGATCACTGCTTCTGTTCCCCTCAGTAGGGAATCCCCTATCACCACTACACGCCTCCTCTTAGGTCTGGTCGGGGTTCTTCTGTGAGCTGTCGGTTCCAAGGTCGCCTGGACATTCCCTGAGGACTGACTTTGCTGCTCATCTTCATATACCTGATCGACTGTAATGAGGGAGAGATCCTCAAATGGAGTCTGTTCTTCGTCTTCCATGCTAGGGGAGAGGACTTCAAAGCGATGGTGTATTTCTAAACAATCAGAGCGAACCCTGGGCCTCCTACTTCTTTGAGTCACGTTTCTCCATATATCTGGCACCTGTGTTGGTGAACTAGCCTCCTTCTCAGGGGTGTCCCCTGTCTCTTCCTTGGTGGAGACGGTGTGCTCTGTTGCTTCCAAGAAGAGCTCTAATTCTTTGAAGCATAGCTACACGTTCCTCCAGTTGCTGGACTTTGTCTTCTAAGAGGGCAATCAACATACAATTGCTGCAGGTAAAGCTGCCTGCAACCTTTGGCAAGATGGCAAACATTGCGCAGGAACCGCAGGCGACTGCAGCTGTTCCCTCACCCTCCATCTTGAAAATGTGTCGTTGGGGGTGGCTACAGTGGTCCTCCATCTTAAAAAGCGTGAAGACAGGACAAATACCCCCCCCAAAAAAACCAACAAACGTTTGAGACTAGCTCCCCTAAATCTAAAAGATGGATCAAACTGCCCTGCAAGCTCTGATAAGCTCCTCCCACAGCTAACCACCTGACTCAACAGAAACCCTGCCCCCTCTGACCTTTGCACAGGGAGAGCAGCTAATCCAGTGTTTCCCAACCTTTTTTGGGCAAAGGCACACTTGTTTGATGAAAAAAATCTCGAGGCACACCACCATTACAGCCCCGTGACGTCAGCGCGCAGCGTCACGCCGGGAGGGACGCACAAAAGTGTAACTTTCAATTTTTTCCCTCCCCCTTGCCGGGGAACCTCCAAGCTTTGGGGGTGGGGGGGGAGGAGGCAGCAAAGCGAGGGACTGAGGGACTCCTCCAACGACAAGGGTTGGGGAAGAAGAGAAAGGGCTATTCTGCTCCAGTCACGGGAGGGGAATATGTACTGGCCCAACTGGTGTGCGGTCTTCGGAAAGCGGGGTGCGGGAAGGAAGCCTAGGCTCGGGGTCCACCGACCTCGGCGGAGAAAGGCAACAACCGGAGCCGATGACGAGCCGGCGCGTGTGTGCATAGGCTGGCCTCGAGCTCGGGAAGCTGCGCGCGGCGATGTTGACGCGGGGCGCGCGAGAGCTTGGGGGCGGGGCGGGAGAGAGAGAGAAAGAGTTGGCAGCACCAGGCGCTGTTACTTATTGCGCTGCGGACGCTGCCAGCAACTGCGGTGGTTGTGCGGCGGCCGCCGCCGCAGAACGTTCTCGTCAGTCAGCTGAGCTGCCTGGCGGCGTAGGGAGCCGAGGGGCGGGGCTTCCTTTCTGAAGGAGCTGAGGGTGGGGGTCCTCCGGCGCCTTCGGCGAAACGGCGCCGGCCCAGAGCGCTTCTAGGAGGCTGCCTTTGTGCGCGGCGTAAAGCCCTCTTTCCCTCCCTCCAGCCCCGTGTCACATGTGGAAAAGGGGGCTGGATCCAGTGACGCAACTCGGAAAACTGTTAGGGAAGCCAGAGCAGGAAAGTGAGAGGGAGGCGGCGTCGCCGCTTTAACCCACGTTTCCTTTTTGAAAGAGAAACCAGGGTTTCCCAACCTTTTTTGGACTCGCTCGCGGCACACCAGGCAACATCTCGCGGCACACTAGTGTGCCGCGGAACACCGGTTGGGAAACACTGAGCTAATCAGCCACAAAGAAACACACACACAAGCAAACCCTTTTGCTCCTCCTTCAGCTGCTGCCCTGCAAGCTCTGGATCGGGATTGGTTACGGAAATGGTCTGAGAGCAGCGAAAAAGAGCTAGACCAACAAATCAGAGGCAGGAGCTGAAGCAGGAGACTGGGATGAGGGAGGCCAAGAGGCAGAGAGGAGTCAGTCGTGCGGCAACAAGCTCCCCTCCAACAACCAGGAGAGGCATGAAATGGAGAAACAGTCTCCGATCGATTGCTTGGGGAAAGCCCTGGGCTGCAGGGAGGCAGGGACTTTTTGTCTTGGTAACTTTTGCATGGGGACAAGACCTGCCAGGAATGAGTTGCTGTGTTTATTAGGCCTGACACTCCACCATGTCCCGGCGGATTGTGGTTTGGCTAAGAAAGAGTTACCGTATTTTTCGCACGATTGGACGCACCGGACCATAGGACGCACCTAGTTTTTTTGGGGGGAAATAAAGGAAAAAATTTTCCCCTTTATTTCCCCCCCAAAAGCAGGTCAGGGAAACCGAACCAGGTCGAGGAACAGCGGGATAGTGGCGCTGCGCCTCCCTGCTGTCCCCCAAGCTTGTGGGGCTGGCCGATGTCTGTCTGGCGGGCGGGGAGCTCTGCTTCAGGGCGCCCCACCCGCCAGGCAGCAGGCTGCTATCCGCAGCGTGGGGAGCCCTGTGGGGAACTCCTGCAAGGTTCCCCACTCTGCGGATGTCTGCCTGGCGCGAGGGGCGCTCTGCTTCAGGGCGCCCCACCCGCCAGGCAGCAGGCTGCTATCCGCAGCGTGGGGAGCCTTGTCGGGAACTCCTGCAAGCCTCCCCACTCTGCGGATGTCTGCCTGGCGTGAGGGGCGCTCTGCTTCAGGGCGCCCCACCCGCCAGGCAGCAGGCTGCTATCCGCAGCGTGGGGAGCCTTGTCGGGAACTCCTGCAAGGTTCCCCACTCTGCGGATGTCTGCCTGGCGTGAGGGGCGCTCTGCTTCAGGGCGCCCCACCCGCCAGGCAGCAGGCTGCTATCCGCAGCGTGGGGAGCCTTGTCGGGAACTCCTGCAAGCCTCCCCACTCTGCGGATGTCTGCCTGGCGCGAGGGGCGCTCTGCTTCAGGGCGCCCCACCCGCCAGGCAGCAGGCTGCTATCCGCAGCGTGGGGAGCCTTGTCGGGAACTCCTGCAAGCCTCCCCACTCTGCGGATGTCTGCCTGGCGTGAGGGGCGCTCTGCTTCAGGGCGCCCCACCCGCCAGGCAGCAGGCTGCTATCCGCAGCGTGGGGAGCCTTGTCGGGAACTCCTGCAAGGTTCCCCACTCTGCGGATGTCTGCCTGGCGTGAGGGGCGCTCTGCTTCAGGGCGCCCCACCCGCCAGGCAGCAGGCTGCTATCCGCAGCGTGGGGAGCCTTGTCGGGAACTCCTGCAAGCCTCCCCTCTCTGCGGATGTCTGCCTGGCGCGAGGGGCGCTCTGCTTCAGGGCGCCCCACCCGCCAGGCAGCAGGCTGCTATCCGCAGCGTGGGGAGCCCTGTGGGGAATTCCTGCAAGGCTCCCCATGCTGCGGGTGTGTTCCCGAAGCGCCTGGAGCTCTGCTTTCAGGGCGCCTGGCGCTCCGGGAAGCAGGCTTAGCGGAGCGCTAATCCCGAAGCCCCAAGCTTCGGGATTAGCGCGGCGCTTCGCTAGCCCTGGGAGAGCCACGCAACGTCGCGGGGCTCTCCCAGGGCTAGCGAGACCTTGCCGGCACCCAGAAGCTTGGGGCGCGCTGAGCTCCGCGCGCCCCAAGCTTCGGGATTAGCGCGGCGCTTCGCTAGCCCTGGGAGAGCCACGCAACGTCGCGGGGCTCTCCTAGGGCTAGCGAGACCTTGCCGGCACCCAGAAGCTTGGGGCGCGCTGAGCTCTGCGCGCCCCAAGCTTCGGGATTAGCGCGGCGCTTCGCTAGCCCTGGGAGAGCCACGCAACGTCGCGGGGCTCTCCCAGGGCTAGCGAGACCTTGCCGGCACCCAGAAGCTTGGGGCGCGCTGAGCTCCGCGCGCCCCAAGCTTCGGGATTAGCGCGGCGCTTCGCTAGCCCTGGGAGAGCCACGCAACGTCGCGGGGCTCTCCCAGGGCTAGCGAGACCTTGCCGGCACCCAGAAGCTTGGGGCGCGCTGAGCTCCGCGCGCCCCAAGCTTCGGGATTAGCGCGGCGCTTCGCTAGCCCTGGGAGAGCCACGCAACGTCGCGGGGCTCTCCTAGGGCTAGCGAGACCTTGCCGGCACCCAGAAGCTTGGGGCGCGCTGAGCTCCGCGCGCCCCAAGCTTCGGGATTAGCGCGGCGCTTCGCTAGCCCTGGGAGAGCCACGCAACGTCGCGGGGCTCTCCCAGGGCTAGCGAGACCTTGCCGGCACCCAGAAGCTTGGGGCGCGCTGAGCTCCGCGCGCCCCAAGCTTCGGGATTAGCGCGGCGCTTCGCTAGCCCTGGGAGAGCCACGCAACGTCGCGGGGCTCTCCTAGGGCTAGCGAGACCTTGCCGGCACCCAGAAGCTTGGGGCGCGCTGAGCTCCGCGCGCCCCAAGCTTCGGGATTAGCGCAGCGGTCCGCTAGCCGTGGGAGAGCTGGGTCTCCCACGGCTAGCGGATAGCTTCCTGAAGCCTGGAGAGCGAGAGGGGTCGGTGCGCACCGACCCCTCTCACTCTCCAGGCTTCAGCGAAAGCCTGCATTCGCTCCATAGGACGCACACACATTTTCCCTTGCTTTTTGGGAGGGAAAAAGTGCGTCCTATGGTGCGAAAAATACGGTAGCTCCAGCTTGCAGAGCATGATTGACTGCCGGCTCTCTTGTGACAGAAGATGGGCACTGAGGCAGTCCCCCATCTCTAGGGACCCCTGGGAGGTGCAGAAGGCAGGGAACAGCATCCCTGGAGAGAGAGAGAGCTCTAGCTGGTTGGAAGGAGAGGCTGTGGAAGGCAGGCAGATGATGTCTCAATTGTCACTCATGCTGCCAGGGGAAAGTGGGTAGTTGCAAAAAGGATGCCCAAAGGATAGGCTCTGGGAAGAGGGAGGAGGTGCTTGGATTCAAGCTCTTTTCACTTGCTGGCTTCACTTGCTGGCAAGGAGAGGGGAAAATGTTTTTTTAGAGCAGGGGGGCTCCCAAACTGTGCTCCACGAGCTTCATTCAGCATGTCTGTGGATTTGCGGTTGAAGCCAGGAGACCCCACATACATTACGGGCAGCCCCCCGTTTACGCAGGGTTGACAACGTTCCAAGGTGCTGCACACATCAGTGAAATCATGTAAAATTGAAACCCACTGAGAAAGCCCGCAAGTCCCCCACCCTGCCCCCTTTCCACCCTTTTAGTGATGTTTCAGTGACGTCTTTATGACGTTTCCAGGTCACTTCCTGGTTTGGTGGCACAATAAGCATATATACTGTTGCACATGCACTGAACACACATAAACAGGGGCTGCCTGTACATTAAATACTCAAACTGAGTTTTAATTGTATTTCTTTGTCTTCTTTATTTCTTAGATTTGTAATATCTTAATATTTAATAAATAAAGGCATCTAGCACAATGCATTGTAATTGCTACAACACGCAGAAAAGTAACTAGTCCATCAAGGAAGGCCCTCAGCAATTTTCAGCTGGCCCATGGGGTGGAGGGTGGGGGTGTCGTGTCTGAGGCCCCTTCAGCTGGGGCCCAAAACTGATATCAGACAAAATTGGGGCAGTACTTGGCTTCAAGCAGTGTTCCCACGCCACCTCCCAGAGGAAGATATCATGTTCCCTGTAATGCCTGCTCTTTAATTCTGTGTATTGTCGCACTTTTAGTGACGAAGGCACTTTGCACATGCGTTGGCACTATTCTTAAATATTGCTGCACAAATTTCTGAAAATAAATTCCAGGGCTGATGATCACATACACAGAATCCCAAAATCGTGGAGTTGGAAGGGACCGCAAGGGTCGTTCAGTCCAACCTTGTGGCATTGAGATACCAGCACTGCTTCTATCATTTGCACATTCATTAACTAAATTCATACTGTTTTGTCTTTAGATATGGTTTTCTCCAAGTTAAGCCATATATCTGTGACTTCCTTTTACGTGCAAATGCTAATTAATTTTGTGACCCATTGTTATTTTCTGACTCAGATCCCCAGACAGATCCTCTGAATAAGTAATAAGATGTTTAGCTTCAACTTCTTAATTTATTTAATTTTTAAGCTAGCAATTCAGGGGGTTGGACTAGATGACCCTCAGGGTCCCTTCCAACTCGTTTCTACGATTTTAATCTTTTGCTTTCTTTCTCAAAATTGCAATGAAGCCTTTTTAAAAGAGCTTTTAAGTTATCACCCAGATTTTAAATTTGTTTGTCGTTTCTTCCATAGATTACACATTTGATGAAGATTTTAGTTTTTTTAATTTGTAGCCATTATTTTTTTGTTCATTAAAAATGTGTTTTACCCTGTTTTCTATATGACAGCCTAAAACATCCATTGCATAGGCAGTTAGTTAATGTGGGTTAATTGTGCATTCAGAATTTTGCATTACTGAATAAGCATCCGACAGCCAAACAGATACTGTCAGTTTAAATTTGGTTTCAAGAAGCTTGATAATTAACTTATTCACAGTATCTGTCTGGCTGCCGGATGCTTACTCAGTAACAAATATATTAAACTACTTTGCAACATTATGGATACACAATAACTCATAGACTTGAATGCATAATATTGTATAGTTACTCATCTCCTTGGCTCCAATGAAAGTAGGGGCGTCCTAAGGAAAAGCGGGACATTCTGGCATCAAATCAGAAACTAGGATGGCTCTGTAAATCCAGGACTGTCCCTGGAAAATAGGGACACTTAGAGGGTCTGCACCCTCTGCTCTCTGCGTCCAGATATTTTCATCTATCTCACAGGTGATGTCCAACTAAAATGTTCTGCAGTTTTGGGGAACGTTGCAGGTGGAAGAAGGAACTTCATGAAGAACAGATCACATGGACATCTTAGTTAAATAATTGTCTTCCCATACCCAGGTCTTTCTCAGCACTCGCCGAGGTGCATGGATACTGAATCGTGTGGGGGAAGGAGGCTATCCAGCAGATGTGGTACTTTCTACTCGGTTTAACATGTTACGGAAGAAGTGCGCAACCATGTCCATGCTGAATCACTGGTTGGAGAGTCGTTTAAATGCAAGATTCAACCATTCTCATTATGGCCTGAAACCTAAACACAGGTATGGCTCAGCAATATGCTAATTAGTCAATGTATGTCTATACATCCAGAACGGATTCCGTTTGACTTCCAAGGTACGACTGTACAGTACTGCATTTTCCAGAAAATGTCAGGTGTCAAAGAAAGAAAGAACTATCTGACGTGACATCTGAAGGCAGCCCTCTTTAGGGAAGTTTTCAATGACTGATGTTTGAATGTATTTTTAATCTCCTGTTGGAAGCTGCCCAGAGCAGCTGGGGAAACCCAGCCAGATGGGCGGGGTAGTATTATTATTATTATTATTAGTAGTAGTAGTAGTAGTAGTAATAATAATTATCACCACCACCACCACAGAGGACAATTTAAGGATAAAAATCTCATAACAGCTAATAATAAGGCACTACAATATGTGGCTGCTCCCCCCCGCAGACTGACTCCCTTTGTTGTCCTTCTGCTGGCATGGGACCACCTTGTTTCATCAGACTTTGGGAACTGACTGCTTTCAATGAAAGGGCTGCTGCTGTGCTGCTCTTGTTGGAATAACTTATTTTTAAGAGATATATTATATTTATATATGTATTTATATAGTTTATAGAATTGCATCCTTGACCATTAGCCATTCTGTCTGAAGCCGTGGGATCCAACATCACCTGAGGTTCCCTATCCCTGGTTTAGATTATGCATGCCCCTTGCTTCATATGTTAATTAGGCACCAGGCAAAAACATTCCTCCTCTTCCAGGCTAATTAAACAAACGGTGGCCTTTTAAAATGTAGAGGGCAGTATTGGTTTTTTTTGTTATTATGCTATATATTTTTGTGCTATATATTTTTTGTATATTTTAAATTGTAAATGACCCTATGATTTTCATGAAGGGTGGTATAGGAATAATAATAATAATAATAATAATAATAATAATAATAATAATACCATTTTAATATTTTAATTTGTTGTTGATCTTTAGTCTTTGCACTGCTTACATATTTTGAAAATATACAGTTTAGAAATGCTTTTTTAATAATAATAATAATAATAATAATAATAATAATAATAATAATAAAAAATAGCTATTTTGAGAATTCACCTAGCCAACACTGTCAGTAGAAGCCCTTCACTTTTGCTTGCACAACGGCTTTCCCCGCTCCGACCGCCATGTGCCCCTGCAATTGGCTTGAGGTTGGGAGAAGTCCCGGAGCAGCATGTGGCAGGGAGCAAGCCTCTCTCTGACAAGCTGAAATGCTTCTGCCGATGGAACGACTGGAAGACCACGACACTGACTTCCACCTTGTGTTTTTGTATCTTTCAGGGTTTTCAGCCAACATCCAACCGTCAACGATGAGCTTCCAAACTGCATCATTTCAGGGAAGGTGCTGGTGAAACCAAACATCTGTGAATTTACTGAAACTGCTGTTGTCTTTGAAGATGGCTCTAAGGAAGACGATATCGATTTTGTTGTCTTTGCCACAGGATACAGTTTCTCTTTTCCCTTCCTGGGAAACTCTGTGAGAGTCATTGAGAACCAGACCGCCCTGTATAAATTTGTCTTCCCCCCACACTTGGAGCAGCCTACTCTAGCAATCATTGGCCTTGTGCAACCCCTGGGTGCCATCATGCCCATTTCAGAGCTGCAGGCTCGCTGGGCAGTCCGTGTGTTTAAGGGTAAGAGCTTTCAAACTGCTCCATTTCATGCTGCTGGTGATCTCAGGAATCCTGTTTGAAGGAATGATCTATACTGGCAAATTTGGGAAGTCTGGACACGGCAGGTGTTAATTTCATGGCACCAGGTCTATTTACTGTCACTTGACCTTGCTGAATGATGAGGGAGTAGTATTTCTTCACGGGAGCTGACCATGGAGCTGCCTCCTTTATTTGAGCTTGCCTCTGTGACATTTCGGGGGACAGATTTGAGGGCACTGCTATGGGGTGCTGCCTGGCCCAGAGAGGCTCCTAGGGGCCAGAGGTTTGGAGAGAGGAGTTGCGGAGCTTGCTGCCACTTTAACTTTATGCAATAACTGAGAGGTTTTTTTTATTTCTTTTATGGCCTTAAAATGAAGGGGCTCCAACAGCTCATTTCAAAATAAGAAAGCAAAGCAACCCTCCTGCCTCCTTGAAGCAATGTGTCAACAATCTCTTTAAGAGGTTTTCCAGAAAGCTTTAGGAAAAGGGAAGTCTTCCTTCCCCCTGCATGGTAATAATGGGTGTAGGTGTGTGATATTTGTCACTTTTTCTTTCTGGTGAGTGAAAGGAAAAAAGACTCATTCTCTCCCACCTGCTTTATTACCAGGATGTTAAGTGGGGCTGGAAGGGGAGAGAGAAATTGGGGTGGGAAGGTAACATTTTCTTGGGGACCCTGAAACCTAGCAGCATTCCAACTCCCCTTATCTATATCTGAAAGCTCAGAAATATCAGCTTTAGTCATGCACACAGGGAATCTAGACTGATATTTCTCAAATGAAAAGAGAATTCCTGCTGACTAGGATGGAGCAATTCTGGTTTGTTGCAGGAGACCTCAGGACTTTCCAGAAAGGGCCTCTTGCCTCCCTTGATTACATTTCCCAGCTGCCTTTATCCAGGTCCTCAAAACGTTGCCTCTTCCCTTTTGCCTCTCTTTTCTAGGACTTGCTAAGATACCATCAATAAGTGGGATGATGTCGGATATCACCAGGACGTCAGCAGCAATGGCTAAACGGTAAATGACAGGCTTAGCTTGAATGGTTACCAGGTAGGCTAGTCTTGTAGTGTTGCCACTTCCAAAAACTGCACTTATTGCTGAGGTGCCTCAAGGTGGGAGTTCACTCTTGAATCGGAGCTACTCATGCATGCATGTTTTTGGGTGGGTGGTTGTGGGTTTGTTTGTTTGTTTGTTTGTTTGTTTGGGTGTGTGTTTTTTTGCATTATCTGCATGATATTGTTGTCAAAAAAATGTCAGCCTGTAGTTTTTATTCATTTAATCGAGCCTACCCATTCTGTGGAAGATCCAGTAAGTAAAACGAGCCCAGTATACAACTCTGGTCACTGCTGGTGTGGGGGCTTGCTAGTATATTCTTATGGTGGGACTGGGGGACTGGCTTGGTGGTGGTTTTGTGGCTAGCTTTCATCTCCCTACTTCCATTTGCTTTTTAAACTGAGGGTTTTGTTTCCGGTGGCCCAAACAAGATTGTGTTTATTTCCATGGATTGCTGCTTGCATAAGGCTTCTTTGAATTTGAACTCAGTTCAGAGGAGATTCTAACTGCAGTACATACCAAAATAATAACAGAGATATTTAGACTGCTTTGCTGCCCTTGTGGACAAGACCTCAGTATTAATTAAAAATGAAATTCATGAAGTGGGCCTACCCTGCCCCAGCACATTTGGCCTATTGTGAAATATGATAACTAAGGGCTTGTAGCTGCCGGCACCGGGATCCTCTTCTCGTGGCTGCAGCCACGAACGGAGGATCCTCCAAAGGCACCACCAGCCCCCGCAATGTGACTTCTTGTCACCCTTGCAGGCATGGAACCCAGGGCGTACTGGCCCTCCCCCCGTTGCGACGCCACTGGGTGTAGATTCTGTACTAAGCCAAAGCCCTGAGAGGGTTATAGTGACCCATGACAAGGACTCCAGTTTCTGCTCTGAAACGTTGCTATCATAGTCATCTGTTTATTTGTAGGCCACAAAACTGTGTCCAAAGTATCTTACGGCATATGAACAATAATAAATATAATTAAAAATACACATTAAGAGCAATTGAAAACAATCACCCTATCAATAAAGGCAGAACATAAATGCATGTCCTACTAGGTAACAATACAAATAAGCTAACCTATTTTAACAGCTTAAAACTAAGTAGGAGAACAATACTCAACATAAAAAATGGCAGTATATACCCCTGGGAGAGGGGGAATCATTATTCTGCAGAAGCTAGCTACAATTAACTGGCATGCATTGGATGGTAGAGCCTTGTAGCAGCCTTCCTTCCCAGCTCTCACCTGGGCCTCCTATGCTCAGAGCTCATGTCATTCTCAAGGTAAAGACCTTCCCACCTCTTGTACCTGCCTCCAAGGTAAGTAACTGCAAAGCTCTCTACAAAGGCCTTCCTTTGAAGAGCATCTCAAAGCTAGTGCAGACCATGGCTGCTTGCTCACTGTATGGGGCAGCAAGAAACAACAACCCCGCTATCCTTAATCTTGGGGCACAGCAGTGGCTGCCTGTGAGCTACTGGGCCCAATTCAAGGTGGGAGTACTAGGATGCAAAGCCCTCCATCACTTGGGAGCCAAGTAGCTTCCATCCTGAAGTTGGTGATTTGGGGGAGAGACCCTACACCTGGTCTTGCCCAGGAGCACCTGAGGTGAAAGAGGAATGTGCCACTCCCTGCCCCCTAACCACTTCTGCTGGGATGCGGGTTAGGACAGTCTCAGAAGCAGCATGCTGGCTATCAAACTCCTTCATCAAAGTTTGGGGCGGATAGTTATATCTTTTTTTTATACTGTTGGTTTTAACTGCTGCCTGTAATATTGTTTTGAATCGGTTTATGTAATTTTATTGGTGTGAGCCACCCTGGGGAGGAAGGGTGGGTTATAAATGTGACTGATTGAATGAATAGCAAAGTAAACTATATTTATCTCTTCCCCCTTCCATGCCAGGTATGTGAAGAGCCAACGCCACACCATCCAAGTGGACTATATTGAGTACATGGATGAATTGGCTTGTCTGGTGGGGGTCAAGCCCAGTGTATGGCCTCTGTTTCTTTCTGACCCCAAACTGGCCTGGGAGCTTTTGTTTGGGCCATGCACACCCTATCAGTACCGCCTCGAAGGACCAGGGAAATGGGATGGAGCCAGGAAAGCCATCTTGACGCAACACAACCGGATCCTGAAACCCTTGAGAACAAGGCCTGTTGACAATTCAAGCAGCAACACCTTCGTGCCCCTGTGGATCAAGCTGGTTGGCCTTGTGGCTCTCTTGGCTGCAATTTTTGCTTATTTTTAAATGCTGAAGAACAACATTGTTTAATAGAAAGAGGAATTGGCTGAAACTGATCATAAATCCCTCAAAACAAATAAATCCTGAGGATCTGATAGCTTCACTAATGAAATTTATAAATGTTTCAAAGATGCTTCAATCCCTATTTTGCACAGACCTTTCAATGGAATTTTAGACGGTAACTTCCTCCCCCCGACACCTGCAAACTCTCCTGGATTGCAGTTATTCCCAAATCTTTTAAAAACATTTTTAAGGAACCCTATTGTCCAATTGCTCTTCTTAATCACAAGTATAAAACCTAATTTCACAAAACATTTTAATACTATAATTAAATTAATTCATGTGGACCAATCAGGTTTTGCGCCAAACATACAATTATATGTATATTAAATGTTATTCAAATTTGTCAGTCAATTCAATTATACCTTACCTTTTTATCCCTCAATATTTTTAAAGTGTGGGTGTTAATTTTGTTAAAAAATAAAGTGTATTTTAGCACCAAATTGATTGCAACCCTAAATAAGATTTACAGCCCTTCAGAAGCAGAATCAATGCTTCACAGAATCATAGAGCTGGAAGGAAGGGACCTGAAAGACAATCTTGTTTAACATCCTGCTGATGCAGGAAAATGCACAACTACATTTTCCTTTGAACTTTATAATTCAGGGCATGAAAAAAGATTGCTAAAAGACAACCTAGAGTCAATATGTAACTTGGAAATCTTCTGGCAATTGAACTTCATTCTGAATTAGGGTGGCTGTAAACAGCCAGATGAAAAAGTCAGGCAGTGCAGAGTAAATTAATCCGAATCCCACTGTGCCTTCCACCAGGTACGAGCGGAAGCAGGATTAAAGCCCACAGTGTTATATCCAGAGGACTATGTTTTCCTTCCACTTTAAACTAAAGTACATAGTAAATGATCTGGTCAAGCTCTGTGTAGATCAGCTCAGAGTGCCCTCCAAAGATACGTGGGTGGCCAGCAGTAATCCACTGCTGTGGAAATTTAGTTTTGATCCCACAGCTCCTT